>NC_140580.1:760371515-760738514 GCF_964204655.1 Triturus cristatus
TTAAAACCTTCTTTAATGGTGAAGTTACATTTAAATCGCAATTCTGATAATGGCACTTTTAGAAAGGTAGGATTTTCTTGTCCAGACCATTTGGTGTCTGTAGCCTGTATCCTAGGTCACATGACTAGGTATAGCTGGCATTTGGTCTTTGTGTATTGCTCCCAGACAGTACAATAAAAGAGAAATCGGTGTTGGCAGGATGGGACATCTCTGACTTGATTGGGGAGGGATTGGAGCTGCCATCTTCCACACTTTTACATCACAAAGGATCTGCGTAAGCACACTCACAAAGGGTTTTACACTAGTCCTATGTGCCCCCAGTCAAGCTGGGGCCAGGGCAGTGAAGTAGGAACCCAACACCACTGGGGGTGGAAAACTCCAGGACCTTCTCCTACTTCAAAGCTGGCACCAAGTATAAATATTGGACCATCAGACCTAACGTTTCAGTACACCTCTGGATCTGTGGAAGACTGAGAGGGAATGCTGTGCTGCTCTGCTGCAAGAAGGACTGCTACTCTGCTGCCTTGCTACTCTGTTGTCTGAGTGAGATGGATTGGACCTGTATCTTGATCACCAGAGTGACTCCAAGGGCTAGTCGGCTGGCCTTCTGCTCATAGCTTTGTGTATAGAAAAGGCTCCAACCACCTTGAACCCAACAGCTGGACTCTGTCTGCTGAGTCTCCCCCCCCCCCCCCAAGGGTTGCCACCCCACTCCTGGACCCTTGAAAGTGGGCCAGAAGTTGCTTAGCCAGCCCAGCTGTGATCCATGCAGAACTGCTGAAGCGTGCCGCATCACCTCGCAGCCCTGTATCCCCAACGAAGGAACCCACATCTTTTCGGACGCACCGCTGCCTGAAACCTCCTTGATGCAGGACCTTACATCGCAGCCTTGAAACTGCCGCTGTGCATCTTCGATACAAGACCTCATATTTCAGCCCTGCATCACCCCGGAATCACTGCTGCGTGGCACACCCTTGATGCAGGACCTTGCCTCATAGCCCTGCGGAACCACCACTGCATGGCGCATCCTCCATGTGAGATTTTGCAAAGCTTAGCAACCCTGATTTTAGGTACTTTGTTCAGCGGGCCTAACTTAGTCACTGTATCTGGCCTGTGCTTGATCGTGGTCAGCCTAAACTTGTGAGTTTGTCCCGGTCCATCGCAGCTGGTGCTTTGTGCTTTTAAGCACTATTTTCACTTAAATCTCAAGTTCTACTGATTGAATTTTTGTTGTTTTGGTCTTAGATAATTTATTAAATGTTATTCTCTTTTTCTGAATTGGTGTGGTATTTTTCTGGTGCTTTGTTTTCAGTTATAGCTGTTTGAAGTGCTGCATTAATACTTTATTAAGTTAAGCCTGACTGCTTTGTGCCAAGCTAACAGAAGGTTAGGCACAGGTTAATTTGGGGTTGCTTGTGACTTTGCCCTGACAGGAAGGTTGGTTTCTGCCTGAGTTGAGGTTCAAGCCCTTAACCCAGCCAGTAACCCAATTTCATATAGTTATGTTTTGTAAATTTCTCTGAAGTCATCTTTCTTCTTTTGCGAGAACAACCCCATCTCTGACATGATCAATTACAGAGACATACAATCATCCCAATGTATGATCACTTACAATAGTTGCCATGGAGATGAGAATTCACAGCTCTTGGTGATATGTTATTTTGCCCAATACGAGCATCTATCCATCCAACTGTCATTCTCCAATTTGCACTAAATATAAGTAGTTCTTGGTCTTCCCCTTATCAATCAGTTGAGATCTGGATAACTGTACTGCTTTGCATACATGTGCTTGTGCACATCAGAGACTGTGTTCAACTTTTAAAAAATGGCGGGTGTATCTAGGGTGGCACAGTGGGTGAAAAGCGAGGGTCTGTAATGCGGCATCAAGTCCTGGCTAGTGGCTGAGATACATTCAAGCATTTCTTCCATCACCATGTTGTTTTGACATTTAGTTGAAAAATTGAAACGTGGGACAGTAGCAGGTCTGGTATACTGTGTTGATCTGGGGGGCGATGCTATCTTTGAGGCATTTTACAGCACCATTGTTGCCAACACAAATACTTGGTAAACAGAGGTTTTTTTTTGGCAGAGAAAAAAAGAGCAACACATCTTAATGGCATTGACAACAACTGTTAACAAATTAATGTAGCACAGTGTATGCACTGATTTAACAATTGAGGTGTATTCAAAATAGTTACCTGGATTAGAACAATATAATGGGTAGAAGTGCAAAGTTTGGGCTGACTGAGTTGGTATTTTTAGAAAGGCCATGCTGTAAAAATAGGTAAAAGCTATTACTACTTTAAGCCGCAACTAATACATTCTAAAATCCATTTTAAAGGATAAAACACAAGAAGCAAGTGCCTTTCCGGTTGTGTACTGGCTGGATTATGAAGACAAACTGGCATTTTACATTTTATGCTCCTGTGTAAATCTCCTAGGGATGCACCTAGTTAAAGTGGTACACTCAGCCAGAGTTCTTGTTAACCTCTTCCTCTCCTCTGGGAACGTCCCCCACGATCTCAGGATATCACACGTCACTTCACATCTTTGAAGAACAAGGCTTTATCCCAGCCGGCCCGGTCCACTCCAGAGTGATCTGCAATTGACCATCTCAAGGCAAAATCTGCATTCACCCGTGACCAGGTACTAGTGAAGCGGCCGCCAAACACAATTACACTGGAGTGCTAATAGAGTGGAAGGGCAAAACTGCCTGACCCCGGCACCAGGGGTCGATTGAAATGTTTGATGTCACAGTCTCATTCAATTAGTATCACAGTGTGAAAGACAAAGCTCGCGCTAATGCAAATGAGCTCCGGACATGCAATGCAATACTGCTGATTGGACTGGCATAATTATGCCAGTCCAATGCTTTCACCCCCCGTTAGGCCTCTCATCCCGGCTTCACCCCCTTGGCAGACCTCAGGCTCTCACCCATGCCACGTGCCACCGTCCCTTCACAGGCCTATAACCAACCTGCCTTCACCGCCTCATACTTCTATCATCCGGTCCGGACAGCACCCCTCACGGCTCATTTTCACTCTCTCCCAGGCCATAAATAAAAATAAGTTGTATCTTACCTGGGGAACTAATGAAGGTCCTGCGCAAGCAGTAGCCACACACACACCGTCCCTCACGACCACGAGGCTGGGCTCAGGCAGCGACGCGCACGAGTCAGTCGAGACAGAGTGAAGAAGTGAACCCGACCGTTACTTACGTCACGCGCTCGGCATCCAATATGGATTGCCCGCCCCTGCGGTGACCGGCCAATCCTGGCGCAGTGGCGCTGCATGCAGCACCAGGATTGGCTTGGAGGGCACAGTGACTCCTCGCCCTGTCGGCCTTTTGCTGCCAGCGCTGCCGCCAGCAGGTCCTGCACCCCCCCCCCCCTACTAGCTAATGGGGCCGGCCTGGGTGCGCATGCTCGGGCAAGTTGCTGCCCGAAGCATGCATGCGGGGATAAACGTTTTTTTAAACACAGACACCAGCCAGCCCGGCCCGCCCCCCCCCCCCCCTGCACACTCCCGATAAAGTCGGGTGCTGCCCGGCGCCGAATAAGTAATTAAATGGTAATTATTTCGCGTTTCTGTTTAACATTTATTTTAATTCTTTAACGCGGGTCCAGGGCTGGTGGGGCTACGCCCCTACGCCCCAATGGACGCACCGCGGCTGGGAAACGTTGATAAAAAAGCGACCACTTCAACAATTGTTACAGCATGTAAAAATGAGATATCACTTTGTCTAGACCATGAGGCAGAAAGCTCCAAGATAATAGCTAGCTTCAATATTATCACAGATAAAATAAAAAAGGCTTTAACTAGATCCCGCAAACAGATTAACCACGATAAGAAAGGCTGGTTCAATTCAGCTTGTACGAAAGCACACGTAAAACTAAAAAAAGCATTGGCCAGTAAGTATAGAGACAGGGTGAAAATTATCGCTCTAAGGAGAGACTATGCCTTAGCAATTAAAAACAGAAAACATGAGATAAAAACTGACCTCTGGGAGTGTCTAAAAAAAAGTACAGAACTCAAAGATAGTGTTGAGTTCTGGAAAATAGTAAGGTCACTATACCTCACAGGGAAGGAGGATATACCCTCTATTGACGTCGCGATCTCCAACACTGAATGGGTAAAACATTACTCAAATGTTTTTGGTTTAAGTCCATCAGATAATATGGAAACAACGGACTTGCTGAAGCAAGTTATCTATCCGCTAAACCTGCAGTTTACGCATGACGAGGTACAGAAAGCATTAAGATCCACTAAATTAGGCAAAGCCCCGGGGCCCGACGGGGTTCCCGTTGACATCTATAAATACGAGGAAGAACTCTGGTCCCCGCTCCTGACAAATGTCTTAAACGCTTCCCTAGAAGAAGGCCTGATTAAATCATGGAAGACCTCTGTACTCGTCCCGATCTTTAAAAGGGGAGACCGAAACTCACCAACTTGTTATAGGCCTATCTCCCTCCAGGACTATCTCGGGAAGGTCGCTGGTCGGATAATTCTCGAGAGACTCCAGGAGTGGGCAGTCACTAACAATGTCATATCAGACATACAATATGGTTTTCGCGAAGGCCTAGGCACTGTGGATCAAGCACTAAACTTGACCCTATTGGCAGGAAAATACTTAGAGGCCAAGGGGAGTGCCTTTCACATGGTGTATGTGGACCTATCCGCAGCCTTCGATTGTGTTATACATTCAAGGCTGTGGACGATCCTGTTGAATATGGGAGTAGATCCCCCTATTGTAGATTTCCTACGAGAACTCTATACTGGAACAACAGGCAGAGTGCGATTCGGGACAAAGGGTCAACTGTCAGATAGCTTTTGGGTAGAAAAGGGGGTCAGAGAGGGATGCGTACTGGCCCCCTTTCTATTCACCCTCTACACAAATGGCCTTGAGACAGCACTGCTTGAGGGAAGTAGAGACCTCCCATCGGTCGGTCGTCGGCATATACCCGCGTTGCTATATGCCGACGACGCGGTCATTTTAGCGAGAACATCTGTGGAACTGCAGCGAGAATTGGATAGATACTGTGAATTCATGTTAAGTTTGAACTTGTTTTTAAATGTCAAAAAAACTTTTACTATGCATGCGGGGAGGAAAAACATGAAACCTAAAAGACTATTTGTGAAAGGGGAAGTCCTGGAAAGAACACCCACTTACCAATACTTGGGAATTGTCATTGACGATAAATTTAAGTGGAAAGCGGCAATTTCGGCGAGAAAACTATCATTTCTAAAAACAACAGCGGCCTTGAGAACATTTGTCCAAAAACTGGGTCACAAGCCCCCTCTAGAAACCTTAAAAATCTACAAGGCAAAATGTGTCAGTACTGCTATCTATGGGGCAGGGATATGGGGCTACGCAAACGTGACTGAATTACAAAAAATAGAAAATGCCTTCTTAAGATTCTTATTGGGGCTGCCGAAAAATTCTTCAACATACGCCTGTCACGAAGAGCTGGGCATAGACCACCTAGAGGACATTATAAGAACACAACCTATAATGCTCTGGAGAAGAATTTGGGTCACTGAACAATGCAATTTAACCAGACTCATCATTCAAGACATTCAGACGCTGGAGCACTACGGGCGGATGAAATGGACAGCCTATGTAAAAGCCTTTCTTACAGATATGGGACACAGTCATTATTTTACAGATCCATCATCTTTATACAGTATTTCCAAAAGAGATCTGAGGAAAGCATGTCTATCACACCTGCATCAAACACGTCTGCTAAAAGAAATCCATAAATCCTCTGTACAACAAAGTCTATTAGTCCAAACAGTATCATCCATTGAACCCTATTTGCTGTATAACATGACCCAATTTGAAAAACTACTTCTGACACGCTTCAGGTTCAACATGTTCCACTTAATGGTCTGCTTTCCCACACAAAATGATTGGTCATCAAAAATGTCATTGTGCCCTTGTGACACCCAATCAAAGCAGTCGACAATACATACAGTCTTATTTTGTACATTTTTTGAGGCACCCCGCAGACAATGGCTATTGCCCATATTTAAATATTGGGGTCTACGCCAATGTCGCCCAGCCTATCTGGCGTTACAATATCTAGAAAATGAATTGATAGCAAAAGCAACTGTACGTTTTTTGAAATTTTGCATACGCCATAGGTCTAATCTCTGAAAATCAAATGTATGAAGAGACTACAAGGGTTGGTAGTAAGAGTCTAACCTCTTCTTTTAATGATTTTACAAAATGCATTTTAAACTCATGATTTTTTAACAGTCTTTTTAAATTGAACTAATGTATGAAATGTATTTCTATGAACTTTTATGGTCTTCTTTGCAAAACCGAATAAAGTGATTTTTGATTTGATTTGATTTGACCGTTTACATAGCACACAATAAGAACTACATTTTTGCGTTTAAAAGGAGGAATGAACCCATGAGGACCAGGCCCATGAAGATCAAAAGGATTAGGGCTAGGAGGACCAGAGTCGTGAGGCCGAAGACCAGAAAGACCAAAAAGACCAAAAGAACCAGGACCAAGAGGGCAATGACCATGGGACCAGAGACCAAAGGGCTAAAACAGATGCATCAGGACCTGCAGAATCAAAGCAAAGGAGAGAGTGGGTCTGGAGAACTGAGACTAAAATTACCAGTACTAGGAGGACCCAGGGCGGGAGGACTAGGACCTGAAGGAAAAGGGGTACCAGGAGGTTGAGGATCCGAGCCAGGAAGACCAAGAACCTGGTGCCCAGGACCCAGTGCAAAAAAAGAAAAACAATAAGGAACAGGGCCAGGAGCAAAACCAAACTTAGAAGGAGCATGGTCATGAAGTTCAAGAGGAAAGGACAAGGAAGACTAGGAGGACCAGTACCTAGAGAACCAAGATCACATGTTTACAAGTAGAAGAAGGGGGAGGACTAGGAGGCTCAGGATCACTAACAGGAGAAGGACCAGGAGTTGGACAAGGAGGCAGATGAGGAGGATGAGGAGTAGGACCAGATCAGGATAAAGAGAACTAGAAAGAAGAGGGGAGGACTAGGGCAAGGGGAGCCTGGATGCGAAGGAACAGAAAACCTGCAATCAGGACTAGGAGGGACAAGAGAAGGACCTGTACGAGGAAGGCACGTAGAACCAGGGCAGTGCCAGAACCCGTTCGGGTACCAGGGTGGAAAGTCAAGAGGAGGAGGAAGAAGACTAGGAGCATGAGAAAGAAGGGGGCGGAACCACAATGAGGAGGAGGATACTGAAGAGGAGGAGAAAGAGAAGGTTCAGGAGGGGGAGGAAGATAAGGAGGAGGATGATGAGGGAGAGCAGAAGTACTAGAAGGAGAAGGAGGACCAGGAAGAAGAGGACGAACAGGAGAAGGTGGGAAATGGAGTCTACATCACATCTATAATGGCACAGCCAAAGAACTAGTTTTTAAACAATATGTCTGTCTTCTATCAGTGAAGTTTTGAAGTAATTTGTTTTGTGTTATGCATATTTTAGGATTTTAATTAAATTCTGTGGTGTTCTGCGTTGGGAGAAGGTGCTTGTGCAAAGTGACAGTCCAGACTGTCTGTCGGTTTACGAGACACATTGAGTAGCCAGTAAAAATAAATACAATTAATCAAACAGAAAGAGAAGTGTTGGCATGTGGCCACTTCAAGCTTTGACTCACTGGGAAAATATGTATAGTAATCAGAGACCATAAAATATTTGCGTACATCTTCAATGATTTAAACTCAATGCCACAAGCTTTAATAGGAAGGCGTGCCATGAACGTACAGCAACATGAATAGAAATGTGTCTAGAAACCTGGAGCAACTAATCCAGCAGATTTCCTTTCTTGACATCTAAATGCAATATATGAGTAAGATGGCAGAGAAATGCACCAAACAAACACAAGAGGGCTAATTCATGACATTCCAAAAACAGCTATCACAAACGAAACGATAAAGAAAACGTTGCAAGCCAACTGCCTCTAAATTGTACAACAAGTTCGACAAAACAAAAACATGGCATGAACTGGAGAACATATTGGTGCTTCGGAGCCCACAAGCACGTGTTTGACAAAAGAGTGTAATGCACATATTGGGGCTGATTACGATCTCATTTGGAAGGGTGACCGATGACACCCTCACCACCGCCGAGCACATGCACTTCCAGATCCACACCGACCCCAACACCACCCTCAGAGGAACTCTCATCTACAGACCTCCCGGACCCCGCCCACAGTTCAGAGACACCATCGCCGACCTCATTAGCACCCACGCCCTCGCTTCCACAGACTACATCCTGCTCGGGGACCTGAACTTCCACCTCGAGAACAACAACGACGCCAACTCCACCGCCCTGATCGACAACCTCGCCAACCTCGGACTCAAACAGCTCATAACGACACCTACTCACGCCGCTGGACACACGCTCGACCCCATCTTCTCCGCAAGCCCCCACGTCTCCTTCAACCACACCACCGAACCACACTGGACCGACAACAGATGCATCCACTTCACCTTCAGAAAACCCACCACACACCACCGCACCCAACAGCTACCACGCCGCTGCTGGGGCAAGGTCACCGAGGACCAACTGACTACCGCCCTCGCCCTGAGACCACCCACCGACCCCACTGACCCAGACACCGCCGCGACCAACCTCACACAGTGGATCAACGACTGCGCCAACACCCTCGCCCCTCTCAAGACCTCTACAACCAACCACACCAACAAGAAAGCCACCTGGTTCACCGAGGACCTCCGGATCTCCAAGCACACCTGTCCGTAGCTGGAGAAGAAATGGCTCCACAACCGAACACCAGACAACCACACAGCCCTCAAGAGCGCCACTCGCAGACACCACCAACTCATCAGGACCGCCAAGAAGACCGCCTTCAAGGACCGCCTAGACAACAACGCACACAACACCAAAGAGCTCTTCAGCATCGTGAAAGAACTCTCCAACACCAACGACATCCCGCCATCTCAAGACCTGTGCGACTCCCTGGCCACCTTCTTCCATCGCAAGATCACTGACATCCACGACAGCTTCAACTCCGACTCCCCCGTACCCACCACCGAGTCCACCACCCCTGCGACTACCACTCGCACCAGTCGCCTGACCGTCTGGCCCAGCATCAGCGACGAAGGCACCATCAAAACCATGAACTCCATCCACTCTGGATCCCCATCGGACCCCTGCCCTCACCACGTCTTCGACAAAGCCAGCGCAACCATCGCGCCCCACCTCCGGAAAACAATCAACTGTTCCTTTGAGACAGCAACCTTCCCAGAAAGCTGGAAGCACACCGAGATCAACGCCCTTCTGAAGAAGCCCAAGGCGGACCCCAAGGACCTCAAGAACTTCTGGCCCATCTCCCTGCTCCCTTTCCCGGCAAAAGTGACCGAGAAGATTGTCAACAAACAGCTGACCCGCTACCTCGAAGTTAACAGCATCCTGGACCCTTCCCAATCCGGTTTTCGCAGCAACCACAGCACCGAGACCGCCCTCATCGCCGCCACTGACGACATCCGGACCCTGATGGACAAAGGAGAAACAGCCGCCCTCATCCTCCTGGACCTATCAGCAGCCTTTGACACGGTCTGCCACCGCACCCTATCAGCACGCCTCCATGACCCCGGCATCCAAGAGAAGGCCCTGGCCTGGACCACATCCTTCCTCTCCGGCAGAACCCAGAGCGTCCGCCTCCCACCCTTCCGCTCCAAAACCACCGAGATCATCTGCGGCGTCCGACAGGGATCCTCCCTCAGCCCGACACTGTTCAATATCTACATGGCCCCGCTCGCCCACGTCGCACGACAACACAACCTCAACATCATCTCCTACGCCGACGACACCCAGCTGATCATATCCCTCACCGAAGATCCCCACACCGCCAAAGCTAACCTCCACAGAGGAATGAAGGCTGTAGCCAACTGGATGAAGGACAGCAGACTGAAGCTGAACTCAGACAAGACAGAGGTCCTCATTCTCGGACCCACCCCATCAGCCTGGGACGACTCTTGGTGGCCCACGTCACTAGGCACAGCCCCGGAACCCACGGACCACGCACGCAACCTGGGGGTCATCCTCGACTCCACTCTCTCCATGGCCAGGCAAGTCAAAAGCCGTCTCCGCGTCCTGCTTCAACACCATCCGTATGCTCCGCAGGATCTTCAAATGGATCCCCCTCGACACGAGAAAAAACGTTACCCAGGCCCTCATCACCAACAGACTCGACTACGGGAACGCCCTCTACTCAGGAACTACAAACAAGCTCCTGAGACGACTCCAACGCATCCAGAACGCCTCGGCCCGACTCATCCTGGACGTCCCCCGCCGCAGCCACATCACACTCCACCTGAGAGGCCTGCACTGGCTCCCCGTCAACAAAAGGATCACCTTCAAGCTCCTGATCCACGCACACAAAGCACTGCACAACACCGGACCTACCTACCTCAACAACCGACTCAGCTTCCACACCCCCACCCGAAGCCTCCGCTCAGCCAACCTCGCCCTCGCCACAGTCCCTCACATCCGAAAAACCACCGCCGGCGGCAGATCCTTCTCCTACCTCGCCGCCATCCTACGACAGACCCAGGACCTGCTGGCCTTCAGAAGAATCCTCAAGACCTGGCTCTTCGACCAGTAGCACCCCCCATCCCCAGCGCCTTGAGACCCTCTCGGGTATGTAGCGCGCTTTACAAATGCAGTGATTGATTGATTGATTGAAGGGTACAGAATCGGATTCGGCTTTGCCGAAACCGATCCGGAGCCCTTGTTTCCAACTGACTAGTTCCCTGTTCCGAAAGACCAAGTACGATGCCTGGACATCGCTAGGGCTGACCAATTCAGTTCCGGAAGGCCTTCGGACAGGTCAAGCCTTTCCAGATCCCATTCGTACAGCTCTATGGACTCGGTTTCCAAGGGAGGAAGTACGATGACCGATTCGGACAGCCTCTCCGATTTGATTTGCCCAGAACAAAACGGCTGCTGCGATCGGTTTTTGGCGGCCCGCAGCAGGCCCTCCGTAGCCCTTTGAATCAGGCCAGTGGGGGTACCCATGGGTCCCCTATTCCCAACCATGCACAGTGTGGCAGGCACCATGAGGTGCCAGCCACAGGGTGCATGATTTTGCCCAGCCACTTCTTTCTTCAATGGGAGCCTGTGTTCACGTTCGGAACACAGGCTCCCATTGAAGTCAATGGGAGTCTGACCGGATTGTATTCGGATGCATACAGATGCATCGTTCTCGTTTGGTTGGACTCCCCTAATCGTACGGACAGCATTCCAGAACCGAGTCGGTCAGTATACTTTTCGAACGAGATCGGAATCGGCCCCATAGAGTTAACATTCACAAGGAAGCAGCGGCGGCCAGCACAGGTAAATGCGGTAGGGTGGTGAGGCGGGACAGGGGCGGGCAGGGTGGGAGGGGGTAATTTGGCAGACGACAGAATAGGTATAGTTAAATAAATAAATAATATCTATTCAGTCGACTTCCCCCCGCCGTGCCCTGCCCCGTCCCACTGTACTTACCTGTGCTGACTGCCGCTGCAAATAAGCCTAACTAATTTGAATTGCTTCTCCCAAAAAGTAAAACCAGTTGAATTAGCACAGAAAGTGACCAATGGATCACTAAGGAACCAATAAGAGAGAAATAACAGTTCCCTAAATATGTTTGTTGAGACGGCTGTAAGATGCTGCAATGAAAATAAAGAAAGGAAAGAAAATAAATGAAGCAGCATAAAGAATAAACACTCAGCTAAGAACCACTCACAGCCAAGGTCAACTTACAGCCAGGAGACAATGTGCTCCTATACAACCACAAAAATTAAAAGAAACAAAATGCCGTTCGAAGTATATCCATACCAAGGCCCTGATTTATAAAGCTTTGCATCAATTTTTGATCGCAAACCTGATATAAACTGTTAGGAAGGGATTTACTATCCAACGCAAATCTACAAACATTCTACAAATTATCTACAGACATCCATAAACAGGCTTTTTTCTAAATCCTATGCCTCCTCGAGGCAGGCTTAACGAAGATAAATAAATGTTTTTTATTTCTTTCACTTGTCCTACTATGCATGTGTGCTGCATTGTGCAGCACACGTACAAAGCAGGAAAAGTGTTAAAGGATAGTTTTTATACTGGAAGGGTCTCCTTCCAGTACAAAAACTATTCCTTACAGAACCCACACACCCTTGCACTATGGCGCAAAGATGCATGCGTTGGTTCATGGCAACCTATAGTCTGACAGCAGAGGAAAAAAGTGACATATCTTAATAGTTATGGCGCTATTCTGCTCTATCCCTTTCACGCAATTGGTGGTTGCGGGATATACATCAAAAAGCAACAGTTTCCCAGTCTGTCTGTAAGGTCACTGTTTACTAAAGGCAGTTAATTTCTCCTCCATGTATGCTGTTTCTGGTGGTCTTCTACGTGCTAAAACACTTCTCAAATGTAATTAGGGCTTTTAATGAGAGCCACTAGGGATCCTTCTGTGTTTGGTTGCTGTGATCAAGCTAGTTTAGACTTTTGATGAGATGTGCTGCATGGAGTAGGGTGTTGCCTGGACCCAAATGCTAGAGAAGTAAGGTCTTGATTATGAGTTTGGTGGTCCAATGGACCACCAAACCTACGGTGGCATGCAGCAACCACCGCACCTGCGGTCTGACTGCCATATTTTGACTGTGGCCGTCAGACCGCCATAGGACCGCTGCAACCTCCAGCGTTCCATGATCTGAGGCCACAATATGCTGGCAGTGCAGCTGTCTTTGTGCTCCCCCAGTACCTGCATGGCATGGACGTTGCAGTCCATGACGTGCTGGAACGCGCAGTGGCGGTCCAACGGCTCTGACTTTCTAAGGCTCTCCTATGAGCCTTTGAAAGGCAGGGGCATGGGCCAGCCGCCGCAGGACCGCCCACCTGGATTACAGTTTGTAATGCTGCAGGCGCTCGATGGTGGAGTTTGGCGCTGTGGGAGCGGAAGGTGGAGTGCCGCCCCGCTCCTACACTGACAAAGTCATAATCATGAACAGTTTTTTTTCTGAAGTCAGGTTCAAGGAGGAAAGATTTCACTTTAATAAGGAGGAAGAGTTGGTACCATGAAGTCCTGGTTTTCTTTTTGCCGTGTTCTTTAAAGGCGCAGGTCACTCTTAATGGTGAATCAAAGTAATATTGCATTGTGTGTCATCTGGAGAATGAAGCCTTCCAGTTCATTTCAAAGAGCTCGGTTGGAATTTGTGGTTGTCTCTTGCTATTGATAAACAAGAGAAAGATGGGCGCTGGGCCTCCAATTGTGTATGAGGACCAGGCAAGTTTTGACTTGCTGACCGCCACGAGTGTTGGTGATTTTCAAATAAAGTTGTGCATGGTCAGTATATTGATGGTTCTTGAAATCCTTAGGTTCCAATCTTTTTGTAAGGTCATCCAGGGTAAGAAGCACTCTGTGATTCCAAGATTGTAGAAATGATCCTATTCAATTACATTCATTTGTTGTTAAAGTCACCCACATCACTCATCTTGCGACCTACAACAACAGTTGACAGAATAGGTGACACATGGGCCTGTGCTCGAGAGACCCCTCGCAACACAATACCCATATTGGGAACTTCTGTTTTGGTCGCACGAGAAGTTCCAGCCTGCCCCATGGCAGCGATGTCCTGCCCAGGTCGGTGGACAGGTTGGGTTCCCTCTTTAATTTGTGTATGATTGTTAATGAGACCATCAATCATTTTGTTCACACTTAACTTCTCTTCCAGAGGTCACCACAGCAAGGCAGCATGCAGCAAAGTAAATCCACTGCTGACATCAGACACCAGCAAGTAAAAGTAACAGAGCAGCTGACACAGGCGGCCTTTAGAAAGACTGGGATAATATGAAAGTGTTCCCTCGGGCCTGCCTTTTGCTTACCATGTCATTAGCCTGTAAATAGGGCTTACAGTTAACATTGCTGTGCTGGGGAGAGGGCAATTGCAGAGCCTCGACACCTTCAACACACCGGTTTGAATCCCTTACGGCTTGTTGGCGTTCTGGTTAGGAGTGACCTAACTTGTGTATAAAGTATTTAGTGTTCTGATGCAAAAACATAATGTCAAAAGTATTATTAGTGCAGAAATATCAAGTCACAGAATATCGTTGGCAACACTATCAAACAGTTTAAAAAATAATACCACTTTTTAAAGATGGTTTTCTTAAATATAGCTGTAAAAATGTTTTTGGTGTCATTTAATATATGGTATAATATTAATTTCAGCTGTTAGCATGGTTAAAATAATTGTAGTTATTTTTTCACATATAGTTTTCAATTTAAAATGTTTCTTTTTCTTAATTAAGTGAGTTATTTATAGATATACTAGAGAGCTGTTGGATTTTTAGGGGAGTAAGATGGAGAGTACTGAGCGCATTTGTACACTGTCAATTTTAAAAAATGTGGAAAAATACTAGCTGTAGCGTCGTCTTTTGCTTGTGGCAAAAGTAAATGTGGATAAATACAGAAAAAAAGCCCGAAAAATAAATATGGATAAATACAGACGGAAATGGCAAAAAAATAAATACCATAAAACCGGGAGCCCTATTTATAATTCACTAAATGTTATTGGTAATTAATTGTGTATTGTAAATTAAGGATTTATAATTATTTAAATGATTTAATTGCTTAGATAGTTATTTTATGCTATTATGTTTAATTTTTAATGTATATTTAAATTTTTACATTTCGATTAATTATTTTTATTGTAGTAGTGGGTTGTTGGTTGGTAGTGGGGAGTAGCGTGAGATTTGTTTTAATTACTAATGATTTATATTGATGCTAATTAATGTTATTTGCTTATTATTTATTTATTATTTATTGTAGAAATTGTTTTATTTTTTAATTCTTGTTTTTTAAAAAAAACAATTGACAGTAGATTTACATGTATTTCTTTTTTAATGTAATTTATATTTTATTAGCAGGTTGTATGCTTTGTAGGGGAGTAGGGTGGGAAGTCAATTAAATTATATATTATTATATTTTAATGGCAGTTCATTTTTAATTGGTATTTAATTGTGTAATTAAAAATGACTTAAATAAATTTAATTTATTTTGTAATTGTTCTATGAATTTTTGTTTTTATAATGTTAAACTGTGTGTATATGTTTACAATTTTGTTAGTATTTTATATTTTAGTAGATGGTTGTTGGTTTGTCATTCATTTTAGCCTCAGTAACAGAATCCCTCTTTATGATTACCTTATATGTTTTATTAACTGTTGCTTCTTTATTCTTAAATCAATGTATAATCAAGTAGGTCCCTGCTTTTCTATGGCTAATGTACGAGTTAGCCGATTTATCTGGCATAACTTTTCCGTTTGCTCTTCACAGAGATAGCACATTAAGTAACTTCCAGAATGATACTGTACTTTAGGGACAGTTTTTTTATTTTTCAATAAAAATCCTCGCGGGAATACCCCTGGGTGTATCAATTCCATCAGATTAATCAAAATTCAAATTAAAAGGATAGCGTACATCATTGAAACTCTGTTATGGTTTTTGGGGCCAGTCTTTTCCTATAACGACTTAGTAATGAACATGTTGTACAGTGTCAATTTAAAGGGGCAGGAACTTGTTTTTTTCCCTATACGAGCCCCATAACCTGAATGAAGTCTGCCATGATTTCCCTGTGGGTAACTCTCAGCTCCCATTTCAGTGATGTCAAAGAACCAGACCTTCAGTCAATCTCCCTCTTTCATTCAGTTTTACTGCTGGATGATCGCATGCTAAAATATCCTGCATTCGCATTGTTTCTTTTGTCCATGTTTCCCACAGGTAACTAATAATAAAGTGAGCTGAGAACTTCAGCTTGTCCCCTTTGGTTTTGTATACCCACTATGCTCAAGGAGATTTAGAACCTGGTTTAAAGTTTTGGTGGACAGGTACCACATCACAAATGTGGCAGATATCCCATCAGCCTTATTACAAGTGCCTTAGGATATTATACACTTGTAATAAGTCAGATGAGATATCCGTCATTTCTGTGGCGGCGCATCCATTCACCAAATTCTAAATTAGACTCTTAGGGGTCGATTACAATGGCAGTTGGAAAGCATTCCGACCAAATCGGTCTCGGAATGGTTTCTGACTGAATCCATCCGGGGAGTCCGACCGACCGATTACGATGCTGCCGGATACGATTCTGTTGGACTCCCATTGACTTCAATGAGAGCCTGTGTTCTAACCGCATACACAGGCTCCCATTCAAGAAATGGGTGGCTTGGGAAAATCGTGCACCCTGTGGTGGGCACCCCTTGGTGCCTGCCACACTGTGCATTGTTGGAAAGGGGGGTCCCTTGGGCACCCCCAGGGGCCCCATTCGGAAGGTCCGGTTGAAGGGGTGCCTGCTACGGGCCCCCAAAGTCAGATTCCGACAGCCGATCAGAGTCAGAACAACCAATTTGGAAAGGCTGTCCGAATATGGCATCGTTAATCGTTATCTCTCGGTCGGAAACGTGTTACGTAGATTTGTATGAGTCGGCTCCTAACGACTCTGTTCCTCCACATGCCATCTGGAACCGAGTCGGAAAGTCCGAACACTTTAAGAATATTGTAATCGGTCGTACGGAAACCTTTCCGAATCAGTCGGAAATACAGAGTCCGAATCTGATTCAGAAGACCCGAATACGATTCGGAGCCTTTCCGAAAGGCATCGTAATCCACCTCTTAATCTGAAGGGGTAATTTACGGTGCCACAATTTTTAGCTTAGGACACGTGCACAAGGAAACCCCTCTTTCTACTTAACCGGTATTTTCACTGAAATATATACCCAGAAGAGAACAGATGAAATGGTGAGGGTGGTGGGCAACATTAGGATAGCTTCTTAGCTCTTATTATCTGACGTAGAGAGGATTTCTCTTGATGCATCCATTACTAAAGAAGAAATATTACTGGCCATCAAGGAATTTAAATCCTCAATAGCACCAGGCCAAGTCGGGCTGTTAACCAACTTTTATTTAAAAACATCAGTCTTAATTGATCCCCCATCCGCCTTAAAATATTTAATACTATGACACACCAGGCACTCATCATCTCTCCCATGGCTGAGGCCATTAGCTCCCTAATACTAACCAGAATCCATTATCCATTAGGTAACACCTCATATAGGCCGATCACACTACTTAATCTAGATGCTAAGCTGCTGGCGTCCATTGTAGCCTCCAGGCTACGAGGAGTGATAGAGACCAGGGTCAACTCTGTTCTTTCTATGCAGGCAGGCGGGAGATAACACTAAAAAGGTCTTCAATTTGATAGATGTGGCCCAGAGAAGAGGTTTGCAAACAGTACTTCTGTCTTTGGTCACCAAGCGGCCATTCAGCAGAGTAGACTGGGACTACTTACACGCAGTACCCACTAGCTTGGGAGTGAGGAGGGGTTTCTTGGTGGGGCAGTGGCAGGTTATCAGATGATGACTCAGGTGAGAGTGAATGGTAGCACATCGGGATTGATACTGATACAAAGAGGTACCCGGCAAGGATGCCCACTTTCCCCTCATGGTTTGCCCTCACCCTCGAGCTGCAAGCTCGAATTCTAGGGGCAGACAAGTACATCACAGGAGTTAAACTGGATTGTGACACTCATGGACCTGGTGATTTTTCCCGCTGAAAGACGTGCTGCATCGATATCAGCGGAACTCAGAGCTTAACATTAACCTAAGCAAATCAGATGGACCTCAGCATCTCGCTAGCAAGCTGAACCCTGTTCCGGTGGTCAGAGTCGACAATTTGATACCTGGAAATCAATTGGCAACCTCCGTATCAGTTACATGAGATGTTAATATGAGTCTTTCTTAAAAATGATCAAGAGTAGACAATCTGATAACAATGCATTCTTGCTTGGCTGGGTAGGATAGCAAACTTCAAAATGGCTGTTTTACTAAGGAGACACTGGGCCATATTTATAATTGTGCTGTGCTGCGTAAAAGGGAGCGGGCAGGAATGCACCATATCTATCAAGATATGGTGCATTCCTGCTCTCTCCTTGCGTTGGCACACTTTTGGCTGTGGGCGCCAAATCAGGCTCCCTTTCAGCATGATGCAAGGGTGCCTGTGGTGTTGCGGGCAGGATTGTTTTTAAGCAGAAAGGGAAACCTTCCTGCACAAAAACAATTGTTTGAGGCTAGAATGCAGCACACATAGAAAGAGGAAAATAAAGATATTTCTCCTTGTTACGCCTCCCCTGGGCAGGCAAAGCTATTTTAACGCATTCCCAAGTCTACCACTCCTGGTAAATCTGGGAATGCAACAAAATCCATGGGTGGATGCATGGGAACACCCACTCTCCACCCATGAATTGTCTTCCTGGTAAAGTGTAACGAAAAGTAGTGCTTGCGCTGCCTTGCGTTACTCCAGATTTACCAAGCCACGCAGTGCCACGCAAGGTGGCCTTGTGTGGTTTGGTACATCTCTTTCTAGGTTTTGTGTCACCCTGCGTCCTGTTGCATGGCTCAAGGGCGACACAGAACCTTTGATAGAGCTGGCCCTGTATGTGTTCCAGAAACTTGTGTAATTGTTCCTCAGTGCAGACAAGGAATTACAGACAAAGAAGGTGTTGCTTTGAATTTATCTGGCAAGGGTCATGGGCCGGGAGAAGAAAAAGGCAAACCATGCTACAGACCTAAGCGGGGGACTGGTGGCCTCAGGCCCTTTGAAATGTCACCAGGTATCCCTCTTGTGCCAGCTTATCACCTGCGCTAGGCACAAGATAATGAGGACTGGTGCATGAAATACCACACACCAAGCAGTAGGCATTTGTGGGAAGTACCCCCATTAGTAAGTAAGTAAGTAAATTATTGACCGTTCGATTATTTAAAATCTTTACAGTAAAATCAATTAAAATCAGTGCCCACCCCCCATGCCTTCCTCTCCTCGGGCCATCCTTCTGCCTGGACCCCTGTTTCCGACAGTCAATCTTTTGTGGTGAGATCCCTTTTGCAGTTGAGCGGGGTGTTGGTTTCATGTTACACCAGTATTACAATAAAACCCATTAAAAGTGACTGTCTCTTCTTTGCCCATTGATGTGATTGCCAGTTCCTTTTAGTACGAAAAACAGTCTCTGAAGTTCTAAGAGCACATGAGTTTGCACAGCCGTTGTATGTGATAGGACATTTATAAACTAGCTTCTAAAACATGTCTAATTAAATATATAAACTTTGCCACTCTTGCGAGAATATATGTGTTTGTTTCCGAGAGACACCAGTCTGACGCCTCCTTACACGACCGTATGCCAAGGTCCCTTAAAATGGGGTGAAGCAACCTTTGTCGTTCGGTGACCAGTTTAGGGCAGCAGCATAATAGGTGAAGCCAGGATTCCCTTTGATAATTGCATAGCTGACAGGAGACTGCGCCGTCTTCTCGCGCCTATGCTGGGTTAAAGTCTGAATAAAAGTCTCATAAAAAGAATTTTCCTGCAAGCTTGGACCCCTAATGTTTCCCGTAGGTACTGTTGGGCTATCCCCAGAGTATAGGATTCATCCAGTGCCGTTGTGATGGTGTAGTAGCAGAGTGCAGCTCGATCCTTTTCATACGAGATGGCGCGGACTTGCCGCTTCATGGCATTTAACCAGGCCTTTTGCGGAGTGTCAGGTAGAGACAAACTATCAGCTTCAATGTTTAGGGTCCCTAGTGCTTTGCCCAGCTTAATGTGCCAAGGGGAGTCCGCTTCCCTGAAGATTGTTTCCAAGTGATGTTTAAGGGTGTTATTCGAGGCTTTGAGGACCCTGATGCAATACTTTATTAAATCCCCCTGAAGGGCCCAATCTGGTCTGCAAAGCCTTAATTCCAGTCGTAGCCTGGTGTTCTTTGCATGCTTGGGTACTTGCTGCACAGTCTTGTAGGCTTTGACCTGAGCGGCTGCTATGAATTTGTCTAAAGCTCCTGGGAAGGCCAGGTCGCCATAGTTAATGGCCGGTATTAGTTTTCCCTTGAGGACCCTCGGCATAGGATCTGCTGTCGGGTTTGACAGGCGTTGGCTTACGCGTCTCAGTGTAAGGGTTACTCAGTTGGTTTGGGCGATTAGATGTTTTGTGTGTATTGCCGGAGTAGCCCTCTCAGATATCCTAACACCAAGGTAGTTATAGGCTGCTGTTGTTCCAATTTGATGGTATCCCAGTTTCCAAGTAGCTTGCTTTTTGTGGGGATATCTACCAAATACCATTATCTTTGTTTTGCTCTGATTGACTGTCAAGCAGTTTTCCTTGTTGTACTCTCCCAGCTCCTTTAAAGCTCTTTGGAGACCCACCCTGGTGTGATCCATCACTACTGTATCGTTGTCAGCATACTGGAGGATTGCCAGTCTCACTGTGCCCAATCTCTGGGGAACTAGACTGGCCTCTTTCAGGGCACTCCCCATATCTGCAGTATAAAGATTGAATAATAATGGGGCCAGGACGCAACCCTGCTTCAGGTCATTGTTGGTTTCGACTCTTGATGATAAGGCTGTGGGGCTTATCTTGACTTGGACCCAGGTGCCCTCATAGAGAGCTATGATTGCTTTCAAAAGCTTTGATGAAATCCCCCAGGCTATCAATTCTCCCCAAAGTCTGCCTCTATTAACTCTGTCAAAGGCTGTGCTGTAATCTATGAAACAGCAAAATAGCGGTGAGTGCCTGTCTTTGACAGCTTGTTTAGAGAGGTAGGCCAGGGCCATGATGTTATCCATTGTTGAGCAGTTTGACCTGAACACGGTCTGGAAGAATGGGAGAATTTTGTTGTTATTTGCCCAAACCTCCAACTCTTTCAGTAGTAATTTCGCATAGGCTTTGGCTTGTACATCAAGCAGGGCCACTAGCATATAGTTGGCAGGATTAGAGTGATCATCTTTTTTTTGGATGGGAAAAAGAACTGATCCTTTCCATGCTTGCGGAATTATTGTCATTGAATAAGCGTGTTTATATAGAGGGGTTAGAATTGAGGCAAAGAATACTTGAACTGATTTAAATGCCAGGGCTGGAATCCCATTGGGTCCTGGAGCCCCATCGTTTCTCATTGTCCTGATCATCCTTGTTATCTCTGGTTCTGAGAAAGCATTGCCCTCAATCGTCCTTGGTCCTACTTCCTGTTTGCTCTTAGAGAGGTGCTCCGTGTCATAACTTATTTCCGGGGTCTTCTTGGGAAGGGCATACTCGGCAGCTGGTAAGTCTCTGGTGTATAATCCCTTTACATATGCTTCCCAATCGTTGCTTGAGATATTATTCTCCTTTCTCGTAGAATGGAAGTTCAGACGGTTGATGTATCTCCATAGGTTGGCGTTGTTCTTTTCCTTTATCAAGGCGAATACTGTGAGCCATTTCTGTTCCGTTTCCTTTCTCTTGTACTTGCCTGCTTTTTTCCTGTAGGCTGATCTCAGTACGGCTATGGAAACCGCTCTTGCGATGTTCCTCTTTTCTTTTTTGCCCTGAGTGCCTTCATGAGGGCGTGTTTACATTGACTCAAGCACTTCTGTACTTGTGGCTTCTTGGGGGTTGATACCTTGTTGGAAAGCATTTTTTTTGCAATGGTTTTACCCTAGTTTCTGCCATAGAATATCCGCCAGGGTTTCCCAATGTCCTATCACCTTCGGGTGGGCCTCCCTCGACAAGCAAGCTTGCCACGTGATGCCCACACCTGAATTTTAGTTCCGAGTTTTGTCCATTTTATTCTTTTAACTGCTCTAAAGCGTTTGTCTCCTGTGGGTTCACCCATTACTTTCTGGAGGTCTGCAGATTCCATTCCCAAGTTGAAGGTTGCGTTGTGAGGCCTTGCCCTCTGTCGTGACCGATGAAATCACTCAACTTATTGCCCAATTTCTCAGTGGTTAGAATATAGTCAATGGTGGATATATTCCTAAAGGTCAGTTTAGGGCACCACGTGGGTGAGCGTAGTTTCTTTGTGTGATAAGTTGAGTGGAGTTTAAAGTTTTTAAGAAAAGAGAGCAGCGGGACAGCATTGTGTCCTTTGTTTCGCTTGCATGAGGCCCCTTACAGTCCTCTCGAGATGAAGTCACCGGCGATGATCACATTATGATGCTCATATTTGATTAATATTTCTTACAGTGTGGTGATGAGTAATTCCATACTAGCTTGTGTCAGTGCTGGATTGATATAGCAGTTTATTAACAGTAGGCGACACGGCTGACGACTGGCACTTAGCCTGTCAATTGTCATTGCTTGCAGGTCTGGAGAATTTACTCTTATTTCTGTGATTTTAAGTTTACGGGCATGACTTATAAAGATCAACAGACCCCCTGATGGCCGTCCGAAGATGTTTTTTTGTGGCATTTACCCGATGTTCGTGGAAGCCGGCTATGAGGCTTAATGTCATTGTCCAAGTATCTTGGCAGCATATAATATCCCCTTTTGCCAGGTAGTCCTGTGTTTCCTTGTTCCCTGCTCTTTTACTTAGCCCTGCAATGTTCCATGAAATAAGGGTTAATTCTTGGTGGAGGTCAGTATTTGGTGGTTGGTGTTGATCTTCTCTCCCCACCATTTTCCTTCCTACACAGCCAAAGATTTGTCTCTGGCTAGGATCGCTGTTGCCAGTGATCCACTCTTGTAGCCTGCGTAGTTTGACCCATTAGCAGTCTCCGCAGATTATCTCTATGAGAGATGGAAATGTTTATTGGTATACTTGGACGTTCTATAGTGTTTTACCCCCACTTTCTGTAGTGGTTTGTACTTTTCAAAAATGATGCTGCCCCTCATTATGAGGTATGAGGACGCATGGGTATTTTGGTTGGTTGGGTTCTTTTACGTCTATGCCCAAGCTAGCTAGTTGTTGAGCTTCACCAAGAACTGCCCTTTGGAGGATTTGTTCACTAAATCCCAGGAGAGTTGAGTCGCCGTGGCTATCTCCGTGTGTCCTTTAGAACTTTACCCACTTCAGGTTTTCCGATGTGATCTGGGACAATGACACAATATGTCCAAAAGTCGGAGGATGTTGGATCTGTTTAGGATGTCGTAAGGGCCTTCGATATAATACCTGGGGGTGAGCACCACCTCATGTATAGTGGACATTTCCTTGGGGTGTTGTGCAACCCGTGTTTGCGTGGCCCCCCCAGAGCTCATGCTACATGGACTGAGGCTTGGGGGGGGGGGACTGTTGGGAATTTGCCACTGTTGTTCACCACCCGGCCTGTTTGTGCTTCCAGCCCAACATTCTGTTTGCTTCTGCTCCTTCAAAGGGAGTATGGTGTACTTCTTCGGTCCTTTCTGAGCCTCCGGTCTCAATGGGTCCTGAGACCTTGTTTGTGTGCGGGCGTCCTCCTTTCCCAGGCTGAACCTGGCCAGGGTCTGGTATTAGCCCTGTTGGTTGTTGGGCCGCCTGATGCCTGCTTTGTTGCGTTGGACCATCTGTTTCTTCAGCTTTGTCTTCCGAGGTTCCCCGGGTCCTGTTCTGCTGTTTAAAGTTAAAGTTTGGGTAAAGTGGCCTTAAGTTGCTTTTCCCCTCAGGTCTGTGACTATTCTGCATTGCCAGCAGGATTGACCTTCTTTTCATTTTCGAGCTCTTCATCTGTTTTTTCAGCTTTTTCTTTGCCCTCCATCTGCCCCTTCGGTGTTCTCATTTAACTCTACTCCTTCCTTTGTGTCCGGACTTTCCGGGATTTCCTTACTGTTGCTCCTGATTGGGGATGCCATGATCTTCGAGCTTCTTCTCTCATCCTCTGAGACTTTTGATTCTGGGCTCATGTGGGCTCATGGCTGGGCTATGTTCTCCTTTAAGTGCCATTGGGTGTTTGTCCCTTACCATCGGTTCGAGGAATCCATGTGTTTTTAATGGATCCCCCTTGCTCTTGGCTAACGCTACTATGTCCCCCAATAT
Organism: Triturus cristatus; assembly: GCF_964204655.1. Classification (NCBI taxonomy): domain Eukaryota; kingdom Metazoa; phylum Chordata; class Amphibia; order Caudata; family Salamandridae; genus Triturus; species Triturus cristatus. The sequence goes on from NC_140580.1 coordinate 760,395,305, forward strand.
TTACGCATGCTCTGCCCACTTTTCTATAATATCAGCACATGAGCTTGTGCGGGCTATCATGGCCTGATTGTTGATGATTGTTGCCTCCAATTTTGCCAGCGTGTTGCCCTGGTTCGCTAGGCATTGGGCTATTCATTGTACAAGTTCGATTTGGACCTCCATTTTTGTGGATTGCCAAATCAGAGCCTTGGCTATTGACTTTTGTGCTTCTCTGAGGGTTTTCAAATGGGGGTCATCTTCTTGGTCTTCCTGGCCTGTTGATAGCCGCCCCCCACGCTCGAAGGTCTTTTGCCTCTTCCCTTCTCTCAATGAGTTTTGGGGTAAGGTCCTTCTATTGTTAGTTCTAATTTTTGTAGAAAGGAATCGGTGAGGTCTTCTGTCTCCAGTGAGTCGGATTGTCGGCAATCATTGGATGAGGTAGTTGTAACCGATCGCGGGGTGGTTCACGCTGATTCTTTACCCTCATTGTCCTCGGCCTTGTCCTCATCCTGATGCCAGTGAATAAGGACTTCGGCCAATAAAAGGCTGTTTGGCTTCCTGTCGATTTCTACAGATTCTGTATACTGCGGAGGCCTCCTGGGCACAGTTTCATTGGTCCTTTCATAGCAGAGTTTACGATTCTTTACCTCATTTGCTACTTGACGCTCGCTTAGAGAGGGGGCTGGGCCAGTGCTTTCTGTTCCCGTGCATCCTGTTCCTGGTCCCCGTCACCGGAAAGCATGCAGGTTCCTTGCCCAAGAGTGGAGTTTCCAGTGAGGGACGGTTCCATGTGCTCCAGGTTGGGCTCCAGTGCTTGGGGGTTGAGCACTGTAGCCTCATCAACCCCTTCAGAGGACTTTTCCAGGGATGGTAGGCTACCTGATGCTTGGAAATAATGAGTAATGAGCCCTTGTTGGGGAGAGCTCACTGTTTTCGGCTCCTGATTAAGGAGCTGGGCCGTACTTCTTGTAACCCTTATTGTGGAACATATGAGTGTGCTCTCATCTGCTTCCATCCCCCTTTGACAGTTCGGTTTCCTTTTGAGCATTCTTCTTCAGCTCCCGAGTGGACAGGGTATTGGGGTTTTGTCACCCTTTCTTTTCGCTCCCTTCCTTGTGCGCTTCTTGCTCCCACCAACTTCACTGAACAGCCCCTTCTGACCATTCGGGTCCGGTGAGACAGCACACGCCAAAGTTTTTGCTGAGGTTGAATGTAATTTGCCTGTTGGCTGTACGTTTGCTTTGTACTAAAGCTGTTGAAATAATAAGGCTGGGTGAAGGACTGACTTGAAGAGAAGACAACAATAGGGCAGAAGCGGGTTGCCCCTAGCCCCCACAAGCTGCACCCAGACTGTCTGGGCCACATCCGTAGGGCTGTCAAGGGGCACTCTCTTGGGGCCGCTGGACTCCCTGGAACTTCTGCTTCGATGGCGACTGAGGTTCAGAGCAGCACGAGCAACATGATAACTGTACTTGAGGATTTGTTCCTTGTGGTCAGCAGCATGCAAGTCTCCTACCTCCTGGACTTTCACTGACCGTCCATAATGCAGTCTTAAGTTCACAGAAATCGAGACCATTCGTAGTGTTTTGGTATTGTTGCGACCTAGAGCAGCGTGTTGTTAAAGCAGCCACAATTTACCGATTGCGCCACACTGCTAATGCTTAGTAGAGCTGAGGGTAATTAAGCGCTGGCTGCATCAAGATGACCTTGAATCGCCCCTCTGCGCCTACCCTCTGTTGGCAATCACGGCCCCTCACCACTCTCACCACAGGGGACCAGGGCATCAAGAGCAAGGCGTCTCCCAGCACCGAGCGTGATTCAAAGCGTCTCCCAGCGCGGCAGGGCAGCAGAGTGGCAGGGCAGCAAGGCGGCTGGGCTCCCGCACCTTTCCGGTGCGGTCAAGATCCTTGCGAGGTCCAGCTCCTTGTGAACGCTGCTAGGTTTGGAGGGCCGGGATGCCCCCTCCACTCCTCTCCGCTTACTCGCTCGCAGCTCGCTGCTCGGCTCAGCTCTCCGAGTTGCGGTGCCTGACGTCAACCATGTTCAGGAAGTAAGGTACCTACTGCAGAGATCCAGAGGTATCAGTACACAGCTACATGTACCCTCATTAACCAGGGAACAGAGGAACCTAAGATTATACATCTCACCGATCACCAGAGCTAATATGAGAACATGAGATCACAATAGCAATTGGCATGGACTGACAGCCTTCATGCCAGTATCCACAAACCTTTTAGGTAATGTGGTCTTCTTGTGAGAGATTAATATGAACACTTCTGGGTCTTTGAAAGATGAGGAGAGATGAGGGGATCTATGACTTTAGGGGAATCATTTGAAGGGTGTCACTCAGTCTTCTAGGCAAATGAAAATGATTATGACTAAAGAGAACTAGAGCGGCTCTGCTACTTGCAGGACAGATACTGGACTTCAACCAAACATACACTTACCTCATCTGTGCAGATGAGGTAAGGTGCACTTATTAGCCCAATGGAGGAAGACCATGCCATCTTCCAAATCTACTGCATCCTCAATACCAAACAACACAATCAAGCTCCTCCCCTTCAATACAGCTCAGCAATGGCAAATGGGACTACACTGTGATCAATAGCACTGAGCAGACATTATATACACCACAAACAACTTTGCCTCACCACCAAGGAGAGGGACACAATATAGAAGATATTGCCTGGGTGGTATCTTGCACTAGAGAGGCTGTACGCTATTGATACAACCAGAAGTAGCTTGTGCTGGAGAGGATATGAGGGTGGGGCGGATATGCTCGGGCATGGATTGAAGTCATCTCAAGTCCTCAAACATTATATTGAGGGGGTGCTCAGTGTAACGGGTCAGTTACAGGGTCAGCCTTGGCAGCTTGCCTAGATGTCATTCTACTGGGGAGGCCCTCATTGAGTATGTAACTAATACACTCCAAAAAGGGAAAGGGAATGGTGCACCTGACATAGGTAGTAGACCACTTTATATTGGCCCTGCATGGATCACGCTCATTGCCCCCAGGTGTCACATGGATGCAAAGGTTAAGGTGGTTCCTGGCTTTAGACAAATTGGTCAAGTTTGCACAAGGGCAGCAAGGAGACATCTGTAAACAGTGGGGATATGTTATATGGTGTTTGGCCTAGGAGTACAGACATTTGCAATGTCCCTGATTGCTTGGGGTACTTAGCAAAGCGTAGCAATGACAGGGTCACCGCAAGGCACTCAACATGAGCTCAGTAATCCTAGGCAAAAGGGTTGCATAATCAAATGGATGTCATGAGAACTTTTGGATAGGGGAAAGTGCTCACAGGCTATGGGGTAAAGGGTTTGAGAGGAAAAAGGGGGGGTAGAACAGTGGTACCGTATTGCGAATGGATATGTTTTAAAAGGTGGTAATGTTACTCTACTGGCTCTAAAACCAATAGAAACGTATTAAACCTTGACTTCAATAGCTCTTACTAATTTGCGCCACAGCCTTGTCCATACATACTATAGATCATGGGTACTCGCAATCATTTTCTCAAGGGCCACAAAGTTTGGTCTGTGGTGTGACAAGGGCCTCCTCGATGCTAGCAGGGTGGCTATTTGGGGGGAGGGGGTACGGAAAGGTGGGTAAAGGGAAAGTGAAGCATATACATCTAGTGACTGAATTGCACAATGTGAACCCAGAAAGCCTGAGATTAATCTCAGCTTCCCCACTTTACCAAACTGTGTGGAATGAAATACATTTTTTGAATTTTGAAGAGACGTTATCATATTTTTACACTTTTGCTGCAAGATAGCTTTGTAAATCAAGGTTTTCCGATAGTTATGTGGAGCAGCTCAACCTAGTTACTTACTTTTTTGAACTTCAATTAACCTTTAAATAAAGGGTTCCCTGTATTTTTAACATCTTTTTAGTGTTAGTGCTGAGTTCAGTGAACAGCAGCCCAGTGCTGCTGTTGATCAGGGGGCCGCATGTAAAGGTCGGGAGGGCCACAGGTGGCCCCTGGGCTGTACATTGAGTATCACTGCTATAGACCTAGACAAGGGGTAATCTTCTCAATCACATACCATTCAGAAGTCTGTTCTATAGTGTCCATGCCTGGCCAGAATCCAGATTGTACATTTTATATACATGCATTCTCTTTCAGCAACTATTGAGTCTATTGAGGATACCTTTACCAAAACACTTTGCTCTTTTATCAATTAATGTAATTGGCTTGCAAGTAGTCAACAAGCTATGGTATCTTTTTAAGAAATAGAGATTAAAATAGGCACCCTACAGTTGCTAGAACAGCCAGAAGTGAAGTCCCAAGACTAGTGGGGGAACATGGCGGCCAGTTAGCAGCAGGTCGCAAGTCGGCCGTTCTCCCGTCCGCTGATTTCTATATCGGAGCCGATGCCGCCTGCGAGTCTTTACTGGGACTAACTGGAAACTAATATCGGAGCGATAATCTTTCTCTTTTATTGAATTTTGCTGGGTTTTGGCCCGATTACTCCTACGTTTTTCCTACCTTTTTGACAGTGATTGCCGGTGCCCGGCGTCTGCCGTCCGGAAGAGCTGTTTCGCTTTGCCTCGGGCTCGGCTCCCGTCTACTGTGATCAGCTGACCAGGCTCCGATTCTGCTTTCTGGAGCCTTGCAAGATCTGGCCTGGTGTCTGGAACTCCTGCTAGCGCTGATCCGGTGGAATAATCCGCGGTTGCATCGAGGGAGAGCATCAGGGTCAGGTCCGGGTCTGGCTTGAGTCGTGGTGTACCAGTGAGGTGGGACTGCCGGTTAGGGGGGTTGGTGGGGCTAGAGGAGTTTTTTTTTCTTTTTTGGTTTGCCTGCTACACCACCAGCCTGAATGTGCGGAGGGACTGCGGTATCTTTTCCAAGGGCAGCGGGGGCACTAGCTGAATGTCGGCGTGCGCAGAGATTTGAGTACCTCCAGCGCCCTGGTCATATGTAGGCTTGTCTTAGTGGGTTTCCCCTGAAAGCAGCCGGCCCTGCTATTTGAGACTGCAGCCCCCCCTAATCTTCAGCCCAACTATACCCCTGATTATAGTTCTGAGGTTAAAGTAAAAACAATCCAGGGGCTAATTAGATTTTGGGGGAACTCGGCCATCTACAGGGGCCAGTCAGACACTGCAGTCAGTTTAGGGAATGATTTTTTTCCATCATCACATGGAGGTAGAAAACCCGCACATAGGACAGCAATTCGATCAGCTTGGAGGAGTAAAAGGGCAGTTAAGGAAAAACGTGCATAAGGGGTCACTGCCAGGGTTAAACACTATTGACTTGCCACCTGGTGGGCCTACTATTGAGTCTACGCAGGGTAGGAGGTGTAAATTAAGATCAAGAAACTTCTTGGGGAAAGAGCTTCTTCCACAACCCCCTTTACATTCTTCACAATTAACACAGTTGGCACAGCCCCCCCAGATCACTGAGACTCCAATAAATAGCTGTAAGAAACCCCCAAACAAACCAGGGAAAATAATCCCCGTGAAAGGTAGAAAGAGAGACAAAAATCAAACCCTCCCAAAGATAACGCATTCACTTAGGTCTTATTTTATAGCTAAATCACAGACTAAGACGGACCACGATAAACAGGCCATGGCAGAGGGAGGTAAATTGTTGGCTTCAAGATCTGCTGTTCCACTCTCAAATAGATTTTCCGTATTAAGCGAGAAGGTTTCTGAGACTTGTGGGACGGAGGGGTTAATCAAGTATTGGTAGAAGAGATAGGGGGTGCATCTCCAGATGGGAGAGTATCGAGCCCTGGGGGGTAGAGCAGAGTCCAGTTACACTACAAGGAATGTTAAAACAGTTATCGTCAGAGATTGGTGTTCGTTTTTCCACTTCAGAGGCCAATCAGAGAAAGATACAAGAGACCTGCACAAGTCTAGAGGAGACTTTGATAGCATTAACACATCAGTTGGAGGTACTGGAAAATAAAGTGGGAGAATTGGGCTTGGAGGTTAAGGATAATTCGCAGGAAGTGATGAGGCTTAAAGAGAGAGAGCGGGATCTTGCTGAGAGGCTGGAGAGACTTGAAAACACCTCAAGAAGGAATAATATAAGGATACTAGACCTAAAAGAAGGACTGGAAGGCGATAATTTGAAAGCCTACACCATAGACATACTGATGAAAGCATTTCCCCAGTTTGCCTCAGTATCAGTCTTGAAACTGAAATTCAGCGGGTTCACAGAAATCCCTTCAAGTTGAACCCTGCACAAAAGAAACCAAGGAAGATCCTTGTCTTTATTCAGTCTTACCTTCTGAAAGAACAACTTCTGGGGGCTGCTCTTAAACTTAAATCCATACAGGTTGGGGATGCCTCTGTCAGAATTCGGTCTGATATATCTAGGGTAACAGAAGACAGGAGATGGGAACTAGGGAAGTGGATGGATGCCTTAAGAGAACAGGGTGCGCAGGTGCAGCTGAGGTTCCCAGCCTTCTTGAAGGTTCTCTGGGCCAATAAGATGCATAATTTTAGGTTTCCGGAGGAAGTAGATAGTTTCCTGGCACAAATTAAAACCAGTTTGTAGTTCATAGGTACTGACTAGAGATTGAGAGAGCTTGGCTCCGAGGGTTTAGTTTTTCTTTTACTTTTAGGACGGGAGAACTCCGACTCATAAGGCAATAGATATTGCCAATGGTTAGACAGGGAGGGTTCCCAGGGGAGGATTGGAGGGGAGCAATTGGAAAAAAAAGAAAAAAAATAGTGTAGTAATATACCCATGTGACATAATAACCTCCAGTAGTCAGAATAGAGAGTGGGATCAGGCTAAAAATGGTGGGTAGTCTTCAGTACGGAGCAAAACAGGCTTTGGGGCTCCTAACCTGGAACGTTATTGGCCTGAGAGTTAGAAGAAGACAGCGTTTAGTCCTTCAGTATTTAAAAAATAGCTCAGCCAGTATTATTTTGATACAGGAAACCCATCTTATGCTATCGGAGTGTAAAGCGATGTTTGGAAGATTAGGATGGGTGGACAAGATTATAGCCTCAGATCAGCTATGTTGTTCGAAGGGGGTTGCTATTATACTGAAATCTAACTCAGGGATAGACCTTATTAAGTCCCAAGTGGATGACAGAGGACGTTGGGCTATTGCCGAGATTAAAATACAGGGTTGTAAATATACCTTAGTTTCCTTCTACGGTCCTAATGAGGATGACGTGGGGCCTTTAAACAACCTTTGCCTTGCGCTGGCAGACTTCGAGTCGCCCCTGATAATGGGAGGAGACTTTAATGTACTTCTGGATAATAATTTAGATAGATCTTCCCTCCGGGTACAGATTTCCGCACCACGTGTTGAAGCTCATCTTGTGTCTACTCTTAAGAATTTAAACCTGAGCGATGTGTGGCGGGAAATAAAGGGCCAGAACAGGGAATATTCGTTTTATAGTAAAAAGAACTCACACTATTCTAGGCTATATATTTATTCTATATATTTTTTGACCATTCTGAAATTGATAAAGTTAGTTTAATTGAATATTTGCCTATGCTTATTTCTGACCATGGTGCTGTAGCCCTTATCTTGGATCTCCCCCAAGAGTTTCCCCTGAGGAGGTGGACTCTAAATAGGAGATTTTTATTGCAGTCATCTACTCCAGCTTTTTTTAAGCTTGCAACAGTCTGTTTCTTAAAAGACAATGTGGGGTCGACATCTCTGAATAATGTCTGGGATACCTTTAAGGCCTGGTTGAGGGGAATATTAAAGGGGGCAATATCGTGTTGGAATAAGGCAGAGAGGAAAGATCTGGCGGACTTAGAAGCCCAAATAAAAACAGCTGAAGGAGATTAAAAGTTTAGGACCCCTCTCGGTAAAGAGTATGAAAATCTAGTGAAGAGGCTGGAAGAGCTGCAGTTACAATTTAGACTCAAGTCGGAAGAGATTTTGCTTCAAAAATGGGAAGTCAGCAAGATGAGAGAATTCGAGCAGGGGGAGAACTGCGGAAAAATATTAGCTATGAAGACTAGAATTGATAGTTCTCATAACTATATAAGGAAGATTAAAATAAATGCACAAGTAATTGAGGCCAAAGATAAAATAGAGCAGGCTTTTGCACAGTTCTTCCAAGACCTATATCAAGAGGAAGAAGTTGCTGCCGAGCTAGATATTGATAGATGGCTTATAGCTAAACAACTGCCGAAATTATCTGAGGATAATCAAGAATCTCTTAAAGCTGAAATAACAGGGAGTGAGATATTGACAGTGCTTGATAAAGCTAAGAACGGTAAAGCTTCAGGTCCAGACTCAATCCCGATGGAGGTCTACTGAGGGAAGAGGTTGTCCCTGTCTGGTTGGTGTTATTTAATGATATCCTGGCTGGAAGATCTCCTATGCCAGCTTCTTGGAGTGGCGCTGTTATATCACTGATATTAAAACCTGGGAAGTACCCAATGCAGTGCCAATCATACCGGCCAATCTCGTTATTAAACGTTGATTATAAGGTTTTTGCGGGAATACTGAATAACCGGCTGTCTAAGATAGTAGGTTCATTTATACATCAAGATCAGAAGGGTTTTCTCCCAGGTAGACAGATGTCGGAATTAGTATACACCCTAATAGGGGCGACGGACTTGGCAGTTTCACAGGGTCTGCCCCTTTCTATTAATACTGTTGACGCTGCCAAAGCCTTCGACCGTGTGAGCTGGGTCTTTCTGGATAGGGCTTTGAAGGTCTTTGAGTTTGATGAGGGGTTCAGAGAAGTGCTTTAAAAAATGTATAAGTCGTCTACATCCCAGATTCTTGTGAACGGCAGTCTTTCCCCCACGGTTAGAATTGGTCGTGGAACCTGGCAGGGCTGCCCACTATCTCCTATTCTTTTTGACTTATATATTGAATCTTTTGCCCAGAGCCTACGGCAGAATATGAAGATAGTGCCTTTTGTAGTGAATGGGTTTGAAAGGAAAGTAGCTCTATATGCAGACGACCTGGCTTTATTCTCCTCAAATGTTAATGTCACTCTCCCAGAGCTCCTGGCTGAAGCTCAGCCCTTTGGGAAACTCTCAGGATATAAGATCAATGAAGACAAAACCGAGATCATGGCCTAGAATATCCCTGACCATGGGAACACTTTTGCAAAACAGCTCAGATATCTTGGAGTCATAATTACTCAAAACCCCGATAATATTCCAAAAACTAATCTAGACAGGGTCTCTAAAGAGGTGGATGTCGTATTAAAAAGGTGGCAGAGTATACCGCTCTCTCATTTTGGAAGAGTCAACCTCGTTAAAATGTGTATACTCCCAAAATTCACCTACTTATTTAACAATATCCCGTTAGAGTTTGCAAAGGTAGAACTGCTTAAAATCCAGGGTAAGATCTCCTCCTTTATCTGGGCAAGTAAAGGAATCCGGCTGTCTTGGAAAAAACTAAGGCGCAAACTGCAGAGTGGAGGTATGGGTTTGCCGGACCTACAGTTATACTCATGGGCCTACCAACTGAAAAACTGTAGGATGCTATTACAAACTCCGGACGATTCATTAATCGGGAACATGTTTAAAGCTATGTTAGTTGGCATAGCGGAATCTGGGTTTATGTATACATTTGGGTCTTCTTAATTTTTTAAGAAAGTACGTTTGAAGACTCTGCGTGCGGCGGCTAAGTTATGGTCGGTTTGTCGAGGCTGTTTGGGACTTCCCTATTATAGCGACTGGGCCCCGGTGTGGGACTCCCCCGGAACCCCAGAGTGTTTATAAGATGCTCTAGCCCGCCCTTTTATCGAGGTCGGAGTTACGTACTGGAAAGATATTATAACGGGTAGTGAATGTCATCCTTGGGAATATTGGAAAACCATCACCAGAGGCGTACTTTCAAGGTTTAAATTTTACCAGATCTCTTCGTGGTGTAAGGCACAAAGCTGGCCCTCTCCGGTTGAGGTCTCAATGGAAAGTGATCTACAAAACCCCACACCGAGGAAAAAAGAAGTGGCCCTATGGTATAACTATCTCCTCTCCGCAGCAGACAGTAAGATGAAGAAGCCAAATCGAGTTTGGGAAAATGACTTGCCGAGCGAGGAGTTGGATGATATATGGCAAGTATCTATAGATACTCTCTACCCGTTAATAAAATCTGCTGCACTCAGGAAGAACCACTTTTTTACAATTCACAGGTTATATTGGTTCCCTCTCAAAATCTCAAGAATAAAAGGCGGTGGAGAAGCGAGATGTCTTAGGTGTGGTTCTCTGAACGCAGATGACATCCATATATTTGCTTCCTGTCCCAAGCTTCACGAATTTTGGGGAAGAGTGGGTAAGACCATCGCATGGGTGCTGGGTTCCGCTGTGGAGGTAAGCCCAACTTTCATATTTTTTGGTGTAGCATCTAAAGTTGGGGGTGTGCATATTCTAAACTGGGCACAACAGAAGTTAATATTTTATTTGATACTCTTGGCTAGGAGGGAGATATGCAAGCTGTGGCGTCAGGAGACTCCCCCTTCATGGAGCGCCTGGTGGAACTCTGTTAGATATTTTAGAGCTTTAGACCAGAGAGTAAATACCCATAGAGAGAGACCGGATACTGGGTTATTTTGGAATCTGTTAGATAATGTATATATCGATTAGACAGAACATATTAGGGATACGGTTTGGCTCCAATGATTAAAACTTCTGGGTCAGCTCAGGTTGAGTATTTTGGGTGGTCTCCAAAAAAAAAGAGAAAAAAATACCGTCTGAGACTGTAATCCACCAAGCTATTAGCAACAGAGGTGGATCAGGTCGAGAGGTTGGTACAGCTACGGAGGTCGTATGAGGAAAAAAAAAAAAGAAGTGAAGTCCCCAGAGGAATGGAAGCGATTTGTACGAATTGAATGAAATGAAGTCCAATCCCTGGTCCTTGCTGAATATCTTGTGCCCAAGACTTCAAAAAACAATTTAATAGAGAGACCAAAAATCCTACCAGCAGGGATCCCTCGAGAGCAGAGGGTTTATATGTGTTTTTTGGGGTGATCTTCACTCAGTTTAGACACATAGGGGCCTATTCACAAACTGCATGCTGTAGTACATTTTGTAGTAGCACAAAACAACTACAAGTGTACTGCACAATGATATTCACAAACCTAAATACAGAGGTTCCGCCCCTCCCAGCTTTTTCTGCCTACAGATATCCACCGACACCGGAATCTCTGCACACAACTATACATTTTAGTAGTATATGTGGGCGTTTTGGGGGGAGTGGCTGAAACATGGGAAATATTTACAACTAAAGGGGAGGGGCTAAGGAAGGAGTTAGGAGGGGTTAAGCGAGGGCTAGCGAGCAGTATAGGAAGAGACATGCATCCATCTACAAAAGAGTGAGCTTCAATCCTATTCACAAACTACACTTCTATAGTTTCTACTGCAAAAAAGTATCCAAAATAGTAGAAAATGTACTCTAGCGCAGAGTAGGAGTATATCCAGCACCACACATGGCCAACCACCGGTACTGAAAAGCCCTCCCATATAATATAATGGAAGTAGGAACTTAAAATAGACCCCCCCCCCAAAGCAAATATGGTTAGCTTAAATTAAATTAATTGATGTAATAATTTAATTTCAAGTAAAGCAAATTATCTAAAAATAAAACATGTTTTAATTTTAACATATTTTAATTGCCATTTTTTAATTTAACAATCAAAGTGACATTATGTTTTATTAAAACATAATTAAAGTAGAGTAAATATGCATCGCTTTTAATAATTATTGTTACTTAATAAAGATTTTTTTTTATACTATAGGCGGGATTAATTTTATTTTAAACTTCCAAAAATTATTGTCATTTAATTAAATATATTCAAATTAATTAAATTTCAAGATTAAATAAGTTATTAATGTTGCTATTTTTAGTAATTTTTGTCAAGTTGAATAAACTTTTTTACTTTTACCTATACTTAACCATAGAGGAGGAGGAGAGAGGATTTACAGGAAAAGGATCAACACCTTTGGCATGACCAGGAAAACTGGGAGCAGAAGTTACAGCCCGCTCCCATGCTATCCCGTGCCCATGTCAAAATACTAGCTGCACTCCATTTCAGAGCAAATGGATCTTTCCAGAGGGCCAGCTCTGACAAAACTGGAATCTCCCAAGCAAGCCAGTCTCAATGCTTGCATCAAGTACTGAAATGCATCAACAGAAGATAGGCAACCAATTGATCGCTTGGTCACACTCACTTGCAGAAATGCAAAGTGTGGTAAGGCAATTCTATGCCTTTACCCACTTACCTCGTGTGGTAGGTGCTATTGACTGCACACATGTGGCACATCTGCCACCTCACCACACAGCACACTTTTTCCGCAACAGTCACCACTGGCACTCCCTCAATGTGAAACCTGTTTCCAATGCCAAGGGCGGCTTCACTGATGTGTACTCTGCCTTTCCTGGAAGGAAATACAACAGCTACATCTGCTGACAGTCACCTCTTGCTCATCGCTTGGTTGCTGGGGATTCCATGACATGAGCATTATTGATGAATAACATCTCACACTGGGGCTATCTGTGCATCCGGGGCTGCCTTCTCTAACATAATCATCACAACACGATACGCAAATATTACCCTCACAGTCACTGCATGTTAGTCGGCATGATGCATTACATGCAAAACAGAGGCTGGGTTTGAAACTTTTCATATGTCTTTGTAACAGAGAATTCAGGGTGTGCTCTCTCTCCCCATTGCTTCACGCCATGCAGACGTTCAACCACACTACCTCAACAAAGGCATATTAGGGCACGCATATGTACATGAGCCATTATTGAATACACTTTCGGTCGTGATTCAGATGTCTTAAGGCTACGAGGGGGGTGCTGGTGTAGTCCCCAGGCATTGTGTGCAAAATTGTTGTAGCCTGTTGCTTGCCACATAACATCAACATGCAACAGGGCTTGGATATAGACCTTGTTCTTGCTCTACACCCACATCCAGGTACCCATGGTGAGGTACAAAAGAGAGTTCCGAGTATATAGGTGCTGGCTCTTCTCGTTAAATCTTTTTTTCTGAGCTACTAGTTTGGTTGCTACATTTATGTGGTTGGACAGTCTTTCAATAATGAATGGTTGACTACTAAACACACTGTCGATATAGATCACATTGAGACAACTCTGTTTATTTCACATAATATCAATAACGAACATGCTATGTTTTTGATAAAACTTAGTTTAATCTTCATTTTCTAGGAACTTTTAACACTCATCATTAACAACACATAAATACAAAATCAAACTTACCACAATCATATTTTAGAGCAAACATACTTAAATCCTTACTTAACACACACGCTTTTGGTACACATTTTTGTATTATTATTTCAAAAAATGAGTCACCCTGCTATACACAGGCCTTTCCCTCCTGCATGTGGTGGTATTTCCCCCATATGGCAGGGTTCCTTCCAGCATGCAGAGACTCCGCTCCGCTCTCTGCTCCGAGTGTTGCGTCTCTGACCCACATTTGGGACAAAGACTCTGCACTCAGGAAGAAGGCTTCCACCTACTGCTGCAAACAGGAAATTACATACAGGAAGAGGAAGTCCGCCGTTTTGCAATGATTCTGAGCAATCCTTTCTTTGCCATAACATATTGTACTCCACACTGCTGCTCCTTGTCTTTTACTTGCACCAATCATGGCTGAAGGACATGATGAGAAGCCGCCCCTTCTCTAAGGCTGAACTATATATATTCGGCCATGTGGTGGTCTACAAGTACCCTTAGCTTTATGGGGGTGCAGAGATCCAGCTGAGCAATGCAATGTGGACTGAAATCTAGAAGGACATTGCCACATGCTGTAGTGCAGTGAGGGTCCACAACCTAAAGGGGAAGGTCTGCTGTAAGGGTTGGGAGGACGTTGGTTGCTCAGCCAAAAACAAGGCCCTGGACATTATCGGTTTGTCCACCCAACCACATTCTCAGCTCCCCCGCATGACACCACTTTACCGGAGGCTCCTGGGAGTTGCCTGACCTACTCGCAATGCTCAGCTAAAAGAGTTTGAACAGCAGAGAGATAGTAAGTGTACATTAGGTTTAATCACTTACGTGCACATGCGTTTGTGGAGAGTGCCTTGTCATGTGTTTATTGTGAGCTTTCGTATAACCTTCCATTTCATAGTTATTAACACGTTGTTATTTGTGGTATGAAAGTTTTGAAAGACTCTTTGCTAACATGAATGTTTATTGTTTGTTAAGTTCGATTGACTAATCAACTGACTTTGGCATAATGGAAATATATTTACAAAACAGCGATTTGCAATTCAGTGGCATTTCCATCTTCCCTATTTTAATTTTTTTGGGATGCTGACATTGTGTGCCTTAACCTTACTTCCTAACCCCCACATACAAGTAAACTTTTTCATTAAAAATCCACACAATTATTTATTAACATGTGAAATGTTTGTTTAAGAACATATACACCAGTTCGACATACTTTGGAATTATTTGTTTTAAAACTCTCTCCTCAATGATTAGCAATGTTTGGAACATTGTGAAAACCAACATTTTCAACCCCTTAAAGTGTATTATTTACTGAAATCAGATATTAATACAACCTTTCTTTTCTCCTCCTTGGTTGCCTGCTCCCACAGATATTTTGTGATGTCCTTGTTTAACTGTTTGTAATTAACAAATGTGAATATGAAAGCAGTGGACAGTGAGATGTTTGTTAAATACTCCACATTTTCAGTAATTTGTATTATAGAAAAAAATTCCCTTTCAGCAAATGTGATGTAGATATATATAATTGACACAATTAATTCAAAATGGATCTTTTTTTACATTACTTTTCAGAGGACTGGGCTGGCCAAAGAACATCCCATTAGGACCCAGGACTAGAAACAAGAACCTTATTGAAATGCAGTAACAAAGACTTTCTACCACCAGTGAAGAGAAGGAAGGAACGACAAGCAGGGATACTGCAGCCACCCGGAAAATAACTAGATCTGTCACCAAGAGACTATGGACAGAGGTTGAAGAGTCAGCCATGGGGAGGGTGGTGGATGTGGACACCACCAGCCAAGAGGAGAAACATATTGGGTTGTCTCTTAGCCTTGAGCAAGACCAACCCATGGTGTCCCAAACGCAGGCCCCACACTCACTGGGCTAGCACCCAGACCTTCTGTAGCTACTAAGCCCCGATTCCATCGGGGCTAATAGCTGCACCCCCTGCCCAGGCATGATCTCCTCCTCCTGGTGACCACCCAGAACTAGAGTTGAGGGTTACTTCTATCCCCAATGCTCTACACCTCTCTTGTGCAGCCCACTCATTTCCCAATGATTATGTGTCCATGGCTGACTGCAAAGAGGACCCGAGTCCTATTGGAGAGGTTCAGCAAGTGATGCCTTGGGATATTCAGCACTTAGTTTCGTTGGTCCGGATATACCAAGAGACAGTCACTGAATAGCTCCCAATGGTATATGGCCTCATAACCTTCTTAATAGCAGGCCTAATGCTATGTCTGCCTCCCCACCCCACTTCACCTCCTGTTGTTCCCATCTCCCAGTTTGTCTATGATTCTTGTTTCCCCTGCTACCTACTTTGTAATGCATTGTATGATAGGCAAAGGAAATTTAGTTAGTTAGAAATGCTTTCTGTATCAGAATACAGTTTCTAAATGCATTACACATTCAAGGTAAACTAAGAACAGAACAAACATAACGCTTGCCTATCTAGATAATGCAATATCAAACATTCAACACAGTTGAAAGCTTGACACAGTTTTTTCTTCCTACTACTCCGCCTACGTAATGCTGATGGTGAGAATGACTGAGACTGAGTTTGTGCTGTTGGAGGTTTAGGTGGTGGAGGCGGTACAAACAGAGGTGGTGCAGGTTGTTGTGGTACAGGTAGTTGTGGTAGAGGTGCAAGTTTTGATGATGGTGTGTCCCTCATATGCTGAACTACTGTAGAATCTCCTACATGTGTTGGCCGTGAAGAATGACATTGGCATTTGTTGCTTATTGCCTCTACCATCTTCATGACCAAGGCATCTTGTCTTGTAGTCACTTTCATAAAAGTTCTAAACTGTTCTTGGTGCATCTTTGCCATAGCTTGGTAACATTTCCCAACATTATAGAAGGCATGGGTCTGTCTGTCAATTATTTGTTGGAGGCCTTTAAGGGAGGTATCTATTTCGCACAAACAGGCCCCTCATGTATTCCACGATTGTTGGAAAAATTGATCCTCCCAGACGGTGGTATTAGCCCATGCCAAACACAACCCCCCTGCACAGTCATAACCAATTGTTGTGGACAGTAGGTTGTCCTGCACAAAGAGGGGAGCCATGTGGGCAGATGTGAAGGTAAAATTCAGGAATGGAAAATACATGGTTTTGCGTGAGACCCGCTGCGAGAGTGAGAGCGGGAGAGTAGGAGAGTAGCGGCATCGGCAGCGGCAGTGCAGGAACGGCAGTGCGGGACCCGAGAATCGCGGGGGGTTTCGAGAAGGCGCAAAAACGGTCCAAAACGGTCCAAAAGGCCACAAATCCGTGAAGCTGCTTTGGTGCGTTCAGTGCCGCGTTGGTGCTGCGTTGGTGCCGCGTTGGTGCGGCGGGAGGCTCCGGAGGCCATGGAGGCTGCGGGAGGGCTCTGACGCATGGGCGCAAGGGCACAAAAGGTACTGAGGAGAACTACTGATGAGAGGAGCAGAGTAGAGTGAGCCGTGAGCAGAACGCAGCGAGAGCACAGCAAGAACAGCTGCAAACGCTGAACAGTGGACTGAGCCTCGGATTGAGCCCTGCAGACAGTGAATCAGTGAATCTGGCCCCCAGCCTGGCCCCCCTTCATCAGAGGTGAGGTGACCGGCCTTTTATTATGGGGGGGGAGGCATTCGGAGCCGCGATAGACTGCGGTAGGCACAAGAGCGTAAGCAAGCATAAGCAAGCAAGCTTACCAAGAGCTTAAACACTGAGGCAGAAGCAGTGCTGCCCAGCAGGGAGGGCTACGCAGCAGCTATGCAGCGGGAGCAGTGAAAGTTTGTTAAACGAAGCAGGAGGCTAGCCTAACGTGGACGGAACCACACACTAGAGGGCTGCCTGTGCCGAAGTAATTCTACCTGTGCCCTGACTCACCTTCCACCTTGCTCCACGCCGGACTACGACTACGACCAGCACATCGAGGAGGGCGGGACTGCGAGGACCAGCTCTCACAGCGCCTGGAGAAGCAGCGGCGCAGCTGGGTCCTCTTCCAAGCCCCTCCCCTTGGCCATTAAAGCTCTACATATACCGCACTAACACCCGCGCTAGCGGAACGCGTGCGGAACGAAGACCGGGCAAAGAGCGGGCCGTTTGAGGCCGTTCGAGGACGGCCGAGGTACGGCCAAGGCCCCACCGTGCTACCAATCCCTGCATTTAGTACTGGAAGATCTGCATGAGAATGTCGGCCAGGGAAACTAGAAGCAGAGCTAATCGGGCCGCTGGAGCGCCGAAAGGCCCCTTAGACACCTACTTTGCTAAAGCTGGTTCTCTAATCATTGACGAAATTTCCATCCTTGAACGGCGAATATCCCAGGAAATTGACTGGGTTAGAAGATCCTCGCTAGGGCCCTTGGCACTTGCTACCACGCCTGAACAATCTGTTGCCCCAAACACGGTAGACCCCGGAGGATCAAATGTTATTCCTGATTTAGCTGAGCAGTGCAGTCCTATTTTAAATACCACTGACTGCGAGATGTCCGATATCACGGAATTAAGCATCATGCCTCTCCCTTCCGCCAGAACGCCATCACTTCCCTTGAAGGGGACTCCAACCCTCCCTACCGGTGACATAATCACCGACAATCCTATCTCCACCTCAGATTTAACACGGAGGTCAAGGGAGGGGGCAATACCGAAAAAGAAATCCCCAAAAAAGGTTGGTTCCTTCGGCGGACGCAAGGTGAACGCTCCCAAGTGTTCTACCAAAAACGATTCGTCCCACAAGATCCCAAAATCTAAGTCATTAAGGCAACCTGGGCAAAATGGGGCATCATCTGCTAAAAATATGCCTGTGCCACCCCCCACTTCTAATTGTACAACAGGGAATGAGGTACCCACTCTCTTGGATATCCGAATCCTCCTAAGGGAAATTCTTAATCCCTTGGAGGCTCGCATCTCCAAGATAGAGTCACTTCTAGTGAAAATTCACACGGGTCTACTATCTACAGTAGAGGGGAATGAGTCTTCTAATGGCAAGACTAACAAGGAGAGGGAAAATAATTTTGAACACCCACCCCCATCTATCCCTATTCCAACGCAACAACCTTCTGCATGTACATCAGGGAAATCCTTACCACTCAATCCAATTAGCGCTAACACAATTCGACAAGAAGCCTCGGCTCCTCCCCCTCCAGAGACACCAACGCTGGCCCCACAGCACAGGATAGTTAATCTCCCACCTCAAGCTATTCCATACGTGGTGATTCTGGCAGGTATTCCGGAACTAACCACTTCTTCCGGAGAATCAGTGGGAGCACTAAAAAATTAAATTATACACTGGTTGTCCATTAACAGACCTTTGCCTGAGGGCTCACATAGCGAGGTTCTTATGGTGAGAAGAACACCCTGGATAGGCTCCACTAGGAAGTCTATCCAGGGTGACTGTGTAGTGATAAACTTCAGGGACCCTGCCACTGTTAAGTATATCTGTAGTTGGCCCCGGAACACGCAGGGGTCGCCAATTCAAACACTCCCCCTGTCTTTCTTTTATCCCTCAAAGGGATGTGAGGGGGAGGGAGAGGGAGAGGGATGGGAACTTGTATCTAGCAGAAGGAACTGGAGGAGGAGATCTATTGTACAAAAAATTCACCCTATTCCTAGAATTATGAGGGATGACTATTTTCCAACATACAATAGGTTTAGTTATTTAGATAGAGTGGATTGACTGGATAGGCAAAACTCGGGGGAGGTGGAGAATCGCAACAGCCCCCCACTACACGTTGCCCCACCTGACATTTCTACCCAGATTATTGGATTCCAGCAGACGCAAACGAATCTGCATCCCTGTGAAGTGTCTCCCACTGAATCTAGTGGTGCGGTGCTGGGGAGCCTTGCACAAGACCAACCCCTTGCCAACCCGAATGTAAATCCCATGGACACTATACCACTATCTCCCAACCTAGGGAATATCAAAGTTCCCCTTTTAAATATTTTATCCTGGAACGTGGCAGGTTTGTCCAACAAATTAAATTGCCCGGCTTGGAATACCTTCATAGAGAATAGGAACATCTGTTTGTTCCAAGAAACCTGGCCGAGGGAAGATTTTACTCGCACTGGCTTCGCTGTTTTTTCGAAGAATGCTAAATGGTGTGGCAAGGGCCGCCCTTCTGGCGGTCTGGCAATCTGGATAGCCACAGACCTAGGCTGCAGGGCTGCCCCGTTGACATTAAATTCGGAGGATATTTTGGCCGTACTCCTAGAATGGCCAGACTTGTACCGTTTCTTGGTAATAAATGTCTATTCAAGGCCAGTTAGTTTTTCGAAAGAATCAAGTACTATTGATGAGCTTGATCTTGCCCTTAATACAATCCCTGAAGGCGTCCCCTACATAATAGGAGGAGATCTTAACTGCCATTTTGAGCCCCTTATGGGCTCATCGGATAGCTTGACCAAGGAGGAGGACCTTGTTTGGTCTATACCCCCCTCCCAGCTACCGGCCCCAAGAGCCTGGTCTCCTCTGGCGGTGCAAATCTCATCACTTACTTTTAAACACGGACTTAGGGCCTGCAACGGAAGGTTACCATCAGACATACCTCCAAAATGTACCTTTCACAGGGGAAATATAACATCAAACCTCGATTACATTCTGGTCCCACTGGCATTATGGGCAAAGTTAAGTGACTTTCGTATATTGCTAAGAGAGGATAGTGACCATAATGCTCTGGAGCTTGAGCTTCTTTGCGCGGGTCTTGAACCCTTGAAAAAGAATGGAGAGTCTCCAGATGCTGGGTTACTTCTTTCCAACAATAGGCGAAGAATAAAATGGGAGACGATACTAACGAAACAAGGGTTGCTCCCCAAGTTGTACGCCTTAGTTACCCCCTTGTTAGAGAAGGCTCAAGTCTTAAATAGTGGTACTAGCATGATGGGTCTATTCACGGAGCTGGGTGAGCTACATGCAGATCTCACCACATCTGTCTCAGAAATTCTAACTAGTAATCCCCACAGGGCCCGTGTGACTACTATTGGTCCCCTCTGGTACAATTCCACCTGTAGGAAGGCCAAAAGTGACCTCCTATTTCTAATAAAGAATGGACATGACCGGGACGAAATTAGCGAACAAAGGAAGGCATACAAATTCTTAATTAAGAATGCAAAGCTAGAATGGGAACAGGAAAAGTGGGAGAAATTAACAAAACCTCTGGCGTGCAGAGACTTAAGGAAATTTTGGCGCTGTGTAAACACAGGCTCAGAAGAGCTGGTCTCTGCGGTCGAACCCCCCATTTCAGCTAAATCCTGGCAGGACCATTTCCAGTCCCTATATATGCCATCAGAGGGGACGGTGATCGATCCTGTCCAGGCACAAACAAGTATACCCTTGAGTTCGTCCCTATCCCTCTCACTTAAAGAAGTCAAAGTAGCCATTATGGGTCTGGCGTCAGGAAAGGCACCGGGTTTGGATGGCCTTCCGGGAGACCTGTTTAAACAGGAACCTGAAGTATGGGCACCATATTTTGTGTTTTTATTTAATTCTATTCTAAAGGGCATGAAGCTTCCTGATACTTGGCTGGGAGCAGAGATCGTCCCAATTTTCAAAAAGGGTTCGCCTCTGCTCCCAGCCAACTACAGACCAATTAGTCTCATAGACGTCTCCCAAAAATTATTTGGGAGACTGATTCTCAATCACTTACAAGAGTGGATAGATGAATCAAACATCTTGAGCACATATCAGGCTGGCTTTAGGAGGAAAGTCTCCACCATTGATCAGATTTTTAGATTAAATTGTATTCATTGGAAAACTGTTTTAATAGAAGGTGGCACTTTGTATACTATTTTCGTTGACTTACGTGCCGCATTTGATTTAGTCCCTCGGGACAAACTTTGGGGCGTTCTGGATGACATGGGGGTTCCCAACGATATATTAGTCATCTTAAAAAGACTCCACTCGGGGAATTATGCAAGGGTGAGGTTTGGAAGGGGGGGCACCTTGACTGACCGATTCCCCGTTGACAGGGGGGTTAGACAGGGCTGTGTGCTGGCGCCGACTCTGTTCTGCCTCTTTGTCAACGGGGTGATCGATCATTTAAATGCGCTGGAAAACATTGATGCTCCTAGACTCGGAGGCACAGGGGTACCTGCTATTCTCTTTGCAGATGACACCCTGTTGCTCTCAAAGTCTCCAATGGGCATCCAGCGGATCCTTGATGGATTCGCAAATTTCTGTGCGATCCGGGGGTTGGAGATCAATGCTTCGAAGACCAAGTACATGATCTTCAACCCCCCCAAGAAATTACGTCCCAACCCCACACTAGGACCCATCAGGCTGGAAAGGGTCTCCAAATTTGAATACCTTGGGATAACACTAAATGAGTCTATGACTTGAGACTCACATTGCACTAAGGCTAGACTCAAACTAACCCAAATGACAGGTGGTCTGGCAAGGATGTCCCGTGGTTTGACATATCAGCCACTTTCTTCTCGGCTACAGATCTACAGGATGCAAGCTAAAGGGGCAGTGATTTATGGTGCTGAATTATGGGGGCATTCTGCCACCCATACTCTCCAGGTCACTGAGAACAATTTTATCAGACAACTAGCAGGGCTCCCGTCTAGCACCCCTCTTTTACCACTGAGACTGGACTTAGGCCTAAGACCGATTTTGGAAGAATTAAGTTTGAAACCGCTATTGTATTGGCAGAGACTATGGTCGGTACCAGAACTGTCTAATTTCAGAGCCGAGCTTCAGGAAATAATGAAACTGAGCAATCCTGTACGGTTTCCTTGGCTCAGACATGTCAAGCAAATATGTGAGGCATTGGGCAGGCAAAATCTATGGTCCGACCCAGAAAATATCTGCCCCGGAATTTCACGAAAGTCTCTCTCAAAAGTCTATTATGAATATCAACTGCGCACCAACACAACCAATGCAGAGGAGAGATCTTTGACTGGCAAATTCTTGGAGGTAAAAGACTTATATATGCAGGAGGATGTTCTTGACAATATTGCGCCCCCAATTTCCAGGAAACTTTTTCTGCAGTGGCGGTATGGCACCCTTCCTCTTAAAGCGCACACTGCACGATGGACAAATGTTGAGAGCTCACTCCAATGCCCAGCGTGCGACTATTGGAGGGAATGCGACTTACACATAATACTCTTCTGTCCAGCATACAGGAAAGCAAGAAACTACTGGCTTGTTCCAATACTGAGGAATCTGGGTTTTAGGCACTATCATCCAGCCTACAGGATCTTGAAAAGTGATCTGTCTGCCCCAATTGTTTTTGCACTGGCAAAATTTTTAACTTCAATGTGGCGCAGACGCACCCAGTGTATTAAGTTATTGAACGAATGATGGTTTTACAAATTGTTAAATTAACTGTAAATTTTATTGTATTCCAATGATATGAATTTCTTTTATGCTGTAATTCTTTTATGGTCCAAGCGACCGAAATAAAGAACAATTGGAATTGGAAAATACATGATGCTCTCCAGGGTATGTATTATGGATGAGTGCAAAATATCTGCTGTGAGGATGCCCTCTGATATCATCATTCATTGATGTTCATACGGTGAACAAAAGGGGCTGCTGCATGACAAAAGCTGACAGGAGAAATACATAGAGTAATAAGCAATCCAAAAAACATAGAAAAAGATTCTATATAAAGGGTTACAATAATATTTTGTAGGCCTACAAAGATTGCTTTTCAACATGCTAAAATAATAAGCAATAGCTATCTATCTACCATTGCATTGTCACGTCTAAGGCCCATTAAAAACAAAAATAGATAATAACTAACACCAACCAGTAATATATTGAGCATGTTGCCAATAGACGTGTGTAACAAAAGACATACAGGTACCCTGTCAATAGTTAACAAAGCAGTTAGATCCAAAGGGAAAAGAGCAGACATGTAACTCACCAGCCTCTACCATCCATCTGTGTGGCGCTGGTCCTGTTTCGGAAGCACTTCTAGCAGCAGAAGTTGTTGTTGCAAGTGGTAGATTGGACAACATCACAAGGCCTTAAACAGATTAAAAGAAAAGTCTGAATATATTGCAGTGCAACAATATAATTGTTAAGGTTACATTACACTACAAGGCAAAAAAATTCCAGTGAGCATACTATTAGGGTTTACCAAAACACATGATACAAGTAGCCTATAATATATTAGTTCAATTGCGAGCTTGAGGACATACCAGTGTGTGTAAAAGTGCGTGAAGACCAGCCCTGTGCTGTACTGCTGTTATAATGGCTTCTGCCCAAGTTGAAGTTAGCAAGCTGCTAGAATGAGTAGCTGTATGGAAAATAGATAAAAATACACAAATAATTATAAAAATAGTAGTAATTGATAGGGCTTGCGTTAGATGTTGTTTTAGAGTAATACATATGTGATATTTGACAAACAATGTAGGTATGAGTGAAGGGGAGATCTGGATGAGTGATTGTAGGTTTGCTTTTAGTGAGAGAAAAAGATAGAGAAGGAATTACATTCTTACCTGGCACCACATTAGTGTTGTTAGAAACAGGTAGCCCATATCAAATGTGGAGAGGACTGCCTCCTTGAAGGGTATGAGCTGGACATGGGATCCAGCTGGCTTTCCAGGCTGTACTGCAGTTACCTGAACCCTGGAGAACATTTCCTTCACCGATCTCCTCTCATTCTGCCATTTTTTAAGTCCCCCACTGTGCAGGCCTACTCCCCTAATGTATTGAGAGAGTCTGTCACCTCCTGCCATAAGTCTGCATTCAGTGTCTCACTAAGGGTGAACGGAGGCAACCTATAAAGTGATTTGTACTGTTTTACAACAAAAAACAACGGCTGCCTCCTACGCAGTAAAATTCCTTTTCCTCTTCATAATGGTGGTCTGCATGCTTCTTCCTGAGTGAGTTGAGTGCAGGCTAAAGAAGTTGGAGATAAAAAATACAGATCCTCTGATAAGACCAGTATATATTGTCAATCAATCAATCAATCAGCATTTGTAGAGCGTAGCACTGTCACCCCTGGGGGTATCTGAGCGCTGGGGCGCAAGGTCTCCTTCAAAAAGGCAGGTTTTGAGGAAACAGCGGGAGGAGGGAAGAAACGAACAGAAAAAGGAAAAACAGAGGGCAGAAAAACGAGCAGCAAAGGAAAAACAGAGGGCAGATAATTCAAAACAGAGCAGCAGAGGGCAGAAAAGGCAAAACAAATGTTTTAATAGTCCAAAGTGGTAAAGATAGTACAAAGTGTAAAAGTAAATTTACACATATCATTTACTCACATGTATAACTTATCTTTGTCAATTGCCCTCATAGTATTTATGCACATATGTACTAACCCATTTTCCCATAGACGGAGAATATAAAAAAAAACTTTTATACATCAGCCCCTTAGAGAAATAACCCTTCTTGCAATCACCTCTCTCAGTAATATTGTCCGTTCTAGGGCTGTATTCATTCATTTATTCCAGCAACAAAAATTCCCTGGCTTTGTTATAACAGTTTCATGAATGTCATTCCAAGCTTTTGGTGATGTCTTACTACTTCTGAAGTATTTATTGCCCTTAAGCAAGACACGTTGTTTGCAGGCCAAAAAGCATAATCTATTAGGAACCTTATGACCCTATAAGTATTAAGCTCTGTTTGCCTGCACGGCAGTCGCTGTTAAACTTAAAGTAAAGTTGTTTGCAGGTTTGGATTACATTCTAACCAACTACCAAGTTAAGGCACAGATTAGTTATGATCCCTCTTGAGTAAAACTCTGCAAGGACAAAAGCAAGAGGCAGTGATGGTCTCACACTGCCCAATGCTCAAAGAAATCCAGAAATTCCGTCATGCTAATTTACACGTAGGTTCGAACTAAATGCCTAATTTTTTGCCATTCACAAAGGATTGTAAATGAACTTCTGGAATGCTGTGACAGTGAGAGTTTCTCACGAGCAGGTCTCGAATTCTTTTGTGAAAACCAAGTCCCTCACATAAGAAAATAAGTTAATTGTATTTATATAGTGCTGACTACCCCTGAAGAGGTGTTGAAGCGCTTTTTGGCGAGCAGCAAGTTACTTTGGAAACCAAAGGATTAGTGGTGGATTAGTATAGGGAAATATTCATTGTTAATTTGAGCTGTGGACATGTGGCTCTCTTAGTTTGATTAAATCGGATAAATAAATATATATATATATATATATATATATATATATTTATATATATATATATATATATAAATAGAGAGAGAGAGAGAGAGAGAGAGAGACACACACATTTATAGCATATGTCATTTGAGATGTCATCAGTGATATAATCAGTGATGTCACTGAGCATGTCATGAATTATGTAAAATGTGACGTCATCAGCAGTGCATTGCGGGGGCGCGAGTTATCGTTAGCTGAACTCACTATAACAGCCAAATTTCTCTGGTTTTGTATGAGTGAAATGTCCAACTAACTATAACGTTCCTGAAACCTATGGTTTTTTCAGTGAATTTCAAAGGTTTTTTAAATGCTAATTTCTAAATATAACGTCCCTGAAACCTATGGTTTTTTCAGTGAATCTCAAAGGTTTTTTAAATGCTAATTTCTAACTATGCCTACAGAGGTAGGACATGTGCAGAAAGAGGAAGAAAGGCGCAGAAAGAAGCAAGGGAAATGCAGAAAGAGGCAATAGAAGCCCAGAAAGACGAAGAAAGGGACAGAAAGAAGCAAGAGATGCGCACCAAGAACCAACAGAGGAGCAGAAAGAGGCCTTGTTGCAAAGTCATCCTTCGCCCCCAAATTTTTGCTGACGGGTACTGGTGGTAACTGACTCTGACTAACCGAGCCTAGAGCCAGTGCTATGCTAAAAGACACTTAGAATACAGTGAAAACACCTACATACACTAGGGAGCACTATGTGTTGGGGTAGCCCTGCGATTGGCATGACCTCCTCTGTAAGGCCCTAGTACATAATAGGGCAGGGGGATTAAAACTACCTCTAAGTCAGAGGTGCAGAAAGATGCTTCTTTAAGAAGTAGTCACGTTTGCAGAGTGGTGGAGAACGGGTGCTTTGCCTCCGACCAGCGCTCAGAAATTCCGCTGCATAGGACTTAGAGGAGGTACCAGGAGGGCTTCTTGGCCCCAATATCCCTCAGGAGTAAATTGGACTTCATCCCCCATCCCGTAGTCTGCCAGGAGGCGCGTTTGCAGAGTGGTGGTGAAAGCGGGGCATGGCCTGCTATGACATCTTAGCAATTCCATTGTGTGGCACTTACTGGAGGTAACAAGAGGGGTTGTTGGCCTCCAAGGACAACCTTGGGGGCCAACTACCCCTCCTATTACCTCCAGTAAGTCCCACGCAGCAGGATTGCTAAATTGTCATAGCAGGCCACGCCTCCTTTCCCCATCACTCTGCAAACGCACTTTCTGGCACGCTCTTGATGGGGATTAAAGTCCCTTTTGCTGCTGAGGATCCTTAGGGGCCAACTGGACTACCTGATACCTCCAGTATGTCCCAGATAGTGCGATTGCTGAAAGCTGGACACAGGCCATGCCCCCTTTCACCACCACTCTGCAAATGCCCCTCCTGGCACGTTCTACGTTGGGGGATTACGTCCCCTTGAAAACTGAGGGTCCCTGGGGGCCAACTAGCCCACCAGGTACCTCCAGTAAGTCCCACACACCTGGATTGCTGAGAGTGGTCCAAGGCCACGACCCCTTTTTACACCACTCTGCAAACGCAGCTCCTGGCGCACTGCTGCTCGGGGATGAAGTCCACTTGTGTCCTGAGGTCCTTAGGACACAAGAGGACCTCACTGCCCCACCAACAGTGCGCCAAGAAAAAAAAATTGGAAGGGGGCCGCGTTGCCTCCCTTCCCTGGGCTGCTGTTGGCCTCGGGGACCCCATCCCCTGGGGCCTGGCCAGCATTTTTAAAAAATTTTAATTTGTAGGGAGGCTGCATGGCCCCCCTCCTGAGGCCTATAATGGCCCGGGGACCCCATCCCACCTGGGCCAGGTGGCAGTCCCCAGGGCTGTGGGGGCCCCCACGGGCCCACGCAAATTAATTACGCATTGCCCCCGGGACCTGGCCCACCCGGGGGCTTAAGTACAAGCTTCATTTTTTTTTTTCAGCCGGATTCGCAAACCCAGCGCGAATTCGGCCGTTTTAAAAACAAAATGCTTTTGTGGGACCCCTTGAGCAGGCCTAGGGGTCAGGGTGTTTCTACCCTGCCCCCTTTTCTTGTTTTTGACCTTTTTTTTACTGTTTTCTTGTGACTCGGTTACCGAGTCACAAGATGGTTGCCAACACTTCCTGGTTTGGAGTGTTGGCATAATAAATACACACATAGAACATAAAAAATATACAGGTGTGTGTAACAGGTGTAATACATTTACACATGGGCACATAGTCTACAAAAGTGCATTTTTCCTGTAGCATTTTTTTTCTCCAAAGGGAAAATATTTTTCCTTATGGAGAAAACCCACCCACTACACTGTTACCAATGTTGTGATGTTCCCTCCTCACTTTCATCCTGGATAGAGATTCACTCCTACCCTTGACAAGAGCACTACATCCGTCTCAAGTCCGGGTGTTCGCCTATGTTTAAGGGCGTCCTTGCCCTTAAACAAGAAATATTGCTTGTATTCTGAAAAGCATAATTTGTTGAGGTCTTTTTGCTCTATGAAGATGAAGCTCTTTTTAGCCTCATGGCAGTGGCTGATAAACTAAAAGCAAAGTTGTTGCTGCTTAGATTGAAATTATAACCACCTATCCAGTTAAGGCACAAATAAATTAAGCCTGGGCGAAGCACTACGCTACGCTCACGTAGTTTGCGAAGTTCGCGCTACTTCGCACTACGCGAACTGCACGTAACACAGTGCGAACACGCGTAGCGTAGTGTTGCGTAGTGCTGCGGTCATTTTTTGCTTGCTCGTGGTCCTCAACGTCAAGTTGGCGACCGCGAGCAAGCAAAATGACATCCCGGCGAGACTTTTTCCTTGTTCGCGATCAGCAACATCAAGTTGGCGATCGCGAGCATGGAAAATAAACGTCCCGGCGAGATTCCCAACGCGAGGAGGTCAGGTTTCTCATTGCGAGGGGTCGCGTATGGTCGCGACCCCTCGCGATGAGAAACTACCAGTTCGCGTTGAGAAAGCTGCCGCTCGAGTAAAAATCTACTCGAGCAGCAGAAAACTACAGCTCGCACTGTGCAAGATGCCATTTTCAATGATTGCACAGTGCCGGTTGCTTGTCCGCACTGTGCAATCATTGAAAACAACATCTTGCACAGTGCGAACATGTTACTACGCAGTTCGCGAAGTGCTACGCGTAGATCGCGTAGTGCACACTTCACTTTGCGTAGCTTCGCGAAGTGCTACTTCGTGAACTACGCTCACCCTTAAAATAAATATGATCCCTCTGGAGTAAAAGTCCTCAAGGACAAAGCAGAAGGCAGTGATGGAAAGATTCTCAAAGAAATTCAGAAATGTACCCATTCTGGTTTACGTCTGAGTTTAGACTAAAAGTCAGTCTCTCCCAAAGAAATATAGAATTACTTCCGGGGTGCTGTGACAATCACGGTTTCTCAGGAGCAGTTCGGGGATTATTCAGTGAATTCCAAGTTTCTCTCATAAGAAAGCAAGTTCATATGTGTAAATGTAACAGGCAAAACATTTGCACTTGTGCACATACTCTGCAAAAATGGATTTTCCCTTTAAAAGTTTTTCTTTTTTCTCCACAGGAAAAATATTTGACCCAGTGTGGGAAAACCCACTTTACCCCTACCAATTTTGGGTGTTCCCTCCTCACTTCCAACCTGGATACAAATTCACCCAATTAAAAAAAAAAAGACATTAGTGCTGGGCAATAATAGCATTTCTTTACATCAAAAATTATTTTTAGTCATGTGCTCTTGCATCTCCTCTCACCTGTCCTCTCCGCCCTCACCCACATTCTTTACTCCCATCCTCTGTTGGGACAAGCAACACTGAGGGAGGTCTGGGGAGGAGAACGCAGGTAGGGGGAGAGGGTATTCGGGGGGGCGAGGTCAAGCACGCAGTCAACAAAGGGTGTGCAGGCGGGTCTGTGGCAAGCAAATAAACAAAGGAGGGTGGGCGGTAGTCAAAGGTGTAAGTACACGCATAACGGAGGATGAGTGGGGTAGGGGCAAGCCCGGGGACAACAGAGGGTGGTGTGGCAGGGGCGGAAGGAAGCGCACAGAAAACTAAGCATGGGTGGGAGGGGTAGGAGAAGCACACCGACAATGGAGGGTGGGTGGATCGGGGCTAGGGCAAGCACACGGATAATGGAGGTTGGGGAGGAAAACGGAGAAGCCTCCGGACAACAGGGAGGGAGCAGGAGGCACAAGGAAAATAAAGCGCACGCTGGAGGGGAATGGAGGAGAAACAAAAAGTGGGGAGAAGTACACATGGAGACGGAAGGAACATTTGCATTCTCGCAGACTACTTAAACAAAAAGAAACAAGCATTGAAAATGCAATAGGTCTCGCCCTTTATTAAGTTAAAGCCATTTGCTTTGCTATACAATACCATTAGCAAAGCAAATGGCTTCAACTTAATCAAAGGCGCGACCTATTGCATTTTCGGCTGCAATAAATCCTCATTAACCCTCCAACACTTTGACATTTATACTGGAAAATCAGGCTGAAGACAGCGGGCAAAACTCATGTGTGTTCCTGTGTTTAAAACTTCCAAATTAAGCATAAGTAAGACGAGCAAGTCACGCGGGCGCCTGTTTAAATATCAGCATAACGTCCCTGTTGTGCCCGTGTTCAGTGTGGTAAATAATTATTAAAGTTACAATTTATGAAACGCTAAATTTAGAGCAACTATTAACATCTCAATTATGAAAGCAAGAAAACCGTTGCTAAAGTATAGATTTTAATTCATATAGTAGTATTGCTGCATATTTTTTTGTGTCTAGAAAAGCTATAAACAACAAGAACAAACTGGAAATAAAAACACGTTATGTATGCCTTATTAAAGCCTACAATAAAAAATGCTAGTTATATATTTACACCAAATAGCATAATAATCCAGGCAAATTTGCTGCTCATAAAATGTATATCTGTACGCATATACCTTTGGGGCTGCATTTCTGGTTTGGCCCTCTATAAAGTGTATACAAAAGCGTACATTTGCATGATTTTACAGAGATGTGCGCTTTACAAATTACAGTATTTGTGGGGCTGTATTGCTGGTTTGGCCCTCTATAAAGCGTATACAAAAGCGTACATTTGCATGATTTTAAAAAGATGTGCGCTTTATAAATTACGGTATTTGTGGGGCTGTATTGCTGGTTTGGCCACAATAAAGTGTATACAAAAGTGTACATTTGCATGATTTTACAAAGATGTGCGTTTTATAAATTGGGGTATTTGCGAGGCTTTATTGCTGGTTTGGCCATCTATAAAGCGTATACAAAAGCGTACATTTGCATGATTTTATAAAGATTTGCGATTTATAAATTACGGTATTTGTGGGGCTGTATTGCTGGTGTGGCCCTCTATAAAGCGTATACAAAAGCGTACATTTGCATGCTTTTACAAAGATGTGCACTTTATAAATTACAGTATTTGTGTGGCTGCATTGCTGGTTTGGCCCTCTATAAAGCGTATACAAAAGCGTACATTTGCATGATTTTAAAAAGATGTGCGCTTTATAAATTACGGTATTTGTGGAGCTGCATTGCTGGTTTGGCCCTCTATAAAGCATATACAAAAACGTACATTTGCATGATTTTAGAAAGATGTGCGCTTTACAAAGTAACCACCATGTGCACAAGAACAAATAAAAATAGGCAGACCCAGAATGCGTCCTAAAGAAAGAAAGCTAAACAAGCAAAAACTTGTTAATAAAAAAGTAAACTGTATGTGCACAAGAATAAATACAAAAAAACACACCCAGAATGCGCCCTAGTCTGGGCACAAGTTCCACACCGCGTGTTAAAGGTGAATAAATACAGCATAGCACAGCGAACTCTGGCAAGCCGCATACGCGAAGCGGCAGCTTAGTTGCCATGACAATAGAAAGCTTCATACGCGAAGCGGCAGCTTAGTTGCCATGACAATAGAAAGCTTGGCACAACATGGCATCGGACTGTCCACTATCCGTACGTACGCGTGCATGTTGTTAGGTTTGGATGAATGGCGAGAGCAGCCATATTTGTCCATCCGTACGCGTGCATGTAAAGCTTTGGAAGAATCGATCGCAAAAGGCATTTGCATGACGAGAGCAACGCCAGGCGAGACCTAAAAAGTAGCACCTGAAAAAGCATGCAGTGAAAGGACACAGTAATGCGTCCGTGCTTCAGAGAGGGGAAGCTGACGAATTAAGTAAGGCTCCCTGTTTTCCGTTTTTACTGATTTGTACAGATAAATACAGACAGAAAAACATTTATTTTCTTGTCTGTATTTATTTTTAAATGTGGATAAAAATGGAAATTAGCTGCTTTTTGAGTGATTCTAAATACACTTTGCCATGACTGCCAGACCAATAACTGTGTGAATTGATAGGTTAGAGGGTTAAAAAAATGAATTTTAGTAAAGAGGCATAAGCAGCAGTAAATATACACAAGGCTGTAACAAAAATGTGCATATTCTGATATAAGTGCATTGATTCATCTTCTGGGGGTGTTCATATTTCTGAAACCTGGCAGGCATTCAAGCATGACTCCATATTTATTGGTTAAATAAATGTGGAAATATACCAGTATCAGTTTTATTTTTTTCACAAAACCCATAATAAGTATGGATAAATACAGATAAAGTTCACAAAAAATAAATATGGATAAATACAGATGGAACTGTCAAAAAAAGAAACACCATAAAACCGCTAATTATAAGTAAGCAAATAAGAGCGCTGTCTGAGGTAACTTCTAAACAAACATTGCAATGTGTAATTAAGCATTTTACAACAACTTACATTGATACTCACTAATAAACACACAAAAAACACAAATCTTTGAAAATGTGCACGTATAGAATGGAATCGGAAGTTTGAGTCCTATATCAGTCTTTTAAATGGTGAAGAACTATTTGATTGCACTTCTTGGTGCTAGCCCAAATTTGAAAGTTGTGCATCAAAAGAAAAATGGTGGTTTTTAGGGCTTAGAAGAAATCATGTGTCAATCAACTTATTTTACCACTCTCCGGAGATGAACCGCAACATCCTGCTCCACCTGCAATCTGAGAACTGTGATGTCAGACTGTGGTGGAAAGTCCAGCAAAAATCCTGTGAATGTGTGATTTTTTCACCCTGCCCGAAGTATCCAAAATATGAAATATGCAGATAGCAATTGGCGAAGAATGCAAAACTGCCCATTTCCAGAGGGTAGGACTACTCCAGTGTGACAAATACTCTTGGGTGTCACATTAAAATCCAGCATAGGATGCACCACAAAAGGCATGGGACCATAATTTCGTTGTCAAACATAAATATTGTGTCCCAAATATGATTTTCAGATAAATCGCCCTATTGAAGTTAATAACAGACAATCCACACTCAGTGGGAATATATTTTTGTCATTGATATTTAGGACACAATATTTACATCCGATAATGTTTCTATATACAATATTTTGACATAAAATCATACCAAGAAGGCATAATATCAGCCAGAGGAGAGAAAGTGTAACAGAGGAGGCTCAACTAATGACCATTAGAGAAGTGAGTGAATCGGTATCATCTGTAATGCAGCAAATATCAGGAAAACCACATACAGCCGTTGCAGAAATATGGCATCCCCTGCAACACGCAGCGGTGGCATCACTCACAGGAAGACCTTATTGGGCAATTCACTGTTGGGAAACAAGGCGCACAACATGGAAAAAATTATGATTTTTTTTCTATATGATTTTTAACGACCTCCCAATTATAAACTTTTCTTTTTCACTATGAAGTTATTAAATAGGGTTCATTTTCAGGAATAAAAGAAACAGCCTAAATTAGTCTGTATCAGTGGCCCTGCAAATACTTTAACCCACCCAGCCAGTTCACCCCACCCACCTGTTGCATATTATTAACAGAGTCGATAAAAAGGTTCTAAAATTTCGGGGGGGGGGTAACATTTCTACAGATAACACTCATAACAAAATATATTTTGCAATATGTAACGTAATAAGGAGAGATTTTGTTACTCTCATATTGGATCTTTTCCATTGAATGGTTAACTGAAGAACCCGCCCCCATCAAAGTGGTTGGGCCTATTTTTTTCCTGTTAAGCTCAAGTGATGAGTTTGTTTTTGCTGGTACATAGTGTAAAAAACAAATCAACAAAAATATGTTCAAAAAATAATTTTCGAAGCTGTCAATGCCGTTAACACATAAGTTGTTCTATCGTTTTGTCTCTTCTTATATCGCATTAAAAAGGGATTTGGAGATTTTCTGCATCGAGCCTCCGTGGCGACGGAAATTAGTCAACCGACCTGTTGCCAAAAGCCAGGTAGACTCTGTTATGGTGGCACGGCGGCCAGTTGTAAGACATTACCAGAGGCCGAGTCTAGAGCCTCATGCACAAGGCCAAAGGCATGCAGAGCAGACTCAGCTGTAGCAGGTGCCGTGGCACCAGGCCCAGAGGTCTGAAGGGCCCACTGAACCCTGATTATTGCTGTATTCCACAATTCAAACAACGACCAAGGCTCTACGCCAGTGGTGGTCTCAGTAGCCTCCAGCTATAACCTGCTTCAAGAGCATGCTTAGTTATGTTATGCTATGGTATGTTATGTGTATTCGTAGAATGCACTATTTCTTGCTAGGGTATCCTGGTGCTGAGCAGGTGTGTGTGATTATCCCAGTCTGTGATAGGTTGGTTAATAGAAAAGTGAGGTCTTCAGCTTCGTGTGGGATCCAAGAAGAAAGCAAGAGGTTCTGATGTAGAGTGGAAGGCTTTTCCAATCTTTAAGAGTGATTAAAGAGCGTCCGCCCTCCTGATCTAGTTCTGTGTAGGTGAGGGATATGTGCAAGGTACAGTTCTGCGGAGCTGTGGTATCTGGGTGGTTGGTGAAAGGTGATGCAACTATTCAGGTAGGTGGGGCCTGAGTTGTGTAGTGCCTTGAATGTATGTGTAGTGTAGTTTCCTGAGCGGTGGCGTGAGTCAGTTCTGTGTGGGAGGTTGAGGATGAGTCTGGCGTTGGGGTTCTGGATGGTCTGTTGTCTGCTGGAGAGTTGCCTGATGAGGGCGTTCCCATAATCCAATTGAACAAGTTACTTACCTTCGGTAACAATATATCTATTAAAGACATAGATTAGTTATGGATTCCTCACCCTAGAATTACCCCCAGGTGTCAGACTGGATCCGTGGAATTTTTCTTCAGTAGTACCTCTGCATGTCGGTAGGTGGCATTGGTTGACTCCGCGTTTGACGTTGGCGTCGTGGTCGCCGGAATGACGTCACGGTATCTGCTTAGACGCTGCCCCTGCGCACTGACGTCAATTTTTTACACAACATTCCACGCCAGAAGCGCAGAGCCATGCAAGACACTGACCACTGGTGCACAAAACTAAGGCCCTGAAGGGAAGTCTCTTACCCTAGAAGTCAGTTCACAGAATGGGGAGGATGGGTGGGATGGGTGGGGCGGTGAGGAGTCCATAACTAATCTATGTCTCAAACAGATATATCGTTACCGAAGGTAAGTAACTTGTTCATCTGAAAGAGACAATTAGTTATGGATTCCTCAACCTTGAAATAGATACCCCGGCAATACCAACCCCGGAGGTGAGTCTGCAAACTAAGTTCACACCAGAAGGTCTTGGAGAACTGAACGGCCAAAGAAGCCGTCCCTCCGGACTTGGCTGGCCAGGCAGTAGTGTTTGGTAAACGTGTGCAATGAAGGCCACGTAGCTGCCTGGCAGATGTCTTGAAGGGAGACTCCACGTCCCAAAGCAGTAGTGGCTGCCATCGCCCTGGTGGAATGGGCACACAACCCCACTGGAGGTTCCTTTTTCACTAAGGAATAGCAGATTTTGATGCAAAGAATGACCCATCGAGAGATGGTCCATTTTTCTTGGTGCCAACATAGCCAACAAAGAGCTGGTCATCCACCCCAAATTGTTTTGTGCGATCCAGATAGAATAAAAGCGCACATTTTTAATCCAGACGGTGGAGCCTCTCCTCCTCTTTAGAAGGGTGAGGGGGCGGGAAGAAGGTGGGAAAAGTGATGGTCTGCCCTATGTGGAAAGAGGTAACCACTTTGGGAAGGAAAGAAGGCCTGTGCAAAAGACAACTTTGTCCGGATGAACAGCCAGGAAAGGAGGTTTTGAAGAAAGAGCCTGAAGCTCACTCACCCTGCCAGCAGAGGTGATGGCGACCAGAAAGGCAGTTTTAAGTGTCAGAAGTCTGAGAGGACAGTTATGTAGCAGCTCGAAAGGAGTGCACATAAGGTAGGTCAGAACCAGGTTCCAGTCCCACTGGGGCATTACGAAAGGAATTGGAGGAAACAAGTGAGTAATGCCCTTGAGGAAGCGATTTACAATAGGGAACTTGAAAAGAGAAGTGTAATAATCAAGGATGTCTCGTAGACAGGTGGCTTAGAAGAAGTTATAGGTTTATTGGTTAGTCATAAAGTCCAAGTAAAACTCCTGTAAGGCCTCTGCTAAGTCCCTATATGAGCCCCACCAGGAGCAGCCTCCCTGCTGCTCAGCCCATCTCTACCAACTGCCAACTCCTCCAGTCCCACACACACAACATTCCAAATGACATCACTCATGGCTGAGCAGCAAGGGACAGGACAGTAATGAGGAAGATGCACCAACAACAACAATAGGTTACAGCACATCTCCCTTCCTTAGAAAAACTAAGCAAAAGATATAAATGCATTTAGACAGGATGGCACAAAATAACTTCGCTTGCATAAACAAAAATACACATCTTGAAAGATGTGTATTTTTCCCACCCTCGTCGCCAGTGTAATAATCAAAGATGTCTCGTAGACAGGCCGCTTAGAACAGGTTGTAGGTTTATTGATTAGTCACAAAGTCCATGTAGATCTCATGTAAGGCCTCAGCTAGGCCCCAGTAAAGCCCCTGTAAAGCCCCACCAGGAGCAGCCTCCCTGCTGCTCAGCCCTATCTCTCCAACTGCCAACTCCTCCAGTCCCCCACACTCAACATTCCAAGTGACATCACTCATGGCTGAGCAGCAAGGAACAGGACAGCAATGAGGAAGATGTACAACAACAACAATAGATTATAGCAAGAAGGCTGATCATTAAGCCGAAGAAAGGCCGAAATGGATGAAAGATGGCCTTTTAGAGTGCCCAGAGCAGAGCCCTGCTGGGCCAAAGAAAGAATGAAGAGGAGAACCTCTGAAAGGGGGGTAGAAAGGGGATCCAGAGCCTTTAATGCGCACCATGCCACAAACTTGTTCCATCTAAAGGCGTATACCATTTTGGTGGAGGGACACCTGGCTGCCAAGATAACGTTACAGACTTCGGGAGGAAGGTCGAAAGCTGTCAACTGTCACCGCTCAATCTCCACGCAAGGAGGTGGAGGCTGGACAGGTTTGGGTGGAGGATCATTCCTTGCTGCTGCGACAGAAGATCCTCCCGAAGAGGCAGTCTGATCGGAGGATCGATGGCCATATCAGCTCGGGCTACAAGACTCTTCGTGCCCAGTCCGGGGCCACAAAAATGACTTGGGCCCAGTCACGCTTGATCTTCTTCAGCACTCTGGGTAGAAGTGGTGTAGGCGGAAAGCAGTATAGAAGACCGCAACTCCACTCGCAACTAAAGCGTTGCCTAGCGGGGGGGCGCGGCTTGGCTGCGAGGCGGAATGGCTGCCTGAAACCGCAGCTCCGCCGATCGAGCAAATTAATCCGCCGATTATCCGACGAAATTGTGCCTGGTCTCGGTCCTCTCGCCCCCGCTTGAACACCTGGTGTGGGGGCCCGGCCGGAGGGAATCCCTGCCGCGGCGAGTGCGTCTGCAGTGACTATCGGCCCGCCGGGCGAGCACCGGGGGCGGGGCCTGCGACCCTCCTGGAAGCCGGGGACTGGCGTGGGACTGATGCCCAGAGCGGCGCGGTGCTGCTCGTGGACGTGAAGCTGATCTCCCCGGGCCTGATCGCGCGCTGCCTCACTGCCTTTTTCCCCGCGGGGGACGCTGGGATCCGGGGGCGGATCGCCCTGGGCTGAGGTTCGCTGCTGGCGGAGCTGGAATTCGGCGCTGGGAGGGCGCTCTGTGTCCCCGCGCTTGGAGGAGCCTGGCGGCCATTACGGAGGTCGTGACGCGTGGACCTGAGCTGTCGAACGGAGAGAGGCCCTGTGGGACACCGTGAACTGGGCGCGGACTGCCAATCCACCCGACGAGGTAGCCCGTGCTGTGCTCGTGGGGCGCTTCGGCTCTCCTCTGAGCGCTGGATTCGGCGCTGTGCCTTGGGACCGGAGACGGAGGTCGGCCGTCGCGCCTGGACCAGCGAGGATACGGCTGCCTACGAGGGAGCTCCCGGTGGCGGCGGTCTGCCTGCAGCTGTGGATTGGGGAGAAGTGCCTGCTGCCTGGTCACTGAGAATAAGCTTTAGTGGGCCGCAACCCCTCGAGGTCCGGTGCATGTGCCTGTTGTAACGGGCGGCGTTTGTGCCTTGGAGACACTGAGTGCGACGCCATTTTGCCGGGCTGGAGCTCTGCTGCCGCCATGCGGTGCTGCTGCGGGGCCCTGACCTGGGAGCCTAGCAGTACAGTGGTCACGCTGAGGGCGGCCTGCGGCTGGTGAACTGCGCCGCAACTGGACAGGCGAAGCGTACTGATCCGTGGCAGGACATACTCTGCCGCGCGGGACTGCGACTGCTGGAGACAACCAGTCGGGTAGCGGTGTGGGGACGGCGGCGGGTCCGCTCCATAGTCAGCACTGCGAGACAGCAATGGGCAAGCCTGATACCCGCCAACCGCGCCTGACATTTGACAAAGCCAAGCAAAAAACGCCGGATCCGGACACTCGAGACTCCGACGCGGCGAGGGATGCCCAGGGCGGCTCTCAAGACGTGGACATTAAAGCTATGTTTCAAGACCTAAAGACGAGCCTGCAGGGAATAGATGGTAAGATGGACGCGCTAGCGGCGCGCATGGATGGTATTACGACGCGAATGGACAAGCAGGAGGGCAGAGTGGAAGGGCTGGAAACCCGTGTCGCGGAGACGGAGGAGAACCAGTCGGCGCTGGCCACGCAAATGAAGGGTATGGAAAAAGTCCTGGCACTCATACAGCAAAAGAACGAGGATTTGGAGGCTCGCTCAAGGCGCAACAACATTCGCGTCACGGGGGTGGCGGAATCGACGGACATCACCAACATGGAGCAATATGTCGAGCAGATGTTGAAAGACTTGTTCGGGACAGGCCTCTCGCAGATGTTCCTAGTTGAAAGGGCACATAGGACACTGGGACCTAGGCCTAAGCCGGGAGCACCGTCCAGACCCATTATCGCGCGCATCTTGAATTACAGGGATCGGGACACGATATTGCGCATGGCACGCGACATGAAGGACGTACAATACAAGGGAAACCACATCGCGCTGTACCCGGACTTCACGCTACAGGTTCAGATGGCCCGCAGGGAATTCATGCCGGCGAAGAAACTCTTTCAACAAACGGGCACGAAATACTCATTGATCTACCCTGCCAAGCTCCGGGTGCATGGCCCTGGGAAACCTTCTTTCTTCGTGGATGCGAAGGCAGCCTTGCAGTACGCGAAGCAATTGGCCAGAGACCAGAAGAACCACCCGCCTGCGGAGGGACCAGATCTCCAGGACAGGCTAAGTGATGTGGAATGATTGTATCCAATGGGGTTTTCTGATGTTTCACTGTGACCTGCCTGTATGGGATAGGCTGTAGACCGGTGTCTGCTGGGGACATTGGGAAGTTCCTCCAGATGGCTGGGCTGCTATTAATATGACCTCTTGAACATGGGGGTGGGGGTCCTCGAGTTGGCACAACCAACTGGCGCTCGATCGCCCTGTCAAAAGTACAGGGTTAGTAGGTGGCCAACCTGCGCGCCTCAGGGGATGATTCCCATTTACGGGCTACTATCGATGGCCTTAGTGACTGACTGTGGGGTGGGATGGGTAATTGGGGGGGAAGTTGCACAACCTGATTGAGGGGTTGGCGCGGGTGGGGATTCTGGTTTTGGGAGTTGGGAGGATGTTATGGTTAGTTCTGAGGTTTGTAGCGACGATCGAGAAGAAGCACATCGCTGTGATTTATTGTTTAATATAAAGTACACACTGCAATGTTTTCCATCGAGGTGCATGGGGTGCTGCGTTCACTTCTGTGCCTGGCTGCTAGCCGTGCGGCAGGTGTTTGACCATTGTGTTTGCGGGTGGGGCGAAAGTGGCGAGCTGAGTGGACATGGCCTGCTGCTAGCTTATAGTTTTTTGAGGTACTTGTCGCCGTGCAGAGAGTGAGGTGCCTAACTTGGAATGTGCGTGGTATGAATGACGGCCGCAAGGCCAGGCTGGTGCAGGCCTACCTACTTAGGAAAGACATAGACATCTGCCTCCTGCAGGAAACCCATCTAACTGCTACTGCGACGCAGCTGCTCCGGCGACACCGATGGGCAGAGCTAGCACATGCGGCATACTCCAATTACTCCAGAGGTGTGGCGATATTAATCAGGAGAGGGCTTCCATGGACCACACATGAGACGATCAGGGATGCGGATGGCAGATATATCATATTGGTGGGGGCGCTGCATGGCATGAGAGTGGTGCTGGTGAATGTATATGGCCCCAATGACGACAATCCCGACTTTTATGGAGAGTTATGGCATAAGGTACAGATCAGGGGGCCAGCGGCAGTGCTGTGGGGGGGTGACTACAACGTGGTGCTCTCTGACACGATGGATAGGCAGGGCGCGGCCAGGGACCATCATCCTAGAGCGGCGGAGACGCTCGGAGATATTATACAAGATGCGGGGCTGGTGGATTCCTGGAGGGTGCTGCACCCCGGGGATCGCGCGGGTACGTGCATCACTGCGCATAGGGCTGCTTGGTCCAGGCTGGACTACTGGCTGTTATCCAGGGATCTGCACACCTCGGTATTGGAGGTAGAGCACCTGCCGAGGTCACTCTCTGATCATGCTCCGGTGTTGTTGTCGCTGGCTACCCCCTCCAAATATGCTACGCCCTTTAGCTGGCGGTTCCCCTCCCGGGCACTGCGCGACCAGGTATTTCAGCAGGGTCTCCGCGAAAAACTCGAGGAGTACTTTGAGCTTAATGAGGGATCTGTGGAGTCCCCGGGTATACTGTGGGAGGCCTGCAAAGCGGTCGCCAGAGGGTACTGCATGTCCCTCAAATCGGGAGTTCTTAGAACCATACGGCGCACGCTTAACTCCTTGGAGGCGGAACTCGCGCGGATTGAGTCCACGTTACTTGCGGCGCCTTCTGATGGCGTGCGGGCTACATTCCGATCGACACTGACTAGATATCAGGAGGAAGCTGACCGTGAGGTCGCGTATTTATCTAAGGACTGTCAGGCCAGACGGTATGGAGAGGGGGACCGCGCGGGCCGCACGCTGGCGAACTTGTTGCGAGCACCGCGTGGGGCGGATCATATCCTGGAATTACAGAGGGAAGACGGTGAGGTGGTGCGGGAGCCGCCGGATATACTTGCCACTATGACAGATTTTTATAGGAAATTATATACTTCCAAGGTGGATCCGGACGACACTGTTCTCCGTGAGTACTTAGATACTATAGCGCTGGCGTGGTTCAATGATAGAGCCAGACAGTACATGGACCTCCCGTTTGCGCCGGACGACATAAGGGCAGTGATCGCTGGTTTACCCCCATGCAAGGCGCCAGGCCCTGATGGTCTGACGGCGGCCTTCTACAAGGAATATGCTGACATCCTGGTTCCGCGCTTGCACAAAGTGTTCGAGGAGGCGGTGGAAACGGGTATCCTTCCTCAGTCAATGCATGAAGCATTGATCATCACGTTGTTGAAGCCAGGAAAAGACCCTACTAACCCGGATTCTTATCGCCCACTTTCCCTGATAAACCTTGACGCTAAAATATATGCGAAATTGCTCTCTGACCGCCTAAAATTCATGCTGCCACAGATAGCGCTGTCTGATCAGTCGGGCTTTGTCATGGGGAGATCCACCTCCCAGAACCTGAGGGTGCTTTTTGGGCTCCTACACTACCTGGACCCCAGGGTGCAGGTGACGGCGGCGTTGTTGGACGCGACCAAAGCGTTTGACTCCCTGGAGTGGAAATTTTTGCGGACACTGTTCACCCGAATGGGCTTTAGCCTGCCCTTTGCTAGGCGTATCGGCGTACTGTACAATGGTCCTACGGCAAGAGTGCGGGTGAATGGTCAAACGTCTGCGCCCATACGCATAACCAGAGGGACCCGAAAGGGCTGCCCGCTTTCGCCGTTACTCTTTGCCATCGCCACGGAGCCCCTGGCGGCTCGGTTGAGGCAGCACCACACCCAGCGCAGCATAGGCTTCACGTCACGTGGCCTCTTGATATCGATGTACGCTGATGACCTTACCATATATATGATGAACCCGTCAGAGAACTTTGATCCGTTGATGAGAGAGGTTATACGCTATAGTGGCCTAACTGGCATAGAAATCAACTGGTCGAAGTCAGTGATGTTGCCGCTGACGGACGGCACATCTGCATGTCACACGGAATTCCCGATTGAGTGGGCCACTGACGAGGTCAAGTACCTAGGCATTCAGATCAGTCGCTCAATTCAGGAAGTGTGGCTGTCTAACTTCGGGGTGGCCATGGAGTGGCTGGAGACTAAGGTGAAGAGATGGAAGGCGCTGCCGCTTTCCATGCTGGGCCGCATCGCTATCGCGAAAATGGTCGTTGTGCCCAAGTTCCTTTATCTATTTGTAAACATCCCTTTACCGCTGACTAAGGCATTCTTCCGTCGCCTCCGCTCAGCCGTGATCGAACTGGTCTGGGTGGGCAGGCAGCCTCGAGTGGCTTGGAACCTCCTCACACTTCCCTTCCGTCAAGGGGGCCTGGCAGCCCCGGACTTTGAGCTGTATGCGTATAGCGCGCAGGCACAATACCTACACTATTGGCATCACCCAATTCCTTACCAGCCACACGTGGCGATAGAGATGGACGTGGCGGCGCCCTGTCCGCTACAGACAGCGGTGTACCAGAAATATAAACGACCTAGGGAAGACATTGACACCATGGAAATGGTGCGTTGGGCCTGGGCGGGCATTGCCGGACGCGCGGGCATCTCCGATCTCTACGCCCCGAGCATGCCTCTGGAGGGAAATCCCCTGCTGGGTCCGCTGACGGACGCGGCGGTGGCGCGCCGGGCCGCTGCGTGTGGGCTGAGGGTGGCAGGTGACCTGTATCCGGATGATACTTTCATTACACTGCCTGACATGGCCGCGGCCTCTGACCCGACGGCATCGGAGCTGCTGCTTTACTATCAATTACGGTCGGCCTGTAAACAGAGGTACCCTACGTTCCCGGAGGCCCCGCCGTCGCTGGCGGCCTTAGAGGACGTGCTGTCCAACTCCTCCTCGCGGAAATTAATAACACGCATATACAGGTCTACACAACGCGCGACGCCTGTTGCGCATGTGGACTCCAGGACATTGTGGGAGGGGGAAACGGGCGTGCGCATCACGGAACAACAGTGGGAATTCTGCTGCGCCCAGCTTGAGCAACTGTCGCCTAACTATAGGCTGCGGCTGGTACATTTCAACTACTTACACAGGACGTACCGTACACCTATACAACTTTTTAAGATGGGCCTGCAGGCTGATACGAAGTGTTGGAGATGTGGCGCGGGGGACGCTACGTTCTTCCATCTTGTATGGACATGTGGACCCATTGACGGGTTCTGGGATGCCATTTTCAAAGCTGTCGGTGAAATTGTGGATATGCGCATTGCTCCGGACCCACTGGTGGCCCTCCTGGGCTTTGTTAAGAATATACCCCCGGCGTCGCGTCGGCTTGCGGCCCTTCTCTTACTGCTCGCCAAGCGTCAACTGGCAGTACACTGGAAGAAGCAGGCCCCGCCGGCTGTTGCGGGATGGGTTAGATCCGCGATATACTGCAAGGACCAACTCGCTGCCTATTGGGATCAGTTGCCGCAGCGCTCACGACCGGTGGATATATGGCAGCCGTT
This sequence comes from Triturus cristatus, assembly GCF_964204655.1. Lineage (NCBI taxonomy): Eukaryota > Metazoa > Chordata > Amphibia > Caudata > Salamandridae > Triturus > Triturus cristatus. The sequence goes on from NC_140580.1 coordinate 760,438,405, forward strand.
AGTGGACTGGCTGGCGAGGAGGGATACGACTGGCGAGGACTGAGGACATGAACGAGTGGACTGGTGGTTTGATATGGGCGCGCTTTGGGTCTGCATGTGGAGGCTGACTGGCGATGGGGGTGCGCTGCCCTTGCCGCTGCTGCTCTGGTGGCTGGGCTGCGATATGACTGGATGGGCTGCCTGGTGTTTCCGCGGCTGCGGCACCGCGTGGGTAACGTGTTGGAGATTGCAGAAGTACTGATGATTAGCGTGTGCTACTGTTCCTCGACTGTCGCTTTCTGGTTGTTTGTTGCTATAAATCGTGTATATTCTTATTTTGGATATATTGTTCAGATGTACGAGGTGGATAAGCTTTGGCGGCGCGCCGCCACGTCACTATGCTGCCTGCCTCCGGGTTGTTGGCTAAATAGCGGTGTACATTTTGAAGTGACAATAAAGGTTTTTAAAAAAAAAAAAAAAAAAAAAAAAGCGTTGCCTAGCGAGTGCCGCCTTGGACATTCCAACTCACAGAACTGCTGACATTGTGCATTCTCTTCGGTGGTGAATAGATCTAACAAGGCTCTCCCCACTGCTGAAAGAGACCTTGCACCACCTCCAAGTGAAGGCGCTATTCGTGATCCATCATGCACCGGAGGCTCAGTTTGTCCGCCCTGGCGTTTAGAAAACCTGTCAGGTGTCGAACCACAAGGGTCATGCCCTGATGTTCCTGCCACTTCCAGAGATGAAGTGCCTCATGACATAGAGTCCATGACGCCACCCCGCCCTGTTTGTTGCAGTACCACATGGCGGCGGTGTTTTCTGTAAACACCTCCACTACTCTCCCTTTGACAGAAGAAAGGAATGCCTTCAGTGCAAGACTGATAGCCCGGAGCTCCAGAAGGTTGATGTGGAGCCTGGACTCCGCCAGAGACCAGAGGCCTCTGATCTCCGCCTCCCCCATGTGGCCTCTCCACCTCAGAAATGATGCATCTGTCACCACTGTGAACTCTGGTTGGGGAAGGGAGAGGCATCTGCCGTGGACCCCAATCCTGGTACGTCTGCCACCACTGCAATTGGTGTGCAGTGCCCTCCGAGATCTGGATGCAATTGGAAAGATTCCCCTGATGCTGTGCCCACTGGAACTTCAGGTCCCACTGCAGAGCCCGCATATGCCAACTGGCATAGTCCACCAGCAGGATGCAGGAGGCCATAAGGCCCAGCAGCCTCAGGGTCATTCTGACCAAAACCCGGGAAAGAGGCTGAAAGATCGGAATCATAGCCCGAATAGCCCGTATTCGCTGTTCGAAAGGATAAACCCAAAACTGCACTGTGTCCAGAACTGCCCGATGAAAAGGAGCTTCTGAAAGGGGATCAGGTGTGACTTCGGCACGTTGATGGTGAACCCCAATGAATGCAGGAGGTCGGCCGTAGTCTGGAGGTGGGAGACAACAGTCTGGGGCGAGCCCGCCTTCAACAGCCAGTAGTTGAGATAGTGCAAGACTGGAACCTCTGATCTGCGCAGATGAGCTGCGACCACCGCTATCACTTTCGTGAACACCCGGGGGGAGCTGGTAAAGCCAAATGGGAGCAGGGTAAACTGAAAGTGCTTGTGGCCTACCGTAGGTACCGCTGATGGGCCGGCAGGACGGGGATGTGAAAATAAACGTCCTGCAAGTCCAACGCTACCATCCAGTCTCCAAGGTCGAGGAAAGACAGGACCAGAGCCAGGGTCAGGGAGGGAGTAGCCCCTTCGGACTATCTGCAAAACCCACCTGTCTGACGTGATGTTGAGCCAGTGGGGAAGGTGACAGTGAATCCTGCCACCCACTGGCAAATGGTGGCCCTGAAAGGTTGGACTAGGAGGGCTTGGAGGCTGCTGCAGAGGGGGGGCTGGTGGACTGGCCCGCCCGCTGGACCCCAGACCCACAACAATGGGACCCACATTCCCGGCTCCACAGAGGCCGGACAGCTTGCGCAGGCCTGTGGCTCTGGGTGGAACGCGGTGGGGCACCTATTCCGTAGCCACGAAAGGGGCAAAAACCAGACTGTGCTGGGCAGGAGGGGGAAGCGAGGCCCAAGGATCTGGCCATAGCCCAGGAGTCCTTAAAGCGCTCAAGCTCGTTATCTGCTTTGTCGCCAAACAAGCGATGGCCATAAAAGGGCATGTCCAAAAGTGTAGCTTGGACATCACCCAAAAAGCCAGTGGACCTCAGCCAGGCGTAGAGTCTCAGGGGTACTGACATTGAAATCGTTCTGCCTAGTAGGTCGGCGGTGTCCAGCTCACATCTTATGGTGAACTTCGCTACGTCCCTCCCTTCAGCAACTGCACGGGAAAGCACTGCCCGGAGCTCCTCCAGGCACTGTGGCAGCACCTGCACGACCGTGTCCCACACCGAGTGGGAGTAACGGTTCAAGAGACATCCAGTGTTCACCAACCGCAGTCCTAAGCTGGAGGAAGAAAACATCTTTTTCCCAAGGTGGTCCAGCTTCTTGGATTACCTATCAGGTGGTGCGGTAGGAAATGAGCCCTTGGAAGTTGAGGCTTGGACCACCAAGCTCTCAGGGGTGGGGTGTTGGGAGATGAAAATGGGGTCACCCGGGGCCGGGAAGTGGCATCGGGTAATCAACATATCCACAGGAGCCCCCGGGTTGGGCTTGGACCAAGCGCTCAAAAGGTTGTCCGTGAGGGCCTCATTGAACGGCAGCAGGGGCTCCGAGGAGGCCACTGCCGGTTGAAGCACCTCGTCAGGAGGTTAGTCCTGACCGCCACCATAGGAAGCTCAAAGTTTAAGACCTCAGCTGCCCTCCGCAACACCACTGCGTATGATGCACCCTCCTCTGTAACCACAGTAGGGGGAGATAGCATGCCAAGGTCTGGGGAGGTGGCCAGACCACCGGCCTTACCCAACTCCTCTCTCCAGTCCTGTTCTTCTAACTGGTCTGCAAGAGGGTCCACAGACCCTTCCGAGTCCTTCTCACCCTCCTCTGGTAGCCACTGAGGGCGATAGGAAACACCAGGAGAGAACAGTGGTACCAAAGTACCAGCCGGCACCGGTCCTGGTCGACGCCGGTCCTGCTCCATGTCCACATCGAGGGGGAAGCTGGGGTCGATGTTGGCTGGGGACACAACCGGCGTCGGAGGAGGCAAAGGTGTCGCCACTGGATTCGGCGCCGGAGGAGGTTTCACGAGGTCGACCTGCGCCGATCCGGATTCAGGCCTGGATCCCTGGGGGCCCTGTGGTGCCGAAGCCAACGGCATTGAAGGCCTAGAGCCCCCAGCAGAGTCCGCAGCGCCCGAAGGCGCTCTGGCAGAGTTGGGCTGCCCAAAGATCGAGTGAAGGGCTTCGTAATAACTACGAAGTTGGGCAGGGGTCGCCCCGACTCCCGGAAAAGGAGGGAAGCTCGGGGTTGACCCAGCAGGCCCCGCGTGCGGAGCCGGATGACTACCTTCCTCAACCCGCATCGCGTCAGCTGACAGACGGGGAGAACGCTAACAGCTATGATGCTTCTTTGCCTTCTTTTTGTGCTTTCAGTTACCTGAGGACAAAGACTTTGACGATGAGTGGTGGTGATGGCTCCGTGACCGGTCCCACGAACTCCCTCTCAACCGGAACCTCGAGTGTCGCGGAGCGAACAGCCGGGCCTTGAGAAGCTTTCGTGACCGCTCCCGCAAAGACTTCGGGTTCATGGCCCGGCAGTTGAAGCACGACTTCGGGGTCGTGGTCGTGCTCCAAACACCAAAAGCACACGAGGTGCAGGTCTCTAACCGACATCAATTTGCAACAGGAGTTGCAAGCCTTGAAGCCGGTTCGAGGATGGGACATCCCTACGTGCACCATGAGTCGCACAAAAAGTCGCAAAAAGAGAGTCAAAAAGGGGCTCGAGGTACCGCTCTCTCCGGATCTGCGCTGGCTAGTGTGGAAAAAGAAAGAACTGACGACCACAACGCCAACGAAGAACGCAGAGTCGACCAACGCCACCTACCAACACGCAGGGGTACTGCTGAAGAAAGATTCTCCGGATCCAGTCTGACGCCTGGGGTAATTCTAAGGTAAGGAATCCATAACTAATTGTCTCTTTCAGATTGTTGATGACTATAGAGTGTTTTCTAGTGTTGCGTGGGAGCCATTTGAAGATCTTACTCACTATTTTCAGGGTGCGAAAGCAGGATTCAGTGACGGCACTGACAAGTGCAGTCATGTCCAGTTAGCTGTTGATGATTATTCCATGTTTCCTGGCATGATTTCTGGGTGTGGATCTGAGTTCGGCCAACCACCAGTTGGAGTCCCCTGATGAAGTGTTCTTGCCGAAGATCTCTACTTCTGCCTTGTCGGTTTTGAGTTTGAGACAGTTGCCTTTCCATGGATGATGACTTTCACAGTGAATTCTAAGTTCACGGGGCCCAGTGAATGGCATGATCCGAGGCCACTTTTTTCACCAGATCCCACTGATATTGCCAATGGTATACAGACCAAATTTATCCTTCATGGGACTAGTTCAGGGAGCAAAACAGGCCCCACTCTGCCTTCAGAGCTCACTGTGCATGGCCAAAAGCTGTGCGCAGCATATCCTGGGGCATAGGAGTTGGGCACAGCTCATAGCCCAAGGTCCTTGATTTGGTCAGGTGCCAAAGTATATCACTAAAAAGGTGACTTCACATATCGCACTACATTTCACATAATAATCAACAAGATCAATGTCACTGAACAAACAGAGTAGGACAATATCGCAAGTGACTCAGAAGACATCTAGAACAAGAGCAGCACAGCCAGCATAAGGTGCACTGTACCCTCACATGCAGAGCAGGCACAGAGTATAAATTGGAATGCAAAGTTCTCTTGCAGGATAAATGTTGATGCATACACAAATGGCCAGTGCCTTTTGGGGGGGGGGGGAGGAATGGCCAGTGCCCACACATTTTTTTGGGGGGGATTCTATCCTTCCTTGCTTAGTACTGTGCTACAGTGGAGGCCAAACTTGTGCAATAGCTACAGAAACAGCAAGGCATTCTTTGAATTTTCCCATTCATGGCAAATAAGCCGTTTTCCACGTTTAAGAAGATAAGTGTTGGTCTTAAATTGTTCCATGTGTGGGACGAGTGGCTCGTACAGCGTTGTTTTCCCTGTGCCCTCTGTTTCTTGTAGACTAACATTTATAACTGAAAAAACTACAAGTACCAGCATGCAGTGAAATTGACTGGGATGGTTATTTGCATGCTGTGGGTCACCTGGTTTCAGAGCTCCGTTTTGCTACGGAAGGCCTTCTATGCCCTATGCCAGACCAGCTAACTGGCCCCACGTTGCTGAATGGTTGAATGACGATCACTCTGGAAGTACATCACAGACCTGTCACACCATGGCTCAGTTCTGGCGCTGACAGGCGAGCCGGTGCCTTAGCAGAGCCCCGGGGTGATTATACTTGTCACTGAGGCCCACTGCCCCGTTGTCGTGGTGCCAATGTCCTTCTTGAGATAAAAATATACATCTTTGTTTCACAATAGCTAATGCAGTCCAGCAGTGGACATGCCTTCATACAAAATGTACAGCTCTCTGGCCACCACACAGTCAGTGCATTCATGACTGCTCACGCCCCATTAAGTCTTGGTGCTTTGAAATTAGTTCTGGGGCTGAGCCATGGCAAACAAGTGCTCCAATTGAGAAAAAGATACAAGTTCTCCTAAATCTAGCTGCTGTGTTAATTTGTATTCCCACTCACATAGACCACATCAACACAATGTTGAAGTTGTTGGTCTGGTTCCCAATTAATGAACATTTTCATTGCAAACTGTACTTGTCTTAAACTGCATTGTAGTTGCATTTATATAGCTCTTCATACTCCTGATGAGGACCTGCATAAAAATGCTTGTGTTCGCCTTTCTGGGTATCTAATAATTCACTCCCGATACCAATACCAGCATTATCAATTCCTCTGATACCAGAACCAATGAAGCACCATTACCACCACAAATACCACCATTAACATCAGTACAGCCACAAATACCGCCACCAATACCAGCACCACTATTGCCATCACCACCAATTATCACCACCAATACCACACCACCAAATACCAATTCCGTAATCACAGCACCAAAACCAGTCCCGCCACAACCAGAACCACACAAGCAACACCACTGATACCACCTTCACTAACACCCCCAACAGTACTTCAAAACGCAGGCAAAGCTAATAGTTCTGCCTGTAATGTGCTGTAACTGAACATCATTTTGGCATGCCTGTATATCTGTGCATTGTCACAAAGGATCCAGATTTATTGACTGTACCAATGTTCATTGTAATAACGTCTTTATGTATGTGATGAAAATATAGCTAGCTAAATAATGAAAAACAAACGATACCAGAAGGTTCTAGCACCTAGTGGGATGGCGATACACTCCAAACTGGTTCACAACGCTTAAACTTTAAGGTATTCGCATTTCTTTTTGCTAGGGGTTGTGGGTTCTTGCGGTTGCAGGTTCTTGCTAGGGGCTGTGGGCTCTAAAGTTGTTTAAAGCTATCTGCATGTATACTCAGCCCCCTTCTACCTCTGCAGTGTCTGGTGCATCTTCTGCACATGATACGAAACTTCCCTTCTACTGTGGTTGCATGAATTCCTACAATCTTTAGCGCCTCAAAATTGTTCTTTTCTTCACAAAGTGTCTTTGAACCACACTCCTAAATGTACATGATCGTGTTATTTTTACAGTTGTATCCATTACCTGTAAATTCTTCTTTCATGGAGAATATTTCCGCTGTGTAAATGTACTTTGTAGAGGTGGCAGATAGTGTGCCGCCTAGCAAAGCAACAGGTCAGCCAGATTTGTGTAAGAGTGGGGCTTTCTTTTTGCTGTGGTTGCAGAGGGTGAGCACTGGCATTCATTTTAAAGGACCATCACTTATATTTTCATCATGAGAATTTGACCCGTAACAACAGAGAGAAAGTTCAAGAAGGGGGAAAGAAGGCAGAAGAAAAGGTTATGGAAAAACTGAAATAGGGAGACAGCAAAGATGAAAACAAAACTACATGAGTTAGAGAAAGAGACAGTGTAGGGTAGGGAAACAAAGAGGGATGAGGTGGAATCACAATTTGTTGTGTAGTTCCTATAAAACCTATATGGGATCTGCACGTTTAGGCAACATACACTGTAGGACTGGTGTCAGACTACTTCTGGACACCCCCACCGAGTAAGCTGGCCTGTGTACCAGCTAGCTCACAGTGCCACTAGAAACTCCTCTTACCAGGGAGAGAATAATTCTTGGCAACTATCGAACATGACAACCCTGATCCCTCAGGACCATGGAAACAGTGTACTACTTTTCGCTTAGTCACTCGTGCTCACTTAGTCTCAAATTAGAAACACAGAATAAACGGTATGGACGTTTTTCAATAAGTATTTATTGAACAGTCGTTATTCTAGTGTAAAACAGGTGTGCTGAAACAACCATTAGACAGTAACAGATATAAATAATTAGAAGCACTAAGAAAGTAAAAGGATGGTAGATTTCTACCATTTTGCTATAACTATGAATACAGGCAAGTATATAAAATATATGACTATCCTACCCCAACTAAATGTACCTAAGTGTACCTAACATGTATGTAGGTGTCAAACCAAGAATCTCTATAGGATAAAGTCAACCCCATTACCTGAAGTGAGAGACTGTGGGACCCCATCTTGGTCTCGAGTCGGACACCCCGCAAGGGATGTTAAACCACTGCGAGCTGGAGTATCTGCATGCAGGGACCTCAGTGTCTCGCATCAGTGTGTCGGCAGGGAGATCCTGATCTGCACTGCTTGTCTCAGCAAGATGTGATGTTTATATACCCAAAGGTCTCCCCGGGGGTTCTACCTTGCTGTGACACATGTCAGACTTAGGATGACATCGGAATGAACTTTATACATAGTTATTAAACAGGAGATGGTAGTCCTGCTGAGTTTCCAAGAATCCTCATGCATAATGTCTGAGGCTTTTACCAGGGAAAATCCTGCGTTCTGTATGCAGTGTCGTATCTAGGTAAAAGGTCAGTCCCCAAGAACCTTTATGTGTGTAATGTAGGGGAGAGTATAGGTGAAAGGTTACGATGTTACCTGAGCCTATATTGGGGTAACTATATGGAATATAACAAATTAGGCTTTCTGGGTATTTAATGACACTTGCACATGGCAGAGCCAGCGTCAAACTCCTCATTTATTTTTACGTGATTTGTATCTATTTTTGTGAAAAGCACACATTAAAGCCAATAGACATTTAAGGGTGGATTGTTATTACTTTCTATTAGACCATTGGAATGTGGAGCACTCCATTGAAGACAATGGAGTGCTCCATGCTTCTACGGGCCGGTAAAGGCCCGCAAAGCAACATTCCAATGTTGTTTTCGCAAAGACCTCTCGGAGCCCGAGGGGATTTATAACCCCTCGATCTCCGAGAGGCCTTTGTTTAATTTGTTAGAACATTCTGCCCTCTAGTGGCAAAATGTTCTAATAGCCTTATAGCCCTTCATAGCTGGGCTATACCGGGCTATTAAAGTCCCGCTCCCTTGTTAAAGACCCTTGCCTTCGGCTCGGGCCTTTAACGCTGGAGCGGGCCCTTCAATAGCTGGTATAGCCTGCTGCGGCGGGCTATAAGGCTATATTAAAGACTGCCAAGAGGTATTTTCTTACATGGAATATCACAGATTGCTATAGGATGAGAGAGTTTTGTTGTTGGTCACCCCCTCTGACAAACCTTCACGATAGAAGATTTTCATTTAAATAGTCCTAATTAGACCCTTTGTGAGAGATTGTATATTATTTCACCAACTACAATTTTCTACATATTTGTACTTTGATATCTATATGCATGATGGTTGCCAGGTTATGCACACTTCAGTAGGCTTTTGTTGATTACAGTGTTAAACCAAAAGTAAAGTGCTTATTGGTTCATTGGGAAAAGTAATGTCACATTCCAAAAGTCTAATCTGTTTTTATGAAAAGTATTGAAAGGCCGGATTCAATTTATTTTTACCCTGGGTAAAGGAAATGTTAAATGCAATCACTAAGGCAGCAAAAAGTGGTTTACTTATTTCAGGTTTACTGTACTGTAATAAGAATTTCGAATTTGACCTTTGCACTGTAACAATAAGCGTGCGTTTATTGGCATAGAACCTTGCAAATTCACTTAAAAAACCATAGGTTTCACACATGTTATAGTTAGCTGGACATTTCTCTCTCAAAACAATGAAATTCCCCCGTTATAGTTAGTTCAGATAACTATAACTCGCGCGCCCGCAATCCACTGCTCATGACGTCACATATTACATCACTCATGACATGGTCAGTGGCATCACTCATGACATCACTGATGACATCATCCTTGTGATAGAGTGGCGGTCGCGCGAGTTATAGTTATCTGAACTAACTATAACGGGGGAATTTCATTGGTTTTTTACGAGTGAAATGTCCAGCTAACTATAACATGTGTGAAACCTATGGTTTTTTAAGTGAATTTGCAAGGTTTTTTAAATGCTAATTCCTAACTATAACGTGTGTGAAACCTATGATTTTTTAAGTGAATTTGTAAGGTTTTTTAAATGCTAAGTTATGTATGTATTATTATATTTTTTATATATTTATTTTACAATAAACTACCTATGTATATAGTTATAGATTGACTGTATCCTGTAATATGGAATGGCTCGTTTAAAATGTTTTTTTTAAAGATTTTTCACCGTGCGCGCACACCGTGCACGCACGGTACGCGCACCCCGCGAATTATTGAAAAAACAATAAAATGTTTTTTTCACCCTTCGGGGTCCTTCAGGGACCCCCTGACAAAGGCTAGGGGGTCAGAACTCTCTACCCTGCCCCCTTTTCACGTTCTCCACCTTTCTTTTTCACTGTCACACACCAAACACACAAAATGGCGGCCGACATTTCCTGATTTCGACCGATTCGAATGTTGACTGACATGTAACCACCAATCAGAATTGCGCTTGCGCACGTTAGGGTGCGCACACGGTGCGCACGGTGCGCGCTTATAGATATTTATGTGCTTTTAAATGCAATTTTCTCAGGAACTACTGAACAGATTGACACCATATATGCAAAAGGCACATGCCTGACTTGAGGACTACCTCTTTGCCAAATTTCAAGTAATTCTGTTCAGCTGTTCGGGCTGTACCTTCGACTAAAGGTCCTATGGGAAAATGCATGGGGAAAACACGTTTTGGGACCCCCCTTTTTTCTCAGCCCCCGCTTGACGAATCACCCCGAGACTTTCAGGGTAGGAGCTGAGCGGAGCGCCCCATTAGTTTAGAAAATTTCGCGAGGATTCGTCAACCGGCGCCAAAGTTATTCAAAATAGAATTTTCAGATTTCCTATGGAAACACGGTCCTAACTATAACTATCTACTGGCGACCGCCAGTAGATAATATATATATATATATGTATAGATATATAGCTATATGTAGATATATATCTATATATATATTACCTACTGGCAGTCGCCAGTAGGTAGTTATAGTTAGGACCTATTATCCATAGGAAATCCGCAACATTCTATTTGGAATAACTTTGGCGCCGGTTGACGAATCTTCGCGAAATTTTCAAAACTGGTGGGGCGCTCCGGTCCGCTCCTATCCTGAGTCTCGGGGTGATTTGTCAAGCGGGGGCCGAGGAACCTTTAATCCCAGCTACAGCCTGAACTGCTGAACGGAATTACACCAAATTTAGCAAAAAGGTAGCCCTTGGTTCACACTCGTGCCTTTTGGTTAAATGGTGTAAATTCGTTCAGTAGTTCCTGAGAAATTGAAAAGTAAAAACGTATATATATCTAGGGCTGTGGATCCTCCCAAGCATGAGCTTTATGCTAATTGGCTGTCAACACTTCAAACCAGGAAGTGTTGGCAGGCATCCTGTGCCTCGGTAGAACCGAGGCACAAGAAAGCAGAAAAACAAACGCGCAGAATGCAAAAAGGAGGCAGGGTAGAAACACCCTGACCCCCTAGGCCTGCTCAGGGGGTCCCACAAGGACCACCAGTGCCAAAAAAAAGATTTTTCTTTTTTTTTGTAAACGGCGAGATTTGCGCACCCAGTGCGACTTTTGGCCGAAATGTTTTTTAAAACGAAGTGTGGACTCCCGCGCTTTGTTGTTAATTAGCCCCCAGGGGGCCAAATCCAGGGGGCAATACTTATTATGTAAAGGGGGGCCCAGAGGGGCCCCCATCCCCGGGTTCAATATAAGTGGGTTGGGGGCTTCTTTAAAGTATGTGGGGGGCTCTCAGGCCCCCCAGCCCTGGGGACCGCCACCCCCTGGTGCTTTAAAAAATTATGTGCGGGGGGCTCTCAGGCCCCCCCAGCCCCGGGGACCGCCACCCCCCCGGGGCTTTCAGAAAATAATGGCGGGGGGCTCACACCCCGGGGCTTTTTTTTAAAAAATTACCCTGTGTGGGGGGCTCAAGCCCCCCCACATGCCCCAGGGCCCGCCACCTCCCCGGGGCTCTAAATATTTAGATTGGGGGGTCTGTGACGGACCCCCCTGCCCCGGGGACCACCACCCCCCGGGGCTTTGAAAATGTGAGGAGGAGGGCCGCGCGGCCCCCCTCCTGGAGCCATTGATGGCCCTGGGGACCGCCACCCCCCAGGGCCGGCTCCTGCAGTGTCCCGGGGTGCCTACCCCGGGACACTGTAGTTTGCAATGACATGGCGGGAACCTGGCGGCTCCCACCCTGTCATTGCAAACTGCTGTGTTTCATTGAAACGAGAGCAGGGAATCCTGCTCTCGCTTCAATGAAGCAAAGCAGATTGCTTTTCCACATGGGGAGCAGCATGTTAGCTGCTCCCCATGTGGAAAAGCAATGCCGACTTCCGCAGGGCGCTGGGAGCCGGATGGGACCGTGGGGGGATTGGGGACCCTCCCACGGCCCCCAACGGAGAGCGCCAGCCCCGGGGGATGGGGTACCCAGGGCTACAAGTGGCCCGGTAGGGGGGCCACGCCGCCCCCCTCTCCAAAAGTAAAAAAACAAAAAGGCTGGCCCCAGGGGATGGGGATGGCCCCCTTACACATTTTTCAATTTTTTTAAAAAAAAATTAGGGGGCAGGCCTGAGGGATGGGGTCCCCAGGGCCAAAACAATAGAAAAAGAAGGGGGGCTACACAGCCCCCCTTCTTAAAAAAAAAGACCGGCATCGCGCCGGAGACCACGCCCCCTCCTTTCATCACTCTGCAAACGCGCCCCCCGGCGCGTTTGCAGATGGGGAACATATTGCCCTGGAATACTGGGGGTCCCTGGGGGCCAACTAGCCCACCAGGAACCTCCAGTATGCGCCAGGGGGCTGCATTGCAGAGAGGTGGGGTACCCAGGGCTACAAGTGGCCCGGTAGGGGGGCCACGCCGCCCCCCTCTCCAAAAGTAAAAAAACAAAAAGGCTGGCCCCAGGGGATGGGGATGGCCCCCTTACACATTTTTCAATTTTTTTTAAAAAAAATTAGGGGGCAGGCCTGGGGGATGGGGTCCCCAGGGCCAAAACAATAGAAAAAGAAGGGGGGCTACACAGCCCCCCTTCTTAAAAAAAAAGACCGGCATCGCGCCGGAGACCACGCCCCCTCCTTTCATCACTCTGCAAACGCGCCCCCCGGCGCGTTTGCAGATGGGGAACATATTGCCCTGGAATACTGGGGGTCCCTGGGGGCCAACTAGCCCACCAGGAACCTCCAGTATGCGCCAGGGGGCTGCATTGCAGAGAGGTGTTCTGAGGCCACGCCCCTTTTTACACCTCTCTGCAACGCAGCTCTGTGGCGCTTAGTGGAAGTACCTGGTGGGCTAGTTGCACCCCAGGGACCCTCAGGATTCAAGAGAAGTTAATTCCCCAACTTAAAACGCGCCATGGGGCCCGTTTGCACAGTGGTGAAGGAAGGGGGGGCCTGAGTTCACATGTGTGCAAACACACCCTGTGGAGCGGATTAAGTTGGGGAATTAATTCCTCGTCAATGCTGAGGGTCCCTGGGGGCCAACTAGCCCACCAGGTACCTCCAGTAAGCGCCACGGAGCTGTGTTGCAGAGTGTTGTAAAAAGGGGCGTGGCATCTGAACATCTCTCTGCAACGTAGCCCCCTGGTGCATACTGGAGGTACCTGGTGGGCTAGTTGGCCCCCAGGGACCCACAGGATTGATGAGGAATTAATTTGCTAACTTAAAACGCGCCACAGGGCGTGTTTGTAGACAAGTCACCTCAGGCCACGCCCACTTCCATCACCACTGTGCAAACGCGCCCGTGGCGCGTTTTAAGTTGGGGAATTAATTCTCTTTGAATACTAAGGGTCCCTGAGGGCCAACTAGCCCAACAGGTATCTGCAGTATGCGCCAGGGAGCTGTGTTGCAGACAGGTGTTCAGAGGCCACGCCCCTTTTTACACCTCTCTGGAATGCAGCTCTGTGGCGCTTACTGGAGGTACCTAGTGGGCTAGTTTGACCCTATGGACCCTTAGGATTCAAGGGGACTTAATCTCTCAACTTAGAACGGCCACAGGGCGCGTTTACACAGTGGAGAAGGGAGGGGACAGGGCCTGAGGGGATGTGTGCAAACAGGCCCTGTGGTGCGTTTTAAGTTGGGGAAATAATTCCCGTTCAATCCTGAGGGACCCTGGGGACCAACTAGCCCACCAGGTGCTTACAGGAAGCGCCACTACGCTGCGTTACAGAGAGGTGGTGCAGGCCGTGCCTCTTTTTACACCTCTCTGCAATGGTGCTTACTGAACATACCTAGTGGGCTAATTTGCACCTAGGGACCCTCAGGATTCAAGGGGACTTAATCTCCCAAAATTAAAAGGCCACAGGGCGCGTTTACACAGTGGTGAAGGGAGGGGATGGGGCCCGAGGTGACGTGTGAAAACACGCCCTGTGGCGCGTTTTAAGTTGGGGAAATAATTTCCCTTCAATCCTGAGGGCCCCTGGGGGCTAACTAGCCCACCAGGTGCTTCCAGTAAGCACTACTGTGCTGTGTTTCAGAGAGGTGGCCCAGGCCGTGCCCCTTTTTACACCTCTCTGCAACACAGTTCTGTGGTGCTTACCGGAGGTACCTAGTGGGCTACTTGGACCCTAGGGACACTCAGGATTCAAGGGGACTTAATCTCCCAAATTAAAACGGACACAGGGCGCGTTTACACAGTGGTGAAGGGAGGGGATGGTGTAGGAAAGTGGCTCTATATATAGTGGACCAAAGTAAAATCAGCCGAACTACGAATTCCGATTTACTCACCTGTTATCAGGAGAGACCTCAGTACTGCATCTTTGAGCCCAGTACTAATCCCGAAAAGTAATTCTAACCGTACTTACCAGTAACTTGAATTTCCTTCCATAGGCTAACATTGACTGGTTTCACTTGGAAATTCTTCTAAGTGTGGAGTTTTGGAACTTACAAATATTCCTCTAAAATAAGCCGAACTACGAATTCCAATTTACTCACCTGTTATCAGGACAGACCTCAGTGCTGCATCTTTGAGCCCAGTACTTATCCTGAAAAGTAATTCTAACCATACTTACCAGTAACTTGAATTTCCTTCCATAGGATAACATTGACGGGTTTCACTTGGAAATTCTTCTAAGTGTGGAGTTTTGGAACTTACAAATATTCCTCTAAAATCAGCCGAACTGTGAATTCCGATTTACTCACCTGTTATCCGGAGAGACCTCAGTGCTGCATCTTTGACCCCAGTACTGATATTGAAAAGTCATTCTAACTGTACTTACCAGTAACTTGAATTTCCTTCCATAGGCTAACATTGACTGGTTTCACTTGGAAATTCTTCTGTGTGTGGAGTTTTGGAACTTACAAATATTCCTCTAAAATCAGCCGAACTACGAATTCCGATTTACTCACCTGTTATCAGGACAGACCTCAGTGCTGCATCTTTGTGCCCAGTTCTGATCCTGAAAAGTAATTCTAACCGTACTTACCAGTAACTTGAATTTCCTTCCATAGGCTAACATTGACTGGTTTCACTTGGAAATTCTTCTGTGTGGAGTTTTGGAACTTACAAATATTCCTCTAAAATCAGCCGAACTACGAATTCCGATTTACTCACCTGTTATCAGGACAGACCTCAGTGCCGCATCTTTGAGCCCAGTACTGATCCTGAAAAGTAATTCTAACTGTACTTACCAGTAACTTGAATTTCCTTCCATAGGCTAACATTGACTGGTTTCACTTGGAAATTCTTCTAAGTGTGGAGTTTTGGAACTTTAAAATATTCTGCCTAAAATCAGCCGTACTACGAATTCCGATTTATTCACCTGTTATCAGGAGAGACCTCAGTGCTGCATCTTTGAGCCCAGTACTGATCCTGAAAAGTAATTCTAACACTTATAAATTCACCCAGGCACTCTCCTTGCAGTACTCTAATCATTCAGTCAGTATCCAAGTACTCATGCAGCGAGCCAGGCATTAGCACATAGACTGCCTCAAACGTCTATCCACTATGCATGCAGTCCTCTAACCACTTACACACTTCTCTTTTACACCTTTAATTCCCCAGTCAGTATCCATACACTTCCAGCAAACACCCTGTCACTCCCCTTGCACTCCTCTAGTGACCCATTCAGCACCATGAACTAATCCATTCACTGCGCCAAAACCCACCCACTTATAAATTCACCCAGGCACTCTCCTTGCAGTACTCTAATCATTCAGTCAGTACCCAAGTACTCATGCACTGAGACAGGCCTCAGCACATGGACTGCCTCAAACCCCTATCCACTATGCATGCAGTCCCCTAACTAACCAACACACTTATAGTTCTGCACTTATACATTCAACAAAAAAAACAATATTTCAGTTTCAATATTTTAAAAAACATTTTTATTTCCATTTATATTAAAAATATATAATACAATTTAAAAAATAAAATATTTAAAAATAAACAGTTAAAAAACTGTAGAAAATAAGAATGAAAAAAAATACATATAACTATTATTACATTTAAAAATTATCATTTAAAAAACTTTCAAAATTCACTGAAAAAACATAGGTTTCAGACATGTTATAGTTAGGAATTAGCATTTAAAAAACCTTAGAAATTCACTGAAAAAACCATAGGTTTTAGGGCTGTTATAGTTAGCTAGACATTTCACTCGTACAAAACCATTGAAATTCCTCAGTTATAGTTAGTTCTGCTAACTATAACTCGCACGCCCGCAATCCACTGCTGTTGATGTCACATATTACATCATTCATGACATGGTCAGTGACATCACTGATGACATCACTGATGACATCTCAAATGACATCACTGATGACATCATCCATGTAACAATCAGATACACCTCATCATACAGCAGTATAACCTTTCATCACTCACTGTAAAATACAGAGTACCATATTTGAATCCATTGACACACCAATACAAGTTTCTAAAAGCCCACTCAGAGATTCCTAGATCTACACACACATCTAATCACTTACCTATAGATTCACTCATACATGCTGTCAATGATCAATAGAACACTATCAAATATACTTATACACCTATATCGACATTACATACCAGCACACATCCTATTCACTTATGCAGTCATCCTACTCACTTATGCAAATAATGAATCATACTTAAATTTACTCAGCTACACACTTATACAAACACCACTTCGTTTATTCATGTAGATAGTAACTCATACTTAGTGTGTTATAAAATCACTATTACAAGTATACAGTTATCCATAAAGTCACTCATACAATCACTGAGTCTTATGTATACTTATTTATATACAACAACTGTCACATACACTGCCTTTTATTTTTCTAGTTTGTTAGACATGTACCATTGAGAGATATATTTGCTAATCACCATACCCATAAAGATATTCACTCACCCAAACAACTGTTATAACATGTAGTCTTAACCTCATATACCTACTGAATCAACTATTCACACATCTTTGGGCAGTCACACACCCCCCACCAAACCACACACACATTCACTCTCCCATACAAATACTCAGTTAACTAATCAATAACTAAGATAGACTTTCACATAGCTAGTAACCAACTGGTGCACCAGTTTACACAACAACTGACAAAATGATACAGATATTCACACAGTTTAGTAAATATCCAATATATTTAGTGAGACACTATAAATTAGTCAAGTAAACAGTCAATCACACTGCTACTAAGTCCTCCATCCAGATATTTATATATCCACTCCTTCTTCAATGCAGATTGCTATATATATATAATACATATTTAAATAACAAACCAAACTACATTCACTGGATGATGTCATCAGTGATGTCATTTAAGATGTCATCAGTGATGTCACTGACCATGTCATGAATGATGTCATATGTGACATAATCAGCAGTGAATTGCGGGGGCGCGAGTTATAGTTAGCAGAACTAACTATAACGGAGGAATTTCAATGGTTTTGTACGAGTGAAATGTCCAGCTAAGTATAACAGCCCTGAAACCTATGGTTTTTTCAGTGAATTTCTAAGGTTTTTTAAATGCTAATTCCTAACTATAACATGTCTGAAACCTATGGTTTTTTCAGTGATATATATATAGATACATATATATATATATATTCACTGAAAAAACCATAGGTTTCACACATGTTATAGTTAGCTGGACATTTTACTGATAAAAAACCAATGAAATTCCCCCGTTATAGTTACTGTAGGCAACTATAACTCACGCGACCGCAATCCTCTGCTGATGCTAATACTGTATTTAGACACTTATTTGCCCATGTCTTCTTCCATTAAATTTTAGCTATACATATATTACAAATATTTTTTTTTCATAAAGACACATATGTCATCAGCAGAGGATTACGGTCGCGTGAGTTATAGTTGCCTACAGTAACTATAACGGGGGAATTTCATTGGTTTTTTATCAGTAAAATGTCCAGCTAACTATAACATGTGTGAAACCTATGGTTTTTTCAGTGAATTTGTACGGTTTTTTAAATGCTAAGTTACTTTACGCCATTTGTGGCGTGCGCGCCCACTTAACGCAGTTCGTTCCATGCGCGCACGGTGCGCTTCGCGCACCGTGCGCGCGAAGCGCACCGCGTGCCCACATTACGCTAGATGGGCCATGAACGCACGATGCGCTTCGCGCACCGTGCGCACATGGAGGACATATGATGAGCAAACTCTTAAATCTGCTTTTCATTTATTTTTTTTTATTTTTTTTACCGTACGCTTACCGTAAGCTTACGGTACGCGTACCCCGTGATTTTTTTTAAAATCAATAAATGTTTTTTTTGTACTTTTCTGTCCTTCTTTGACCCCCTTACAAATGTTAGGGGGTCTGTAACTCTCCTCATTGCCCCCTTTCCTTGTTTTCTCTGTTTTTTTTCTGAGTGAAACACACAAAATGGCGGCCGCCGCTTCCTGGTTTCGGCCGATTCGAATGTTTACTAAGATCTATGGGCCAATCAGAATCTCCTTCGCGCACGCCATGTTTCTTCCGTACGCTTACCGTAAGCTTACCGTACGCGTACCCCGTGATTTTTTTTAAAAATCAATAAATGTTTGTTTTGTACTTTACAGTCCTTCTTTGACCCCCTCACAAATGTAAGGGGGTCTGTAACTCTCCTCATTGCCCCCTTTTCTTGTTTTCACTCTTTTTTTTTCAGAGTGAAACACAGAAAATGGCGGCCGCCGCTTCCTGGTTTCGGCCGATTCGAATGTTTACTAAGATCTAAGAGCCAATCAGAATCGCGCTCGCGCACGCCACCGTACGCTTACCGTAAGCGTACGGTAAGCGTACCGTAAGCGGGCTCAGATATATATATTGATTTAAAGGCTATTTTCTCAGAATCTACTGAACAGATTTACACCAAACCTACAAAAGGCACTTCCTTGACCTAGGGACTACCTCTCTGCCAAATTTTGAGTAATTCTGTTCAGCCGTTCGGGCTGTAGCTCGTTCTAAAGGTCCTATGGAAAAATGCATGGGAAAAACGCGTTTTGGGACCCCCCTTTTATCTCAGCCCCCGCTTGACGGATCCCCCCGAGACTTTTAGGGTAGGAGCGGAGCGTAGCGCCCCACCTATTTTGAGAAATTCGCGAGGATTCGTCGACCGGCGCCAAAGTTATTCAAAATAGAATGTTGAGGTTTTCCTATGGAAACGTGGTCCTAACTATAACTACCTACTGGCGACCGCCAGTAGGTAATAGATATATTTAAACAAAAGCAACTAACTGAGCAGACAATCTGGTATAACCTCATGAAGGCGGAAGGCGGAAGCCGAAACGGTGCAGTGGAAATATATTTTTGTTCTTTGGTGAGTCCATCTGTTTGAGTGACTTCTTTCTTGAATAAATATGAGTGTGTGTGTGTGCGTGTGTGTGTGTATGTGGGCATGTATAACCCACACTGTGGTGACCGGTTCGGTCCTCATAACATGGGTTAACTTTGACAGAACCAGACAAACAATATCATTATGAGGACCGGTGCGATGTGTGTGTGCGTGTGTGTGTAGATATAGATATATACATAGAATGGCCTTGGGTAAGTCATCCTCTGCCATTGGTCTGTATGAGTTAATAAGCATTTATTGAGGCTGGCTCTCTTGAGCTGTGAGTGACAGTATTTGTCAGATTACATGTGCACATCTGCCTGAAAATTAGCGTGCTTCTGTGCCACAGCTGAGGCCAGTGCTTTAGTTTTTTATTTTTCTCCTTTTATAGGTCCACATTCACATATTTACTTCTCTTTTTATTTCCATTTTTACAACATACTACAGCTTCCCCAGACAGTGTGCCTGCTTGCCACTCATTTTATCTGCAATGTGCCGCATCGTGCACAGCAAATGCTACTAAACTATTAAACCAATATTAAATACAATTACTGATGCTTATAATTGTTTTACCATTCCAAGATGGCCAATATGTCGGGTCTAAACGAGGCCGTCATGATGGATCTTAAAAACAATGCATTACATACAGTTCCATTGCAAAACTTCCCCCCGCCGATATGTACTATTTTATTTATTATGGCAATTACATGCCCTCCATGCACAGGTTGTGTTTGTGTGTGTGTGTGTTTCATTGTGCCTGTGTAAATGATGAATGAATACTAGAATGAGTTTGTGGGTGGATGAATGGAT
The DNA here is from genome assembly GCF_964204655.1 of Triturus cristatus. NCBI lineage: Eukaryota > Metazoa > Chordata > Amphibia > Caudata > Salamandridae > Triturus > Triturus cristatus. The sequence goes on from NC_140580.1 coordinate 760,458,473, forward strand.
GCAGGAGTGCAAGGATGAGTATACGAGAGGGCATGTATGATGAATTATTGAGTATGTAAACCCATCAATATCTGAAGTTTCATTTATAAGCCATACCTATGGCCTTTGTCCGTGCTTGTTTATTTCCAAATTCAGCACTAGTAGGGATAACACTTTCATTTGACTGCAGAGAGGGCGCCATTGGAAATTATGGGCAGAACCGGCCAGCTCTATACCTTTCCTGAGGGCCCCGCCAAAATATTTTGAGCTCTTAGCCTTCGTTTTTTTTTTAAATTGTGTCCAACTCATGTTTTTGGGCAAAGTGTGAAAGTAAGAGACACTTTTTGGGGGTCATCCGGTGGTCAGTGAAGTTTTTGGCTACACATTATGCTGCACACAGTCTGAGTCATTTCCAAATTGTTGCTGTGAAAATGGCCATGAATGTTAATTTCCGCATCACATCATCAAACAGGCACGTAAAATGCTGCTTAATTGAGCCATTCATTTTTACAGATAACGGCTCGCATGCGGGACAAAGAACACCCTATGCGGTGAATACGCTCTTTTGTGAGGTCAGAAAACAGTAGCCTTACTCTGTACTCAATCTTTCCTGAACTCTAACCAAGTGCTATTTTATGGAAGCAGATACGTCGGCCATCACATTTGAAACATCCTGCCAAGCACTGATCTATTTCAGCACTTAGCTTTTTCTATCATTCATTGCGTTTTACTACTGACTGCAGAGGGCGTTTACAGATAAAGCGAAATTTTAAAAATTGCCGCAGTTACAGCGCTTAGAGCCACTCTCGGGTCAACCACCCAGTCAGCCAAACTAGGGGCATATTAACAAGCCAGGCGATAAAATTATCGCCGCATTAGCGGCAGCTAAAACGGCGATAATGGGCTTGATAATATGCTCTAGGGAATTCCAATTGAAGCCCATGTTAGATGTCCTTCACATTTAACATGGGCTTCAATTGGAATTCCATAGAGCATATTATCAAGCCCATTATCGCCGTTTTAGCGGCAGTTTTCTGCCGCTAAAGCGGCGATAATTTTAACGCCTGGCTTGTTAATATGCCCCTTAGAATGTAGGGGCCCTGCCTTCGTGGTATGGCGCAGTAGTTATTAGTATTAACCGTACGCCGCGTAACGAGCAGGGCCGGGCTGGGCGTAGCGGGCATCGGGCGTTTCCCCGGAGGCTGGGGGCCGGTTTTGCAACTGTGGGGGAGACTATTGTTACTGGCGGCCGGTTCTGCAGCAGTGCTGCAATATCGACCACCAAGAACAAAAGCAGCAGCGCTTCACACTACAAAACCGCCCCCCCCCCCCCCCCCCAGGAAAATGCACCCCCCTCAGTCGCAGGCTGATTGCCAACTACAGCCATATTTGGGGCACATGTATATTTAAATATTTTGACTGAGCACTCGCTCGCCCCTGAGCTCATGGTGCTATTATGAAAGAGCAATTCGTTTATTTATCCATCCGGCACTCTTATTAACGTTTTCTGGTAATTTCGTATTTATGGTGTGCTGCTCCCTCTTTTAGTGTTTTGTCTAGGAACACTATTTATGAAACATGAAATCAGGGGAAAGTGACATCTCTCACTTCCAAGTAGCAGGTGCGCACAATTATCCTTAGACCCGTTAAGGTCTAGTCATATTTAATCTGTTTTATAAAGAAATCCATTTAATCCATTGTGTTTATGTTCATTTCATTTATTATTCTTATTCTTCAAATTGTCACGTTTACTCATTTCTTTAGTAAAGCAACTAAATCTTTTTACATATTCACATGTTCACACTACCCAATGCATTTCGGGTCAATGAAAAAGACCCTTCTTCAGGGGTCTGTAACAGAAAAATAAAGGAAATATAATGAGCAATTCAGTCGTCTAATCATACTCTTTCAGTATTTGACTCTATCTAATATACAAAAATTGTCAATGTATCTCGTTTATAATAAGGTTTTCATTATTCTGTCAGTTGGCGAAGTCTAAAAATCTTTACAACTCTATACCTTGAAAATCCAGTGCCTGTATTACCCCTGTCAATGTTTAAATAAAACACCTGAAAAGATAATCCTAATGAAATAAAGTTCGTGCTAACTACAATTCATTAACATTCAAATTGCAAAAAATATATCTGAAAAATGAAGACTAAAAGCTAACATATCTAAAAGATGAAGGCTGAAAGCTAGCGTAACTATTCTTTGCAAGTCTGCCGGTTACTTACTTCCATGTGCAACACGAAGTTCCCAACTCTCCTTCAATGCGAGTTCAGTTTACAAAACAGCCCTAGTGTGTGATATTTATACATGACTTAATTGGTTGAAAGCATGATGACACATCGTGCCTACAGCCAATCATATGTAGTGGTTACCAGAACCTATCAGATTCTCTTATTCGTGTAGGTGAAGCTCCCGCCTAATTTCAACCTATCAAGAATCACTTGTCAATTACACAAATGTTGTTGTAACTCGGTAGAGGCGCGCTCATTGGTCGCTCCTTTACGAAGTCAAAAACAAATTATACCTATAGTAATGGTGATTCTACATAAAGAATAAATAAATAAATGTTGTGGAAAACGAACCATTATTATAAAAATTAGAATTTAAACATTCTTCAACAGATAATAATAAATTCGAACTACTGATATCTATAGTAAATGACCAGTTTTGTCAAACATCTTCAAAGGTGTTCTCTATGCAGGATGGCAAACAATATATCCTCACAGGTTTTACAAAAAACACGATAGTTCAATTCTGTCATTAATTCCTTCCGGTTGCATGCTCGCCATTTTTCTGATCCAAAAATATTCTGCTCTTAATCTCTGTTTGTGAGTGTCCATCGATGAGTTTGGTTTGATCACTTCTAATATGGTGAATTGTAATTGCGCAATGTTGTGTCCAGCCTCTACCCAATGCATAGCCAATGTGGACTTGCGGTTTTTATTTCTTATATTGCTTTTATGTTCTGTGATCCTGATTTTTATTTTTCGTTCCGTCTGCCCCACGTATAATTTACCACAGGGGCATTTTATTCCATAAATCACTCCTTTTGTGTCACACGTGCTTGAATGTAAGAGTGGAATCATTTGTCCAGTCATCGGATGTCTGAATTGTTGACCAGTTATCACATTATTGCAATGTGTACAGTTCTCGCATCTTTTCATGCCTTTGTGAATCGTCTTAACATCTTGATTTAATTGTTTCTTGATTAATTCTTTTAGATTTTTTGATCTCTTATATGCAAAAGTGATTTGATTGGCTACTATGGGTTGTAAGTCAGGTTCTTCAGTGATGAGTGACCAGTGTTTTCTCATGATGGTGGTGATCTGTTTTGATTGAGCTGAATATTTAAGTACACATACTGTAAGTTTTTTCTCCAATCTTTCTTTTTGATGAAGTAGCAATTCTCTGTCCATGGACTGAACTTTGTTTTTGGTGTGTTGTAATATACTTTCAGGATATCCTCGTTTTAAGTATTTCATGATCTGATTGTCGATGGTGGAGGATAAGTCATTCGGATCTGATGTTATTCTTTTAAATCGAATGAATTGGGATAGTGGTAGGTGTGTCTTTAATGAGTAGTGATGAAAGCTGTTGAAATGTAAACTACTGTTCCTGTCAGTTTCCTTTATGTGAACATTGGTTGTTATTTTGCCGTCTCTAATTGTTATCTTCACATCCAAAAATGCCAATTCATTGGAGTCAATTTGATAAGTGAACTTGATTCTGTCATGTACCTGGTTTAGTGTGTGAATGTTTTCAATAAGTTGATCTTTGGTGCCTTTCCAGATTACAAAGATGTCATCTATGTAACGTTTGAATATCATGATGCCATCCTTCCATTGTGAATTATTCAGTATGTGATCATGTTCAAATTTTGCCATGAAGGTATTAGCGTAGGACGGTGCCCCCGCAAAACCCATGGAAGTTCCGCTACATTGCTCATAGAAACCATTCTCCCATTCTAGATAGCTGTGGAATAACGCAAAATGTAATAGTTCCATCAAAAAGATTTTATCTGTTCCTATGATGTCATTTTCCAGTAATCTCCATTCCATTGCTTCTAAACCCTCATGATGGGGGATAGAGGTGTAAAGTGATGTCACATCAATAGAACATAACCATATTTGCTCATCTTTTGGGATTGTTATTTCATTTAGAAGGTTTAAGAAAGCAGTGGTGTCTTTGATATAGGTGCTCCAATTTTGAACCAATGGTTGTATGAACCAGTCTAAGTATTGACCTAGTGGTTCTGAGATTGATCCACAGGCTGACACAATGGGTCTAAAAGGTGGTATGGTGGCATGTTTATGGATTTTCGGGAGCATATAAAATTGAGGTCTCCGTGGATATTTGATGTTTAAAAAATGAAAAGTCTTTTCGGTTATCCACTTCAACTCTAGTGCTTTTTCCAAAATTGATTTTAATGTTTCTACGAAGATATCAGTGGGATCCTGTTCAATTTTTCGGTACGTGTTGATGTCTTGTAGATGTGTACGTACACTTTCCATGTAAAAATCAGTGTTCATCACTACTATAGCTCCACCTTTGTCTGCTTTCTGTATTGTGATGTTTGTCATCTCTTTTAAAGATCTCAGAGTGTTCCAATCTTTTTTGGAGAAGTTGCTTTTATTTCCACTCGAATAGTTAATTTTTTTCATTTCAGTGGTAATTACTCTTTCAAACGCATCAATGGTCTTATGTGATGTAGGTGCACAAAATGTACTCTTGACTTTAAATTCTTTCATCTCGCTTTCAGGCTTATCAATCGATTGAAAATTTGAAAAGAAATTCTTTAATCGCAGATTGCGTAAGAATTTAAAGATTGCAATTTCTGTTTCTTGGGCGTTTGATCTGTAGTGAGGTACGTAAGTGAAACCTTTATTTAGCAGTTTGGTTTGAGCATCTGTTAATTGAATTCCTGAGATATTTATGACAAGGTTGTCTTCTTTTTGGTCGACCGGAGTGCTCTTTCTGTCTCTGTTTCTTTTGTTTTTTCTTTTTCCCCTCCTTGTTTTTGGGGTTCTCCCGTTGTTGTTGAGCCTGAAGGAGCATTGTTGGCGGCCGGGCTGGTCTCTAAAAAAGTCACCTTATTTTGTTGATCTCTACGAGTTGTTTGTAAATTGCTTCCTAAAGGTTTCCTGCTTTGTGCAATTTCGGATTCTGAAATAACACTCTCTTGTGATGAGCTCATTTCTGTTTGTGGTCTCTTCCAATTTCTCTGATGATAAACCTCTGCCCAACTATAGACTTCTTCCAACTTATAATCTATAGTGTCTCTTTTATATTTTTTGATTTTCCTTTCTTCTATTTCTTTAGCATATTTCTCAAGTTTTGTATTGATGTCTTCCAGTGTTTTTGTCAAATCTTCATGAGTGTTTAATTCGCGTTTGATTGTTTCCAATTCTTCTTCCAAAGTCTTTAACTCTTTTGACAATTCCTCCACGATCAGTAAAATCAGATCTAGACTGCATTTGTTAAGTATTTGATACCATTTATTGAGGAAAGTTTTGTTGCTCCTGCATAGCATAGGTTTTAGAGCGATTCTTAGACCTCTGGGGATACGTTGATTTTTATGGTAATGAATTAGGGTTGTAGCATGTAAACGCTGGTTGATCTCTCGTTTACTGACATATTCCAATTGTTTCAGTAATTGACTGATGGTGTTCAACTGTGGGCTGAATGCTCTTGTTTCCTTTATTAATCCATAAATCTGTTCAGCTTCCTCTGTGCTATAAGCCAATGTCTCTGCCTTGTTTTTTGTGATTTGCGCTATTTCTTCAAGATTCATTTTTGATGGTGCTCCGATGGGGGGTAGACAAAAAATAGAATAATTCGTTTATTTATCCATCCGGCACTCTTATTAACGTTTTCTGGTAATTTCGTATTTATGGTGTGCTGCTCCCTCTTTTAGTGTTTTGTCTAGGAACACTATTTATGAAACATGAAATCAGGGGAAAGTGACATCTCTCACTTCCAAGTAGCAGGTGCGCACAATTATCCTTAGACCCGTTAAGGTCTAGTCATATTTAATCTGTTTTATAAAGAAATCCATTTAATCCATTGTGTTTATGTTCATTTCATTTATTATTCTTATTCTTCAAATTGTCACGTTTACTCATTTCTTTAGTAAAGCAACTAAATCTTTTTACATATTCACATGTTCACACTACCCAATGCATTTCGGGTCAATGAAAAAGACCCTTCTTCAGGGGTCTGTAACAGAAAAATAAAGGAAATATAATGAGCAATTCAGTCGTCTAATCATACTCTTTCAGTATTTGACTCTATCTAATATACAAAAATTGTCAATGTATCTCGTTTATAATAAGGTTTTCATTATTCTGTCAGTTGGCGAAGTCTAAAAATCTTTACAACTCTATACCTTGAAAATCCAGTGCCTGTATTACCCCTGTCAATGTTTAAATAAAACACCTGAAAAGATAATCCTAATGAAATAAAGTTCGTGCTAACTACAATTCATTAACATTCAAATTGCAAAAAATATATCTGAAAAATGAAGACTAAAAGCTAACATATCTAAAAGATGAAGGCTGAAAGCTAGCGTAACTATTCTTTGCAAGTCTGCCGGTTACTTACTTCCATGTGCAACACGAAGTTCCCAACTCTCCTTCAATGCGAGTTCAGTTTACAAAACAGCCCTAGTGTGTGATATTTATACATGACTTAATTGGTTGAAAGCATGATGACACATCGTGCCTACAGCCAATCATATGTAGTGGTTACCAGAACCTATCAGATTCTCTTATTCGTGTAGGTGAAGCTCCCGCCTAATTTCAACCTATCAAGAATCACTTGTCAATTACACAAATGTTGTTGTAACTCGGTAGAGGCGCGCTCATTGGTCGCTCCTTTACGAAGTCAAAAACAAATTATACCTATAGTAATGGTGATTCTACATAAAGAATAAATAAATAAATGTTGTGGAAAACGAACCATTATTATAAAAATTAGAATTTAAACATTCTTCAACAGATAATAATAAATTCGAACTACTGATATCTATAGTAAATGACCAGTTTTGTCAAACATCTTCAAAGGTGTTCTCTATGCAGGATGGCAAACAATATATCCTCACAGGTTTTACAAAAAACACGATAGTTCAATTCTGTCATTAATTCCTTCCGGTTGCATGCTCGCCATTTTTCTGATCCAAAAATATTCTGCTCTTAATCTCTGTTTGTGAGTGTCCATCGATGAGTTTGGTTTGATCACTTCTAATATGGTGAATTGTAATTGCGCAATGTTGTGTCCAGCCTCTACCCAATGCATAGCCAATGTGGACTTGCGGTTTTTATTTCTTATATTGCTTTTATGTTCTGTGATCCTGTGAATGGCGAGCATGCAACCGGAAGGAATTAATGACAGAATTGAACTATCGTGTTTTTTGTAAAACCTGTGAGGATATATTGTTTGCCATCCTGCATAGAGAACACCTTTGAAGATGTTTGACAAAACTGGTCATTTACTATAGATATCAGTAGTTCGAATTTATTATTATCTGTTGAAGAATGTTTAAATTCTAATTTTTATAATAATGGTTCGTTTTCCACAACATTTATTTATTTATTCTTTATGTAGAATCACCATTACTATAGGTATAATTTGTTTTTGACTTCGTAAAGGAGCGACCAATGAGCGCGCCTCTACCGAGTTACAACAACATTTGTGTAATTGACAAGTGATTCTTGATAGGTTGAAATTAGGCGGGAGCTTCACCTACACGAATAAGAGAATCTGATAGGTTCTGGTAACCACTACATATGATTGGCTGTAGGCACGATGTGTCATCATGCTTTCAACCAATTAAGTCATGTATAAATATCACACACTAGGGCTGTTTTGTAAACTGAACTCGCATTGAAGGAGAGTTGGGAACTTCGTGTTGCACATGGAAGTAAGTAACCGGCAGACTTGCAAAGAATAGTTACGCTAGCTTTCAGCCTTCATCTTTTAGATATGTTAGCTTTTAGTCTTCATTTTTCAGATATATTTTTTGCAATTTGAATGTTAATGAATTGTAGTTAGCACGAACTTTATTTCATTAGGATTATCTTTTCAGGTGTTTTATTTAAACATTGACAGGGGTAATACAGGCACTGGATTTTCAAGGTATAGAGTTGTAAAGATTTTTAGACTTCGCCAACTGACAGAATAATGAAAACCTTATTATAAACGAGATACATTGACAATTTTTGTATATTAGATAGAGTCAAATACTGAAAGAGTATGATTAGACGACTGAATTGCTCATTATATTTCCTTTATTTTTCTGTTACAGACCCCTGAAGAAGGGTCTTTTTCATTGACCCGAAATGCATTGGGTAGTGTGAACATGTGAATATGTAAAAAGATTTAGTTGCTTTACTAAAGAAATGAGTAAACGTGACAATTTGAAGAATAAGAATAATAAATGAAATGAACATAAACACAATGGATTAAATGGATTTCTTTATAAAACAGATTAAATATGACTAGACCTTAACGGGTCTAAGGATAATTGTGCGCACCTGCTACTTGGAAGTGAGAGATGTCACTTTCCCCTGATTTCATGTTTCATAAATAGTGTTCCTAGACAAAACACTAAAAGAGGGAGCAGCACACCATAAATACGAAATTACCAGAAAACGTTAATAAGAGTGCCGGATGGATAAATAAACGAATTATTCTATTTTTTGTCTACCCCCCATCGGAGCACCATCAAAAATGAATCTTGAAGAAATAGCGCAAATCACAAAAAACAAGGCAGAGACATTGGCTTATAGCACAGAGGAAGCTGAACAGATTTATGGATTAATAAAGGAAACAAGAGCATTCAGCCCACAGTTGAACACCATCAGTCAATTACTGAAACAATTGGAATATGTCAGTAAACGAGAGATCAACCAGCGTTTACATGCTACAACCCTAATTCATTACCATAAAAATCAACGTATCCCCAGAGGTCTAAGAATCGCTCTAAAACCTATGCTATGCAGGAGCAACAAAACTTTCCTCAATAAATGGTATCAAATACTTAACAAATGCAGTCTAGATCTGATTTTACTGATCGTGGAGGAATTGTCAAAAGAGTTAAAGACTTTGGAAGAAGAATTGGAAACAATCAAACGCGAATTAAACACTCATGAAGATTTGACAAAAACACTGGAAGACATCAATACAAAACTTGAGAAATATGCTAAAGAAATAGAAGAAAGGAAAATCAAAAAATATAAAAGAGACACTATAGATTATAAGTTGGAAGAAGTCTATAGTTGGGCAGAGGTTTATCATCAGAGAAATTGGAAGAGACCACAAACAGAAATGAGCTCATCACAAGAGAGTGTTATTTCAGAATCCGAAATTGCACAAAGCAGGAAACCTTTAGGAAGCAATTTACAAACAACTCGTAGAGATCAACAAAATAAGGTGACTTTTTTAGAGACCAGCCCGGCCGCCAACAATGCTCCTTCAGGCTCAACAACAACGGGAGAACCCCAAAAACAAGGAGGGGAAAAAGAAAAAACAAAAGAAACAGAGACAGAAAGAGCACTCCGGTCGACCAAAAAGAAGACAACCTTGTCATAAATATCTCAGGAATTCAATTAACAGATGCTCAAACCAAACTGCTAAATAAAGGTTTCACTTACGTACCTCACTACAGATCAAACGCCCAAGAAACAGAAATTGCAATCTTTAAATTCTTACGCAATCTGCGATTAAAGAATTTCTTTTCAAATTTTCAATCGATTGATAAGCCTGAAAGCGAGATGAAAGAATTTAAAGTCAAGAGTACATTTTGTGCACCTACATCACATAAGACCATTGATGCGTTTGAAAGAGTAATTACCACTGAAATGAAAAAAATTAACTATTCGAGTGGAAATAAAAGCAACTTCTCCAAAAAAGATTGGAACACTCTGAGATCTTTAAAAGAGATGACAAACATCACAATACAGAAAGCAGACAAAGGTGGAGCTATAGTAGTGATGAACACTGATTTTTACATGGAAAGTGTACGTACACATCTACAAGACATCAACACGTACCGAAAAATTGAACAGGATCCCACTGATATCTTCGTAGAAACATTAAAATCAATTTTGGAAAAAGCACTAGAGTTGAAGTGGATAACCGAAAAGACTTTTCATTTTTTAAACATCAAATATCCACGGAGACCTCAATTTTATATGCTCCCGAAAATCCATAAACATGCCACCATACCACCTTTTAGACCCATTGTGTCAGCCTGTGGATCAATCTCAGAACCACTAGGTCAATACTTAGACTGGTTCATACAACCATTGGTTCAAAATTGGAGCACCTATATCAAAGACACCACTGCTTTCTTAAACCTTCTAAATGAAATAACAATCCCAAAAGATGAGCAAATATGGTTATGTTCTATTGATGTGACATCACTTTACACCTCTATCCCCCATCATGAGGGTTTAGAAGCAATGGAATGGAGATTACTGGAAAATGACATCATAGGAACAGATAAAATCTTTTTGATGGAACTATTACATTTTGCGTTATTCCACAGCTATCTAGAATGGGAGAATGGTTTCTATGAGCAATGTAGCGGAACTTCCATGGGTTTTGCGGGGGCACCGTCCTACGCTAATACCTTCATGGCAAAATTTGAACATGATCACATACTGAATAATTCACAATGGAAGGATGGCATCATGATATTCAAACGTTACATAGATGACATCTTTGTAATCTGGAAAGGCACCAAAGATCAACTTATTGAAAACATTCACACACTAAACCAGGTACATGACAGAATCAAGTTCACTTATCAAATTGACTCCAATGAATTGGCATTTTTGGATGTGAAGATAACAATTAGAGACGGCAAAATAACAACCAATGTTCACATAAAGGAAACTGACAGGAACAGTAGTTTACATTTCAACAGCTTTCATCACTACTCATTAAAGACACACCTACCACTATCCCAATTCATTCGATTTAAAAGAATAACATCAGATCCGAATGACTTATCCTCCACCATCGACAATCAGATCATGAAATACTTAAAACGAGGATATCCTGAAAGTATATTACAACACACCAAAAACAAAGTTCAGTCCATGGACAGAGAATTGCTACTTCATCAAAAAGAAAGATTGGAGAAAAAACTTACAGTATGTGTACTTAAATATTCAGCTCAATCAAAACAGATCACCACCATCATGAGAAAACACTGGTCACTCATCACTGAAGAACCTGACTTACAACCCATAGTAGCCAATCAAATCACTTTTGCATATAAGAGATCAAAAAATCTAAAAGAATTAATCAAGAAACAATTAAATCAAGATGTTAAGACGATTCACAAAGGCATGAAAAGATGCGAGAACTGTACACATTGCAATAATGTGATAACTGGTCAACAATTCAGACATCCGATGACTGGACAAATGATTCCACTCTTACATTCAAGCACGTGTGACACAAAAGGAGTGATTTATGGAATAAAATGCCCCTGTGGTAAATTATACGTGGGGCAGACGGAACGAAAAATAAAAATCAGGATCACAGAACATAAAAGCAATATAAGAAATAAAAACCGCAAGTCCACATTGGCTATGCATTGGGTAGAGGCTGGACACAACATTGCGCAATTACAATTCACCATATTAGAAGTGATCAAACCAAACTCATCGATGGACACTCACAAACAGAGATTAAGAGCAGAATATTTTTGGATCAGAAAAATGGCGAGCATGCAACCGGAAGGAATTAATGACAGAATTGAACTATCGTGTTTTTTGTAAAACCTGTGAGGATATATTGTTTGCCATCCTGCATAGAGAACACCTTTGAAGATGTTTGACAAAACTGGTCATTTACTATAGATATCAGTAGTTCGAATTTATTATTATCTGTTGAAGAATGTTTAAATTCTAATTTTTATAATAATGGTTCGTTTTCCACAACATTTATTTATTTATTCTTTATGTAGAATCACCATTACTATAGGTATAATTTGTTTTTGACTTCGTAAAGGAGCGACCAATGAGCGCGCCTCTACCGAGTTACAACAACATTTGTGTAATTGACAAGTGATTCTTGATAGGTTGAAATTAGGCGGGAGCTTCACCTACACGAATAAGAGAATCTGATAGGTTCTGGTAACCACTACATATGATTGGCTGTAGGCACGATGTGTCATCATGCTTTCAACCAATTAAGTCATGTATAAATATCACACACTAGGGCTGTTTTGTAAACTGAACTCGCATTGAAGGAGAGTTGGGAACTTCGTGTTGCACATGGAAGTAAGTAACCGGCAGACTTGCAAAGAATAGTTACGCTAGCTTTCAGCCTTCATCTTTTAGATATGTTAGCTTTTAGTCTTCATTTTTCAGATATATTTTTTGCAATTTGAATGTTAATGAATTGTAGTTAGCACGAACTTTATTTCATTAGGATTATCTTTTCAGGTGTTTTATTTAAACATTGACAGGGGTAATACAGGCACTGGATTTTCAAGGTATAGAGTTGTAAAGATTTTTAGACTTCGCCAACTGACAGAATAATGAAAACCTTATTATAAACGAGATACATTGACAATTTTTGTATATTAGATAGAGTCAAATACTGAAAGAGTATGATTAGACGACTGAATTGCTCATTATATTTCCTTTATTTTTCTGTTACAGACCCCTGAAGAAGGGTCTTTTTCATTGACCCGAAATGCATTGGGTAGTGTGAACATGTGAATATGTAAAAAGATTTAGTTGCTTTACTAAAGAAATGAGTAAACGTGACAATTTGAAGAATAAGAATAATAAATGAAATGAACATAAACACAATGGATTAAATGGATTTCTTTATAAAACAGATTAAATATGACTAGACCTTAACGGGTCTAAGGATAATTGTGCGCACCTGCTACTTGGAAGTGAGAGATGTCACTTTCCCCTGATTTCATTATGAAAGAGCACACATATCTCTGAATGCTGCCGGCGGCCAGTGGGTGGACCGGTGTTTCCTGAAGCGTAAGGGGTCAGCTTCCATCTGAAGTGATGAGAAGTGGTTCCAGTTTGTTCAGGCCAGCGCCGAGAAGGCCCCCCTTACATTGGCACTTGTGATTCCGCTTAAAGTTCACCTTTGCCAAGTGTGGGTTTCAGGATGGGAATGTATCCTTCGGGAATGGTTGAGCAGTATCATACACAGTCTTGGAAGCTGTAAAGAGAGTTTTAACAAGCTTTGGCAAAGCCAATTAATCGCGCCTTTGGGGCCTACTGGCTTTGCCTATGGTTTTTAGCCATGTTGTACAGTATTCTCGATGCTGTGCAGCATGGTTAAACAAAGGCTACATGACGTGGTGGCTGTGTCATTTTGTAGGTGCACACACCTACATAATTGCGCAAGTACTTTGTTATGTACCAAGTTTGATCAATACACAAAATAAAATAAGTATAGCATAAAGGCGTTTTTTTTAAGCTCAGGTCGGGGGAGCAACAAGGTGGGAGCAGGTGGGAGGGAAGCATTACAAAGGACATGGATGGAGGAAACTACATGAAGGGCATGGGTGGGGTTAGGCAACATGGAGGGTAGGGGTGAGAGGAAGCAACCGGGAGGGTGGGGGGACGGAGCAATATGGAGACTGGGGTGGAGAAAAACCAACAGGTGAGAGAAAGCAACGTGGAGCGGACAAATTTATGCGAGGGGGGAAGCACATGAGAGTGAGAGCATCACGGTGAGAGGAGCTGGAGAAGCACACGGAAGAGAGAGAGCAAAATGGAGCGTGGTAGAGGGAAAGAGAAGTACTCAAATGAGACATCTGGAAAAAAACACATGCACTCTCACGTAGTGCTTAACCCAAAAGAAAACAAAGAAGCGCTTGAAAGCACTTACCGGAAGGACACAAGTAATGTGTTCATGCTCCCAGGAAGAAACAAACACAAGAACAGGAATGAAATGCCATTCAAGCTAGCAAAATATAAAATATAAAAAAAGTAAATGAGAGTGACAGTAAAGCCAACCAATGGTAAACAATAGGAGGGCTCTAAGTTCTCTGCAAGAAAACAATATGTACTTTTGCCAAAAGACAGCTTGTGCTGACTGGTACGCAAGAACTAAATATGACTTTCTAACCTACTAATATGTAGACGAGTGCTTGCTGATGATGACAAAGCGGTACAAAAGGGGGTGGTGATGGACGGAGCATCAGAACCAATCAAACACTCACACCCAGTCAACAGATCTGGGTTTGATCCATCACCGTTCTTTAGCCCACTCTGCCACCCCAGTTCAGACATGGCCATATGCAAATCAGTCTGACCCTGTGCCTCATGGGAACAGTCCAGCCCGAACTGCCAAGCCATGCCTTCCCTGGACCGGAAACAAGCTTCCTAGGACCGGTTTCTGGCATTTCAGCCGTCTTCAACCAGGCTTGCTTGAATCCAGTGGCAAAGTGAGCAGGGGACTCAACGTCTGAGCATACCCTGCCAACTTATGGCGAACAAAGCGGTACAAAAGGGGGTGGTGATGGACGGAGCATCAGAACCAATCAAACACTCACACCCAGTCAACAGATCTGGGTTTAATCCATCACCGTTCTTTAGCCCACTCTGCCACCCCAGTTCAGACATGGCCATATGCAAATCAGTCTGACCCTGTGCCTCATGGGAACAGTCCAGCCCGAACTGCCAAGCCATGCCTTCCCTGGACCGGAAACAAGCTTCCTAGGACCGGTTTCTGGCATTTCAGCCGTCTTCAACCAGGCTTGCTTGAATCCAGTGGCAAAGTGAGCAAGGGACTCAACGTCTGAGCATACCGTGCCAACTTAAGGCGAACAAAGCGGTACAAAAGGGGGTGGTGATGGACGGAGCATCAGAACCAATCAAACACTCACACCCAGTCAACAGATCTGGGTTTAATCCATCACCGTTCTTTAGCCCACTCTACCACCCTAGTTCAGACATGGCCATATGCAAATCAGTCTGACCCTGTGCCTCATGGGAACAGTCCAGCCCGAACTGCCAAGCCATGCCTTCCCTGGACCGGAAACAAGCTTCCTAGGACCGGTTTCTGGCATTTCAGCCGTCTTCAACCAGGCTTGCTTGAATCCAGTGGCAAAGTGAGCAAGGGACTCAACGTCTGAGCATACCCTGCCAACTTATGGCAAACAAAGCGGTACAAAAGGGGGTGGTGATGGACGGAGCATCAGAACCAATCAAACACTCACACCCAGTCAACAGATCTGGGTTTAATCCATCACCGTTCTTTAGCCCACTCTGCGACCCCAGTTCAGACATGGCCATATGCAAATCAGTCTGACCCTGTGCCTCATGGGAACAGTCCAGCCCCAACTGCCAAGCCATGTCTTCCCTGGACTGGAAACAAGCTTCCTAGGACCGGTTTCTGGCATTTCAGCCGTCTTCAGCCAGGCTTGCTTGAATCCAGTGGCAAAGTGAGCAAGGGACTCAACGTCTGAGCATACCCTGCCAACTTATGGCGAACAAAGCGGTACAAAGGGGGTGGTGATGGACGGAGCATCAGAACCAATCAAACACTCACACCCAGTCAACAGATCTGGGTTTAATCCATCACCGTTCTTGACATGGCTTGGCAGTTCGGGCTGGACTGTTCCCATGAGGCACAGGGTCAAACTGATTTGCATATGGCCATGTCTGAACTGGGGTGGCAGAGTGGGCTAAAGAACGGTGATGGATTAAACCCAGATCAGTTGACTGGGGGTGAGTGCTTGCAATGTTCAACACTCCGTCCATCATTTCCTTTGGTTTTTGCTGATGATGACAGGCATGGCTGAACACCAGGTGGACTACAGCATTCTGCACCAGCTGTGATTGTGTCCGTTTGTAGTGTAAGGATTTTGGTACCCAAGTGAAGTACATTTTTACCATCCTCTTCTTCTCTGGCAATGGAACCATATTTGATGCTTCTATGGTTCATCTGGTGTCACCTCGCTTGTGACACCTTAAGACATTGCTTAGTGTTGCCTTTCTGCAGCACTGACCATGATTATCTGAAGATCTAGGTTGACAATGTAGAGACATAAAGTAGTTTACAAAGGTGTGTCTAAGAACCGTTGTTGTCAAAACTTGTCCAGGAGATCCATCAAGAGCTCTGAGACCATTTTCAGTGCAAGGTTCTGATATCAGTAGAGCGGGGTGCAAGAGCACCAGGCAAAAAAGATGAACCCCATAGTTTTGCCTGACCTTCTGCAGCCATCACCCATATCTAGTCTATGCTATCTTGTCAATCAGCATCTCCCTACACAACTTTGCTAATCCTGGATCCATGGCTATAAATTCCATGATGATACACACAGCTCGCCACTCAACTGGAGGAAAGTTTGTGTGTTTAACAAACAGATGAAGCGAGCGAAAGCAGTGGATCACAAAGATGGCAAGTACGTTCTCAGTTTATGGCTATGGGCTGATTACGAGTTTTCACAGCAGAACAGCGTCTTTAGCAAATTGGTACGGCAGGGGTGAAGTGAGTGGACTGACATTCAGAGGGGACCAGATGGCTTCATGTCACCTGGACACCACTTGTCCATTCCTGGACGTTGCTTTAACATTTCATGGTTATCTGGTTATCAGCTATTTTAGTCCAATCAGATCAATAGAATTGTACCAAGAACTCCCATAGGAATCTGATATGTAAAAGCAAAGTCCAGGCATACAAAAATGGTGCCCTGGCATCATGGAGCCATCTGGCCATCCTAGACGTGCAGCCAATTGTCTGCGCTGGTTCCAACCAAAGCAGTGCCAGAGGGGAATCCCCTATAGCACCACCACTAGAGTGGGAGGAGAGAGTGTGGTGTGTTCAAAATGCCACTTCACATGTTGAGTTTGCTCCAGTCTCACTTTCATACGAGAGGCACTGGCCTACTCTGAAAATCCCTTAACGAGGGGCGGCTGGTGACATTTCAAAGTGGTGAGGTGTACCATTAGTGTCGTACTGCACTGCGGCGAGCGAGCGTAGCGAGCGAGCTCGAACAACCTATGGGAGGTTGGGGGGGGTGCTCACCCCAAGAAAATTTTGAAAAAAATGTGGACAAACGGTGCATTTTTAAGCAAATTTGAGGAAGCAGGAAGGTTAATAAAGCAATTAGTGCTGGGCCTAAACTGCCCTCACAGGCTTATCTACAAGTTCCTCACTCAGGCTATATAGGACTGCACCCGAGAGTCAGTGAATGCAGATTGTCCTTCGGTCTACAATTATTTCTGTATCTGAGAGAGAGTGCTCGGTACAGGATGCTCTGATCTGGCAGAGAAAGAATGAATTTGGATGAACTTGGCATATGTGTACCCCAGAGAAGGAGAGTGAGTGCCCAGCACGCCAATGTGTGCAGACTCCGCCTATTTATTCCCCGCTAGGTAGAAGAGAGAGCAGGGCACCAGGTTACCCCAGGTGTTTGAAATGCATTTTTATATGGAATCCTGCCAAACACCAACTGATGCTCTTTATCGAAAGGCAGAGTGAGCTCAAAACTCTGTGTCTATCTCAGCCTGTGTGCATACCTACGAGTACATTCATGCAGTGATGGACCCTTCGCACTGCAAGATTGATGATTCACCTACAGTATGCAATCTACCTTATTTTAAAAAGAGATTGGTCATCAAATCAGCTTCATAATGAACATACGCAGACTATTCGAACGGCTTCACAGTAAACATTCATCACCATCATGCCATCTTACGTGCTCCCATAATTAACACACAGACCACCTAAACGGCCCTTGAACTAAGAGCATATGAACGAGCCAACCTCCCATGTAGACCACCAGCTCTCTTTATAAATACACACGCGCAGAGCAAATCCAATAACAGTGGGGTGAATCTTTGTCAATCATGTTGTCCAGGGTTTCGTCAAATGAAACGCCCCTTATTCCATCTAAGAAAGTTCATTTTGCATCATTGAACTAAGGGCTGGGTTACTTAAAGTGCACTGCTGGTGATACTTTGTACAAAGGCGCCATTCAGTTCATGTTACATATTGTACAAGTGTTGTATTCGCTCCATTTCTTTTTGTCGTGATCAACATGCCTTTGCAAGTAACTGCAATTATAACTATTCCTATTTTATCTCTGAAGATAGAATATAAAATGTTTTTGCTACTTAAAAAATACAAGGGAACGTCGATTTGATCGCCACAAAAAGAAATTAGCAAAAAAAAGCATACGTCCCACAATATGTAAAATGGTGTTAAATAGCATCTCAGGGGAAATTAGTTATTTGATGGGGTCTTTGGTGAGAACGCTTATGCGGTATTAATGAAAGGCGAGCAGTGTGGTTGGCAGTGTCAAAAAATGCCAGCGTCATCCAAAATTACCCACTATCCATATCAGTGAAACTAAATTGATGTTATTTATGGTAAAGAAAAATAAATACAATAGCAGTGTGGGGAAATTAGAACATTAACCCCTTGAGTGCCCCGCCCTTTCCCCGCCCTGTGCCGGCCCTTTCATTAGCGGGCGGGGTTCATGACGAGATAGTCTCGTCATGGGCACAGCGCAACCGCGGCCCATGACGAGACAATCTCGTCATGGGCACTCAAGAGGTTAAAGCGTTTATGGTTCAAGTAAACATTGTGTATTACATAGGGACGCCTCGAGCTATACTTTCAGGGCCCACTTACATTGTTTATATCCGTCCATTTATAAGCCCTGCCAAATGCTGCTTGCAACAATCACAAGACATCTACAAGCACACCAGTCCCTGGGGCATTTGCAAACACAGACTGCCAACGACTTGAAGTGGCATTAGTCGGCAGTTTCTACGGCAGCACTGGAATCCCTCAGGCAGCAGTTAAACAGTCCATTAGCCCAATGGCATTCAAGGCGCCTTAAAACTCGGGATGACATTAAAGCGCCAATCCAGCTACCGGGAGTTGCAGCTCGCAAAACTTGCGGGGGGGTCGCGAGGGGGTCACGTGGGGGTGGGGGGCCGGGGGGGGGGGGGTTAAAAATAAAGTTAAAAAAAGCTTCAACTTACCTGACCAGGTCCGTCGCCTCTGAGTGTCTGCTTCTGGGCTGGGGTTCGCGTTTGGCGCCTTCAACGTGTGTCGTCTTCTGCATGAGCGGCTGCACTGGCTGGCAAACCCTCTCAGCCAATCCTGCCGCTGCTCCAGCAGCGCCAGGATTGGCTAGGCAGGGGTACTCCTCGCCCGCCTGCCCATTAGGAGACTGAGGTTTGAGCCTGTGCTCAACCCTCGCTCTCCTAATGCCCTGCGCAGCCTGAACAGACACTAGTGCGCATGACTGGGCTGGTCGCAAAAATTCGCTGACCTTCCCCAGTAATGCGCACTTGTGCATTGTGCTGCTGCCTGCCCCTGCATGTCAGTCAACATGACGCCGGACCGCCCACCCCTTCAGACTCTGAAGGGGGTGGGCGGTCCGACGTCATGCTGACTGACATGATTGTCAGTTCTCCCGACCCTCGCGTCTCTGAACTTAAGTAAACTGAGAGTTTACTTAAGTCCACAGACGCCGAGGGAGCTGCGGGCGTGAGCGGCTTGTGAGGCAACGCCCCAGCGCCCTAATGGACGCACCTCCCCTGAAAACCCCTCTAGGGCAGGTAGCCTCATTTTCGACAAAGGTTCACAGCTTCATATTTCATTACGTAAGTTTGTTGGGTTTTTTAAAAAGTCCTCGACCTATAAAAAGCTTGTTAACAAATGGGACTCTAAGCACCAATGAGAATTAAGTGACAAGAAAAGAGCTGAAGTCGATGACAGGTTATTCGGGTGATAAAATGGGTTGTGTCCATCCTAACCTGAGAGTTACTGCCGTATCTTTTTGAGTCAAATAACTAATTCCGTAGCTGTGGTGCTAAAGGCTAAAAACACGCTGATCCTCGAGTCATTTCATATTGGCGCTGTGCAGACGCACAGGCTACAAGAAGGGCCTAGAAAGAGTGCAATGGTCCATACCCAGATCTGTGACTGGGGGTGAGTGTCTGAAGTTTCAGCACTCAGTCCATCATCTCCTTGTGTTTGCTTTCTTCGCCCTAAGTTGTCAGGGTATGCCCAGACGTGGGTCTTTTGCTCACTTTGCCACTGGATTCAAGCTAGCCTGGCTGATGAGGGGTGTTACCCTGAAACTGGTCCAAGGATGCTTGTTTCCAGTCCAGGGAAGACCTGGCTTTGCAGTTCTGGCTGGACTGTTCCCATGAGGCACAGGGTCAAGAATGATTTGCAGATGGCTGGCTCTGAACTGGGGTGGCGAAGTTAGCTAAAGAATATTGATGGATTAAACCCAGATCTGTGACTGGGGGTGAGTGTCAGAAAAGTTTCAGCGCTCCGTCCATCATTTCCGTGTGTTTGCTTTCATGGTCCCTAATGCAAGCATAGTTGGTTAGCAAAAGACCACCGAAATCGTAGCTCCCAACACCCTTAGAACTTGGTGCCACTGTACCTACTGCACTAATGATGGCTATGCCTAACGTCCCTTTAGGAGTAATCACGTTAAATAATACAGTGTATTTTGAACACGACCTGATATACCACCGGAAGCCCGTGCGATAGACCTAAGCACTAGAGAAAGCACAGTCAAAACCGCCAAGTGGTTGTTAGTTCTGTGTAGTGCCTATGGCCGGCCACTTTTTAAACAGTAGCCAACTGCATTTTGGTACTTGTAGCTCCATTGCAAAATGTCAACCTGCAAATCGTCGCCGACTTAAAAGCGGGGACTGGCTGAAGGTGTCACCCATGACATAGGGCCACTTGACGCTTGTGTTAAATTTCTGGCCTCTGGGATTTTGCTCATGACTCACTCTCAGGGGGAAACGGTCTGCAGTAGGTGAGCTCAACCCATTGACTTTATCCCGTGTGCAGCGCGCCTCTGCAGAGACCCCCCGTCTTGTGTGCGCCTCAGCTCACTCGGCTGAGCGGTTCTGTCTGTTTATCCTGAGGGACAGACATCTCTCTGCATGGCGCTCCGTCTCCAAGCCCGCGAAGCATTCCATCAGGGTGACACACAGGCAAGTCGCGCCAACATGCATCTCATAGGCAAACGCTTCCTTGTTCGAATGCATCCATGAATGGAGTGGACAGACAGGCGTGGCAGTGATGGCTGGGCGTGGAAAACTCAGCACTGGATGTCTTTGGCTGCTAGCCCAATTCACAGGCGATAGCCACATAAAGGACATCTAATCAGGGCCAGACTTTTCTCCTCCTGTAATAAAATCGAGGCATTTTTAGGTCTGGCCTGCAGCAAGCTTTAAACTGTCTGTTGTCTAAGAGCTATGGTGGACAATACCAACACGCACTAGGCCTCACTGAAAGACCGCTTTTAGGTATCTATTGTCGAAGACCAATTGGAGGCAGTTCCATTATTTACAGTGGGGTTTGGGCATCCCACGGCTTTCCATTGGTTGTTTTCTTGCATATCTCATTTGCTTGCATCTTAGTTGATGGTTTTATACCTCTTTTTGCGTTTGTCCCTCCCTGAAGCAATACTTATTTACTTCTTTCCATCCTTTTGAGCAGATGACTTCTAATATTCCGGGGTTCCACGCCAGAAACTACTTTTTTCCTTTTGATGTCTGCTTGCTCCCTTCTTTATGTGCATAGTCCCCTAATTTCTTCTGTTTTCAGCACTCCATGGGAGTGTTACTTCCCCTTCTTCTTAATCTAGAACATCTGCTGCTTCCCCGCCTGGCACTCTTTTTCATTCTTCAATCAGTCCCAGACTCTTCCATTGCGCCCCTGTCTCCAGCTCCAACTTGAGCTGCACCGACCCCACTCATTCCTCCGTTGCTCACTTTCTCCATCATATTCCTTTTAATTAGAGGTTTTCTTTTTTGAAGGGCCCGGCAGCTTGAATTTACTACCTGGCCACTCCTTTTTCCTTGTTGATATTTGGTGCACATTTTTTTAAATATTCTGCTCTAAAATTAGCATCCACCATCTTGGAACGGTAAAATAAAAATAAATGACCTCCACGTCCACAAGCATTATTTTCTTTTTGCTGATGCCAGTGAAAGGCTTTGCCAATAATTGTATGACATTGTAAGCCACTATGACTGCCACCTTCTTGGCATGGTTCACATAAAATCTGTCTCCACGTGGGCAATGCTAAAATGCAGAGCAGTGAAATGTACCCTTCATGTATACCAGTTTGTAGTTCTAGGTTTACTGTCAATCAAAGTCCAAAACCGAATTTGAGGGGCATAAAAACAAAGTACATTATTGTTTTATTTCTTGAAATTACGGGTTACATACGTTTTTCTTTATCAATACCCAGTAGCTTATTAGAGGCCACATAAATATTAATTGCTCCAATTTAGGTTAGTGCTTATAGTCCTTTCCCCTTTAAATTAAATCCTTAATAGTTACCGTAATATGTCTATGGTCACCTTGGAATCCCCACTTTGCTGAAGTTCAGGAAATCAAAATTCTGTTCACTTTAGTTTTCATGCCTTTAAATTCATTTTAAGACATAGTTCAAATCAGTCCTGGCTTGTGGAACTCCACATGTGGTAATGGATGCAGTATGTGCCTCTTGCATGTGTCGTGCCTCCACCTTCCCTGGTTTATGTGCTTCTTAACATGCACATGAAGCATTACACAATCTTCTGGCTTCCAGGGAGAAAGGATTTCAAATATCCACAGATGTAACCCAGCTGCTGATCCATTGCGTGATGTGATGGTGGTGAACTCCTTTGCTCTGTCCAGACTACTAGCCCATGTTCAGCATTGAAAGTAGGATTAAGGTTGGCATTTAACAAAACTACAATTGAGTAGATGCTCGTAGGCCCACAATCCATCAAAGATAAACTAAATGTGTGCCATAAATGGTAATTAATGAGATATCAACATCTGCCTCTCTGATAAACTGTGGGATTGTATTCAGCGACTAGATGAGAATGGAGGGTCAGTTTAAGAACTCGAAAAAGACTTGCCATTATGTCCGAATTCATTCCAGATTAGGACCTTGACTGCGGTGGACGAAGGAATCAACAGTAGCTGAAGCCATTGTGGGATTAAAGTTGGATGAGTGTGGAACTACATTTGTTGGAATCACTGAATAACTCTAAGGCTGGTTGTAAACAATACAAAACTTTTTGGGCACATGTCATGGCCGGATTAACTTGGTGCAAATGTGAGTAGCACCCTACTTAGGATTCACTGGTGGCCAGTCAGCTGAAGTTTGAGGCACTCACAACCAGTGCTTAATTTGTGAAAGAAGAATGTCGGTGATTGAAGCTCAGCTTAGAGGCTGGCAGCAGGTGTAATTAAACGTCAGCGTGTTGAATAACAAAGCTAGTGGTCTTTTTTCACTATCGGAAACTCCCTGCCCCTTTTCTCACTCTTGAAGGTTCCTGATTTCTCCCTTTGTTATGGTTTTGCTGCCTTTCTCTTCCCCCGCCTTTCCAATCTGTGTGTTTCTCCCTCTCTTGCACTTGGTAAATATCCCAGTATCCAAAAATAAGTGCCCTGCTTAAGCACTGTTCACAATGATCTTTGTGTTCATCAGATTGCCTTGCTTTATTGGGAGATGAGGATGGAAGTATATATACCACAAAGAACTCTAAGATCTATGTGTAATTGAGCCCATGGTCTAAAAGAAGTACTAGAGAGAGATTGGAGTTTTTAGTGCCCGGTTTTGACTCATCATACAGTAGCACAGAGGTTTAATAGACCTGCTCCAAAGAACTTGTATCATGCAGTTCACAGAGATTGATTTTTAATATTGCTTTATGACACAGGTATTCCAGCTATGCTGGTGCTGTTGGATTTGTCAGCATCTTTTGACACTATCTTTCATGCTATAGTAATTTGCAGGCTGTATGATGCAGGCATCTATGACAAAGCAATACAATGGTTTATGAATTTTCTGGAAAAACCGGGCACAGAGGATCTCTTTGGACACTTTTAAGTCGCGTACAATTCTTGTCAATAAGGGGGTTCTTCAGGGCTCTTCTTTGAGTCCCACTTTATTCAACATCTATGTAGCCTCCCTGCGCAGATTGTCAAAGCATGCGGCTTCGAGATAATATCTTACGGTGATGACACTCAATTAGTCATCTCCTTTGGACATGGTCTGGACAGGGTAAAATCCTGATTTTCAGACTGTATGAGGAAAATAGCTGCCTGGATGACAAGCAACTGTCTGCAATTGAACTGTGACAAAACCAAGATACTGCTGTTTGGAAAAGCTCAGTAGTTTTGATCCACAGACTGGTGGCCTTCCAAACATGGTCCAACCTGACTCTGAGGCAGGCAGTAAAAAAAACCTTGGCATAAAGCTAGACCAGAATCTGTCAATGAAGGATCATGTTGCGACTATTTGCGGCACATGCTTTGCCACTATGCACCTGTTGAAAAAATAATTCCAGTGGCTTCCGCCATCCTCTAAGAGACTCTAGTACAAGCCTTAATTATGAGTCACTTGGACTACAGAAACAGTTTGTTTGTAGCGGCCAATGATACGCTGATACCCAAACTTCAGGTTGTACAAAACACAGCCGACCGACTAGT
Source organism: Triturus cristatus (assembly GCF_964204655.1). Taxonomy (NCBI): domain Eukaryota; kingdom Metazoa; phylum Chordata; class Amphibia; order Caudata; family Salamandridae; genus Triturus; species Triturus cristatus. Next base: position 760,482,938 of record NC_140580.1, read on the forward strand.
AAGTAGTCTTCTCTCAGGCTTTCCTTTGGCCCCCATTTTAAGTGTATTGTTTTGGCTGCGAGTCAGGAAACGTGCTGTCTTTAAGTTATGTTGGCTCACTCATAAGTCACTGACCAGTAAAGGCCCAATCTAGCTGCACAGAGGGCTTAGCCATTACTGCCCCATCAGACTGCTTATATCTAAGTACAGCCTTATTAAGGATTCCTCGAATCCTCACCTCAAGACTTGCTGGTCGGTCCTTTTTGTACCTAGCCCCTTTCTGTTGGAAGAAACGTCCCCTTCAAATCCGCTCATGCACTGAGCTGGGCAAATCTTAAAAACTTCTGGAGCCGTGGCTGTTCTAGGTAGTGTGCCGGCCTCAAGTTAGTGAAGCACCAAGATACACCCTCGAGTGTGAGTTCCCGTGCTATAACATGTGAATATAACATTACATAACATAACATGTGTATAGCTCCGCCCGCGGACTATTGCTTTCACCACAGAGATCATTTGGTTGCTTGCTGTTCATAAATTACAAAGCAAATTTAGCACAGGGACCTGTGAACTGTCATCAAATAATTGCATGCAAACTGCATGGTATAAGTTACAATTGTATGTGTTTTTCCCAGTATATCATTATCCTGACCTAACATCGAGGCTTGGTATTTGACGTCTCAGGATTTAATTTACCCAATCAACAGCCTGCTTAGCACCCGGGACGCACAGGGAGGTGCTGCAGGGGCATCCATTTGACACTGTGAAGTGTGCCCACGTGGATGACTTGAAGGCAGAAAAGTGCATTTACGATTTCTCAGCCAGAAGCTGATTGAAATGAAGTGCCCCTGGATAAATAACGTTAAAAAAATCTATATTCTGACCCCAGACCTTACGAGCTTTCTCCAGATGGTCAGTAATGGTGATTTTTTAATGTTCCCCTGCTGCACCCTTTGGTTGTCATCTCGCCGCTGCAGCCCTCACCCCATCCTGCAGCCTCTGTGATCGGGCATAGTTCCCCCTGCCTGCCTGTCTGCCCGCAATGCGAGTGGAAGAAGGGACTGGCCGGGCTTCGCTTCGTCGGAGCCTCAAACTACATGCCCCAGGATTCCCTGTGCTAGGGCGCCAGGTCGTGAGGTCACCACGCGCCAGGAGGCGCATAAACGGCGGCTCGGTGCGGAGCCCCCTGTTCCCCTGCTGCACCCTTTGGTTGTCATCTCGCCGCTGCAGCCCTCACGCCATCCTGCAGCCTCTGTGATCGGGCATAGTTCCCCCTGCCTGCCTGTCTGCCCGCAACGCGAGTGGAAGAAGGGACTGGCCGGGCTTCGCTTCGTCGGAGCCTCAAACTACATGCCCCAGGATTCCCTGTGCTAGGGCACCAGGTCGTGAGGTCACCACGCGCCAGGAGGCGCATAAACGGCGGCTCGGTCCCTCGCCCAGCGAGGACGCGCGCGGGATGCGCCGGGAGAAGCCCGGGACAAGGGCGGGACCGTCTGCGGCCGTCAGAGGTCAGAGGAGGCCGGGCTGGGCCCCCTTATTTTCCAGTTCCCCCCCAGGCTCCTGTACCCTGATCTACGGCAACACCAAGAAAATTTCGGACCCTAAAGGTTGGACACATCAGGTACTGTACTAACGTGTATTGACTAAGGATTGAGTAATATACATGCCCTTGTATAGGGTATGCGGAAGCAAGATCGGGACATTGTGAGGGTCGTGCTTGCAGACTTGTGCCAATTGTTATTAACCTAAAGCACACCCTGTCATCACTGTGATCCTCTAATGGGCAAAAGAAAGGAAATGGAGGGTGCGGGTGGGCCAAATGGCCCTAATAACAGGGCAGGCAAAGAGAAAAAAGCTAGGAAGTAAGCTAAGAAAAAAACTAGTCCTAATAACTGTGTCATGGATAGGATTGACTCCCTCATTTCTGAATGTGAGGGGATTGTGGGGGCCGGTCCGTCAGCTAACACTGACTCTTCCAATTTGGCACCCCACAAAGATATGCCAGCCCCACACCCTTTGGTCGTGCCGTTAATGTTCCAAAAACCGCAATGTAAGGAAACTGTTGCCTGTAGTAAGCCCATCCAACCAGAGCCAGTTTCCAATCCACCTGGTGTGAGAAGTTGGCCTGATATGTAGTGCTCACTATTCTAGTGATCACTGTGTATCATTCCAAACGACCCTTATTGATGATTGGTTGTAAGTCAACCTTTTAGACCAGCTATCCTAGTAGCGTGGATACGAGCAGTCTTTAGGCTAAACTCTAGAGGGCGTGTTAAGCCAGCTGTTTACCATCACATATACCCCTTGAACGTCGAGTGAAAGGACACCACACAAGTTGTTATGAAAATAAAGGATATTTATTTATAACAAGACTACCCTGGCTCTTTATGAGTCAGGGAGCTAAGCACACTACAAAACTCTTAGAAAATACTTCAGTTTCACAATTTACACAAATGCCCGAAGGGCACGAGAAACCATCTACGCTAACAGTGAAATGCGAGTGGTTAGAGTCTGGAGTTACTGATTCCAGAGTGATCCGATCAGTGGGACTAAGCGAAAAAGGAACTGGACACTTGTAGAGCGAACCTGCGATGGAGCACCGAAATGCTCGAGTTACCTAGCCCAGAGGCTGCGGCTGCGTGAGGTTCGGCAAGATGTCGGGAGTCCTCGTTGTAGTCTCAGGAGCCTGAAAGAAGAAGTTGCTGGCAGGCGACCAGTGTCGATGTTTCAGCGAGATCCAAGCCTGGATCGGTGTTGAAGGAAACCTGAAAGCAGAGGGGACTCAGTTCTCAACCGCTAGCCAGCGATCGTGTAGGTACCAGGGAGGTACCGGCTGAAGTCACCTCGACCAGGTGAGTGGATGACGTCGGACTCGGCTGTTCCTCGGACCAGGAGGCGCGGCGGCGACCAGGATGGAGGGCGAGCTGTCCCACGAAGGTGTCTGCTGTCGATGATGCTGGGCCCAGGAGTGGGGCAGCAGGTCTTGGCAGTGGCAAACCCACGCGGGGGAGTCAAGATGGCATCTGGAGTGGACCAGGAGGGTCCGAGGTACTCCTCTGTTGAAGGGGAGCAAGGGCCAGTCTGGAGCAACCAGACCAGTGATGAAAAACGAACTATCGTGGTGCGTCGTGAAGAGGGCCACAAGCCGGTCGGCGAGTGGTCGGACAACGCGGTGAACAGCAAGGAGCAGAAGGGCCCCCACGCAGATCTCGTGGATGCTGGGGAGGCGGACTTCGGTGCTGGAGCCGCTCAGGGTTAGGGCTTCTCAAACCCTAGGTACACTCACTCGAGGGTCCCTCGGTGGGCGTGTTAGATAAGCGTCGTGCAGGTTCTGAAGATGGCCGGTCCCGCAGGTCTCGTCACACCTACGAATCTCAGCTGGGCTGACGATGTAGGTAGAGGTCAGAGATGGCAGGGAACCCGGGTCTCGTCGAGCTGGGCAGTCTTGATCCGTGGGAGAGACGTACAGCAAACCGCAAGCGCTTAGTTGGTGCCTGCTGGTGCAGGGTGGCTACTCCTTAGCCACAAGGGAGAGTCTTCAGAAAAGTCAAGAGTTCCTTTCGTGGAAAGTAGTTCAAGATTCAGAATTATCCAATTTGGGAAGGGGACCCGCTCCCACCTTTATTCTAGGAAAAAGGGTCTGGCCCGTGACTAGGTCCAACCTATGGGTGGGACCAGGAGGGGGGTGGTTACACCCCTATCCTTTGTCCGGCTTCGCCCCAGCTCAGGGGCTGGTGTGCCCCCGAAACTGGTTTGAGCCGGGCTATGCACAGTGAGCACCGGGGTGCCACTCGCAATCACCTTCCTTTCAGCCCTGCCTACCTGGGATACACAAACCCTGTCTGGGATGGTGCTAACACCGCCCTCGACAGGAAACCCTTTGTCCAAGCTCCCTTCGCTGGAAGGTCTCCCAGCAGCAGGAGGTCAGACTTGTGTCTGGTGGCAGCATCCATTTTGTGATGCTGAGGCTTGAGTCAACTTTAACCGGGGTTCAAGGTTACTTCCATGTCGTGCCCCTCTAAAAGGGGGGAATGCTAACCCCGTCGCCAGAATTGGCGAGGGGTTCGTATTCCAATTCGTATGACACCTTACTCGACATGTGTAGGTGATGCGATGCCAAAGTTAGCAAATAACCGCAAGGATTATAATGCATTTTAAGGTAGTTGGCCCGCGTCACCATGGAACGGCTATTTAGGACTTGGTTCTGCAAGCCGTCGACGGGCTCAGCTCGCGCCAGAGCACCGTCCCACATGATCTCCAGCACTCTGCCTTCAGGATTGATAGGCCTGCCATAGGAGCGACTGATAGGAATCCATGTGTCCATTTTAGGGTTAGGTATAGGAATACTACACCTACAGCAACGGGTGATTACACCACCTTGCCCCAGCTGTCGTGCAGCCAGTTGTGTCAAATTTGGGCGGCCATCCAGGGGTGGCATAATACATGCTGCAGCCCCTGGTAGGCCCTGGGTACACCGATGCCCTGGATACCTGTGGTATGCTGAGACAGGGACTGACAAGGCGGCCCAGTTCCAATTAGTGGATGCACCTAATGTACATGTGTATTAATTTCGAGAGAGAACAGCTAGGCTGTGGGTCTGATTGGCAGGCCCACAGCCAGGGAAAGTCGTAAACCAATGAAGCAAAAGCAAAAAATCTGGGTGATCATAGGATTGCAGACCCTACTCTCCTACATGACCCCCCCCCAAACTTTGGGACAATAAGCTAACCTTGACCAGGTGAGTCTTCTTGCTCTAAGTGGAAATACCTGGAGAGCCCATCTGCATTGCCATGATCAGTGCCAGGTCTATGCTCCACTGTGAAGTCCATCCCCTGTAGGGAAATGGACCACCTAAGTAGTTTGGGGTTTTCACCCTTCATTTGTTTTAGCCACAAGAGGGGCTTATGGTCGGTCTGAATCTTGAAGTGAGTGCCAAACAAGTATGGCCTCAACTTCTTCAGGGCCCAAACCACAGCAAAGGCCTCCCTCTCAATAGCTGACCAATTCTTCTCTCTGGGGGTCAGCCTCCTGCTAATAAAAGCTATGGGCTGGTCATGACCATCAAAATTCAGCTGAGATAGAACAGCTCCCACACCCAACTCCGAAGCGTCTGTTTGGACAATGAATGGTTTGGAGTAGTCTGGACTCTTTAGGATAGGTGCTGTGCACATGGCCTGCTTTAGGTCATCGAATGCCTTCTGACAGCTTGCTGTCCACTGAACTTTTTTTGGCATCTTTTTACTTGTCAGATCGTTTAGCGGGGTCACAATGGATCCATAATTTCTGACAAATTTCCAGTAATAACCAGTCAGGCCCAAGAAAGCTCGAACCTGAGTCTGGGTGGTTGGAGGAGCCCAGTCCTGGATGGCCTGTATTTTGCTCTCCAATGGCTGAACCTGGCCTCCACCTACAAGGTGGCCCAGGTATACAACCTGTGTCTGCCCTATCTGGCACTTAGTGGCCTTGATAGTGAGGCCTGCCTTTTGCAGGGCCTCTAACACTTTCCTCAGGTGGACCAGGTGATCCTCCCAGGTGGATCTAAAGACAGCGATATCGTCCAGATACGCCGCACAGAAGTCGTCCAACCCAGTGAGAACTCGATTCACTAGCCTTTGGAAGGTGGCAGGTGCATTTTTCAAACCAAAGGGCATTACCACGAACTGATAATGCCCACCCGGGGTAGAAAATGCTGTTTTGGGTTTGGCCTCCTCAGCTAACCTGATTTGCCAATACCCAGCTGTCAGGTCAAACGTACTTAAGTAGTTGGCCGAAGCCAACCGGTCTATAAGTTCGTCTGCTCTTGGTATTGGGTGGGCGTCAGTCTTAGTGACTGCATTGAGGCCTCTGTAGTCCACGCAAAACCTCATCTCTTTCTTACCGCCCTGGGTGTGAGGTTTCGGCACGAGAACTACGGGACTAGCCCAGGGGCTGTCCGAGGGCTCAATGACTCCCAGCTCCAACATTTTCTGCACCTCTGTCTTGATGCAGTCTCTGACATGATCAGGCTGTCGATAGAGTTTACTCTTTACGGGCAGACTGTCCCCAGTGTCGACCTCATGGGTACACCAATTGGTCTGACTGGGTGTCAGAGAGAACATATGTCGAAAGGATTGAAGAACCTGTTTACAGTCCTTTTGTTGATGTCCAGAGAGGCTGCCGCAAAAGACAACACCATCTACTGACCCATCGTCAGGGTTCTGAGAGAGCAGGTCCGGGAGAGGGTCACTCTCCTCCTCCTGTCCCTCATCTGTGGCCATGAGAAAGCCCATGCCCTCCCTGTCGACATATGCCTTGAGCCTGTTTACATGGAGCACCCGGTGGGGGCTCCGGGGAGTTCCCAGGTCTACCAAGTAGGTGACCTCTCCCTTTTGCTCAATGATCGTGTGGGGCCCAGACCATTTGTCTTTGAGTGCTGCTGGGGCCACTGGCTCCAGCACCCACACCTTCTGTCCAGGCTGGTACACAGTCAGGACAGCCTTTTGGTCGTGCCAAGCTTTCTGTAATTCTTGGTGTGAGAAGTTGGCCTGATATGTAGTGCTCACTATTCTAGTGATCACTGTGTATCATTCCAAACGACCCTTATTGATGATTGGTTGTAAGTCAACCTTTCAGACCAGCTATCCTAGTAGCGTGGATACGAGCAGTCTTTAGGCTAAACTCTAGAGGGCGTGTTAAGCCAGCTGTTTACCATCACATATACCCCTTGAACACCAAGTGAAAGGACACCACACAAGTTGTTATGAAAATAAAAGGATATTTATTTATAACAAGACTACCCTGGCTCTTTATGAGTCAGGGAGCTAAGCACATGACAAAACTCTTAGGAAAATACTTCAGTTGCACAATTTACACAAATGCCCGAGGGGCACGAGAAACCATCTACACTAACAGTGAAATGCGAATGGTTAGAGTCTGGAGATACTGATTCCGGAGTGATCCGATCAGTGGGACTAAACGAAAAAGGAACTGGACACTTGTAGAGCGAACCTGCGATGGAGCACCGAGATGCTCGAGTTACCTAGCCCGGAGGCTGCGGCTGCGTGAAGTTCGTCAAGATGTCGGGAGTCCTCGCGTAGTCTCAGGAGCCTGAAAGAAGAAGTTGCTGGCAGGTGACCAGTGACGATGTTCAGAGCGATCCAAGCCTGGATCGGTGGTGAAGGAAAACCTGAAAGCAGAGGGGACTCAGTTCTCAACCGCTAGCCAGCGATCGTGTGGGTACCAGGAGGGTACCGGCTGAAGTCACCTCGACCAGGTGAGTGGGTGACGTCGGACTCGGCTGTTCCTCGGACCAGGAGGCGCGGCGGCGACCAGGATGGAGGGCGAGCTGTCCCACGAAGGTGTCTGCTGTCGATGATGCTGGGCCCAGGAAGGGGCAGCGGATCTTGGCAGTGGCCACCCAAGCGGGGGAGTCAAGATGGCGTCGGGAGTGGACCAGGAGGGTCCGTGGTACTCCTCCGTTGAAGGGGAGCAAGAGCCAGTCTGGAGCAACCAGACTAGTGATGAAACAATCGTGGTGCGTCGTGAAGAGGGCCACAAGCCGGTCGGCAAGTGGTCGAACAACGCGGTGAACAACAAGGAGCGGAAGGGCCCCCACGCAGATCTCGGGGATGCTGGGGAGGCAGACTTCGATGCTGGAGCTGCTCAGGGTTAGGGCTTCTCAAACCCTAGGTGCACTCACTCGAGGGTCCCTCGGTGGGCGTGCTAGATAAGCGTCGTGCAGGTTCTGAAGATAGCCGGTCCCGCAGGTCTCGTCACACCTACGACTCTCAGCTGAGCTGATGAGGGAGGTAAAAGGTCAGAGATGGCAGGGAACTCGGGTCTCGTCGAGCTGGGCAGTCTTGATCCGTAGGAGAGACTTACAGCAAACCGCAAGCGCTTAGATGGTGCCTGCTGGTGCAGGGTGGCTACTCCTTAGCCACAAGGGAGAGTCTTCAGAAATAGTCAAGAGTTCCTTTCGTGGAAAGTAGTTCGTGATTCGGAGTTATCCGATTATCTGATTATCCAATTTGGGAAGGGGACTCGCTCCTACCTTTATTCTAAGAAAAAGGGGCTGGCCCGTGACTAGGTTCTACCTATGGGTGGAGCCAGGAGGGGGGTGGTTACACCCCTATCCTTTGTCCGGCTTCGCGCCAGCTCAGGGGCTGGTGTGCCCCCGAAACTGGTTTGAGCCGGGCTATGCGCAGTGAGCACCGGGGTGCCACTTGCAATCACCTTCCTTTCAGCCCTGCCTACCTGGGATACACAAACCCTGTCTGGGACGGTGCTAACACCGCCCTCGACAGGAAACCCTTTGTCCAAGCTCCCCTTGCTGGAAGGTCCCCCAGCAGCAGGAGGTCAGACTTGTGTCTGGTGGCAGCATCCATTTTGTGATGCTGAGGCTTGAGTCAACTTTAACCGGGGTTCAAGGTTACTTCCATGTCGTGTCCCTCTAAAAGGGGGGAATGCTAACCCCGTCACCAGGACTGGCGAGGGGTTCGTATTCCCATTCGTATGACACCTTACTCGACATGTATAGGTGATGCGATGCCAAAGTTAGCAAATAACCGCAAGGATTATAATGCCTTAAAAGTAGTTGGCCCGCGTCACCATGGAACGGCTATTAGGGCTTGGTTCCGCAAGCCGTCGACGGGCTCAGCTCGCGCCAGAGCACCGTCCCACATGATTCCCTGCACTCTGCCTTCAGGATTGATAAGGCCTGCTATAGGAGTGACTGATAGGAATCCATGTGTCCATTTTAGGGTTTAGGTGTAGGCATACTACACCTACAGCAACGGGTGATTACACCACGTGGCCCCAGCTGTCGTGCAGCCAGTTGTGTCAGATTTGGGCGGCCATTCCAGGGGTGGCATAATACATGCTTCAGCCCCTGGTAGGCCCTGGGTACACCGATGCCCTGGATACCTGTGGTATGCTGAGACAGGGACTGACAAGGTGGCCCAGTTCCAATTAGTGGATGCACCTAACGTACATGTGTGTTAATTTCGAGAGAGAACAGCTAGGCTGTGGGTCTGATTGGCAGGCCCACAGCCGGAGAAAGTCGTAAACCAATGAAGCAAAAGCAAAAAATCCGGGTGATCATAGGATTGCAGACCCTACTCTCCTACATGACCCCCCCCCCAAACTTTGGGACAATAAGCTAACCTTGACCAGGTGAGTCTTCTTGCTCTAAGTGGAAATACCTGGAGAGCCCATCTGCATTGCCATGATCAGTGCCAGGTCTATGCTCCACTGTGAAGTCCATACCCTGTAGGGAAATGGACCACCTAAGTAGTTTGGGGTTTTCACCCTTCATTTGATTTAGCCACAAGAGGGGCTTATGGTCGGTCTGAATCTTGAAGTGAGTGCCAAACAAGTATGGCCTCAACTTCTTCAGGGCCCAAACCACAGCAAAGGCCTCCCTCTCAATAGCTGACCAATTCTTCTCTCTGGGGGTCAGCCTCCTGCTAATAAAAGCTATGGGCTGGTCATGACCATCAAAATTCAGTTGCGATAGAACAGCTCCCACACCCAGCTCCGAAGCGTCTGTTTGGACAATGAATGGTTTGGAGTAGTCTGGACTCTTTAGGATAGGTGCTGTGCACATGGCCCGCTTTAGGTCATCGAACGCCTTCTGACAGCTTGCTGTCCACTGAACTTTTTTTGGCATCTTTTTACTTGTCAGGTCGTTTAGCGGGGTCACAATGGATCCATAATTTCTGACAAATTTCCGGTAATAACCAGTCAGGCCCAAGAAAGCTCGAACCTGAGTCTGGGTGGTTGGAGGAGCCCAGTCCTGGATGGCCTGTATTTTGCTCTCCAACGGTTGAACCTGGCCTCCACCTACAAGGTGGCCCAGGTATACAACCTGTGTCTGCCCTATCTGGCACTTGGTGGCCTTGATAGTGAGGCCTGCCTTCTGCAGGGCCTCTAACACTTTCCTCAGGTGGACCAGGTGATCCTCCCAGGTGGAGCTAAAGACAGCGATATCGTCCAGATACGCCGCACAGAAGTCGTCCAACCCAGTGAGAACTCGATTCACCAGCCTTTGGAAGGTGGCAGGTGCATTTTTCAAACCAAAGGGCATTACCACGAACTGATAATGCCCACCCGGGGTAGAAAATGCTGTTTTGGGCTTGGCCTCCTCAGCTAACCTGATTTGCCAATACCCAGCTGTCAGGTCAAACGTACTTAAGTAGTTGGCCGAGGCCAACCGGTCGATAAGTTCGTCTGCTCTTGGTATCGGGTGGGCGTCGGTCTTAGTGACCGCATTGAGACCTCTGTAGTCCACGCAAAACCTCATCTCTTTCTTACCGCCCTGGGTGTGAGGTTTCGGCACGAGCACTACGGGACTAGCCCAGGGGCTGTCCGAGGGTTCAATGACTCCCAGCTCCAACATTTTCTGCACCTCTGTCTTGATGCAGTCTCTGACATGATCAGGTTGCCGATAGATTTTACTCTTTACGGGCAGACTGTCCCCAGTGTCGACCTCGTGGGTACACCACTTGGTCTGACTGGGTGTCAGAGAGAACATATGTCGAAAGGATTGAAGAACCTGTTTACAATCCTCTTGTTGATGTCCAGAGAGGCTGCCACAAAAGACAACACCATCTACTGATCCATCGTCAGGGTTCTGAGAGAGCAGGTCTGGGAGAGGGTCACTCTCCTCCTCCTGTCCCTCATCTGTGGCCATGAGCAAGCCCATGCCCTCCCTGTCGACATATGCCTTGAGCCTGTTTACATGGAGCACCCTGTGGGGGCTCCGGGGAGTTCCCAGGTCTACCAAGTAGGTGACCTCTCCCTTTTGCTCAATGATCGTGTGGGGCCCAGACCATTTGTCTTTGAGTGCTGCTGGGGCCACTGGCTCCAGCACCCACACCTTCTGTCCAGGCTGGTACACAGTCAGGACAGCCTTTTGGTCGTGCCAAGCTTTCTGTAATTCTTGGCTCGCCTCAAGGTTTTTAGACGCCTTTTCCATGTACTCCGCCATCCGCGAGCGGAGACCGAGCACATAGTCCACAATGTTTGATGCCGGCTTTCTGAGAGGTCTCTCCCATCCTTCCTTTACCAAACAAAGGGGTCCCCTTACAGGATGTCCGAACAGAAGCTCAAAAGGGCTGTAGCCAACCCCCTTCTGCGGGACCTCTCTGTAGGCGAACAAGAGGCAGGGTATCAGGACATCCCATCTCCGCCGAAGCTTTTCAGGTAGTCCGTGAATCATCCCTTTTAGGGTCCGGTTGAATCTCTCAACCAGCCCATTGCATTGTGGGTGATAGGGTGTGGTGAACTTGTAGTTGACACCACATTCCTTCCACATAGCAGTCAGATATCCCGACATGAAGTTTGCACCTCTGTCTGAGACGACCTCCTTAGGGAAGCCCACTCTGGAGAACACTCCAAGTAGGGCCCGTGCCACCACAGGTGCCGTAGTGGTCCTAAGGGGAATAGCTTCAGGATACCTGGTGGCGTGGTCCACCACCACCAGTATAAACTTGTGCCCTGATGCTGTCTGGGGTTCCATTGGTCCGACAATGTCGATCCCCACTCGTTCAAAGGGTACCCCCACCACTGGTAGTGGTATGAGGGGGGCCTTTGTCGTGCCACCTGACTTACCACTGGCTTGGCAAGTGACACAGGAGCGGCAAAACTCCTTCGTATCTTCGGACATGTGGGGCCAGTGAAAGTGTGGAACAATTCTGTCCCAAGTCTTATTCTGGCCTAAGTGACCTGCAAGGGGAATCTCGTGGGCCAAGGTGAGAAGGAAACCTCTCAGAGGCAAGGGGATGACCAGCCTCCTGGTCGCACCAGGTTTGGGGTCTCTTGCCTCAGAGTACAGGAGTCCATCGTCCCAGTACACTTTGTGGGTACCTGTGGCGTTCCCTGCAGCCTCAGCAGCGGCCTGCTGTCTGAGGGGTTCAAGTGAGGGGCAGTCTAACTGTGCCTTCCCCAGGTCTTCCCTGGAGGGTCCCCCTGAGCCCAGAAACTCAACCTGACCAGGTTCAAGCTCTCGCGGCTCAGTTTCCCTCAGTTCTTTAAGGTCAGCCTCCTCGGAGACTTGATCCACGACCTGGGGCAAGGGGGAAGGCGAAGCCTTACCCTTACTGCTCCTTTTCTTGGAAGGTGTCTGGTCCGTTCTTCCAGGATCCAGCACCTGTTCAGTGGGGCATCTTTTGGCCTGTGACCTGGTCACAGCAAGGACATGTGCTGGCAAACCTAACATTTCCATGTGAGTCCTCTGCTCCACTTCTGACCATTGTGACGGTTCCAAATCATTGCCCAACAGACATTCTACGGGGAGGTCTGAACTAACCACAACCTTTTTCGGGCCACTTACCCCTCCCCAGGAGAAATCAACAACTGCCATACTGTGATTGGTAGTGACGTTGCTGGCATTGGTCACTAGGTAACTGGTACCTAGCATGATCTGTCCAGGGTCCACGAAGTTAGGCGTCACCATGGTGACACTGGCACACGTGTCCCTGTAGGCCTGAGCCACTTTTCCATTTATCAAAGGTGTCTGCCTGTATTTGCCCAAAGTATTGGGACTGGCATCAGGGGACATATCCATATCCCCTGTACAGACAAGGACGGCCTGAGTGAGCGTGCCGACTAAGTCGTCACTCCCCTCGGTTCCCAAGGTTAACCCAACTAATGCCTTGGGAGGCGCACTACCACTGCTGACTGTACTAGGGGGCGCAGGTGCCTTAGGGGCTGCAGTGGCAGGAGTTTGCCCTCCTTTCTTGGTGCACTCACTAAACCAGTGAGTCTTACTTTTACAGTATTGGCACCACCTTTTTGACTGGCCTTCTTGAGTCTTCTTCTTCTGTGAAGCCTGACCCCCACCCTCTTTGGTTTGTTGGGGACCTGTCGAAGACTTCTGGTCATTTTGTTCGTTCTTGTTACCCTTTTGGTCTGCTTTCTTCTGACCACCCTGGTTCTGATTCTGGTTCTGCTTGACCCTTGTTCTGACCCATCTGTCTGCCTTCTTTCCCAATTCTTGGGGAGAGGTCAGATCCGAGTCGACAAGGTGCTGATGCAACAATTGGTTCTGACAGTTGTTTAAAATCTGTTCTCGCATGATAAGATTGTACAATCCTGTGTAATCAGTAACCTTGCTACCCAGCAACCAGCCTTCCAAAGCCTTAGTGGCACAATCGACAAAGTCAGCCCAATCCTGAGACTGAATTTTCTGGGTGTCCCGGAATAGCACCCGGTACTGTTCCGTGGTTAAGCCGAACCCATCAATCAGTGTGTTCTTCAGGACTTGGTAGTTGTTAGCATCCTCAGCTCTTGTAGTGAGGAGCTTGTCCCTTCCTTTACCTTCAAAGGAAAGCCACAGTATAGCTGCCCACTGACTTGGGGGGACGCACTGGACAGTGCAGGCCCTCTCCAAGGCAGTTATCCACTTGTGGATGTCGTCCCCTTGTTTAAAGGGGGGCACTATTTTACTCAGGTGTCTAGTGTCTATACCCCTGTCTTTCTCTCTATTGAGAATGCTGCCACCAGTGGGATCTAACCCACTTAATTTCTGCTCTCGGGCTAAGGCAAGTCTTTCTTTGGCGAGGGCAAGTTCTTCCCGCTCGATCCTCAGATTGACCTCCCGCATCTTCGCTTCATGCTCCCTCCTCTGAGGGGAAGTCATTCCTCTCTGAGAAGGTGCCTGAGAGACATGTGTATGAACCGATCTGCCAGAGCCTCTGGAGAGAGACCTAGCTCGTCCGTTCCCAAGGTTAAGCCTGCTTGAGCGTGGGCCCGGGGCTCCCCCAGTTCCATTCTCATGCCTGCTTAAGTTGGTCCTTGTAAGCCTGCCGACTACCACTGGACCTTTGTCTGCCTCGTCTCCCGATAACTCGTCCTCGTCCTCCTCCTCTGTGTGGAGGTCGAGGTCTGGGTCACCGAGGGTTCCCTCTAAGGGAGGCATGTTCCCATCTGCACTGGGGGGACCTGGGTTAGAGGACCTCCTAGCATCGTACGCCTCTAAGAGACCTATCAGTATTGCGATGGTAGGGTTAGAACCCTGGTTTAGCTTCCTGGAGGCACACAGTTGTCTCATCTCCTTGAAGCTAAGAGTTGCATATCGTGACACGACCTGTGGAGGGTCACTGACCACTAGGGGAGTCCCTGCAGACTCTCCGTGGACCGACATGCTTTTCTAGTGAGGTGTAAGTGTTGCACCTACCTACACTATGGGTTTACCTACTGATCCCTTGCTAAGAGTTGTAGTCAGGGTGTGCTAAGCCCTGTTACACTACAACAGCCGGCTCAGTAGAACTCGGAGTATTCTAAGTTAAGTTATATGTACCTGGGTACTTATGTGATCTTTCACTGCGATATTCTTAGGATACGTGTGTGGTAAAACAACAGCAAGCTCAAATCCCAACCGCTGCCCACCAATGTGAGAAGTTGGCCTGATATGTAGTGCTCACTATTCTAGTGATCACTGTGTATCATTCCAAACGACCCTTATTGATGATTGGTTGTAAGTCAACCTTTCAGACCAGCTATCCTAGTAGCGTGGATACGAGCAGTCTTTAGGCTAAACTCTAGAGGGCGTGTTAAGCCAGCTGTTTACCATCACATATACCCCTTGAACACCAAGTGAAAGGACACCACACAAGTTGTTATGAAAATAAAAGGATATTTATTTATAACAAGACTACCCTGGCTCTTTATGAGTCAGGGAGCTAAGCACACGACAAAACTCTTAGGAAAATACTTCAGTTGCACAATTTACACAAATGCCCGAGGGGCACGAGAAACCATCTACACTAACAGTGAAATGCGAATGGTTAGAGTCTGGAGATACTGATTCCGGAGTGATCCGATCAGTGGGACTAAACGAAAAAGGAACTGGACACTTGTAGAGCGAACCTGCGATGGAGCACCGAGATGCTCGAGTTACCTAGCCCGGAGGCTGCGGCTGCGTGAAGTTCGTCAAGATGTCGGGAGTCCTCGCGTAGTCTCAGGAGCCTGAAAGAAGAAGTTGCTGGCAGGCGACCAGTGACGATGTTCAGAGCGATCCAAGCCTGGATCGGTGGTGAAGGAAAACCTGAAAGCAGAGGGGACTCAGTTCTCAACCGCTAGCCAGCGATCGTGTGGGTACCAGGAGGGTACCGGCTGAAGTCACCTCGACCAGGTGAGTGGGTGACGTCGGACTCGGCTGTTCCTCGGACCAGGAGGCGCGGCGGCGACCAGGATGGAGGGCGAGCTGTCCCACGAAGGTGTCTGCTGTCGATGATGCTGGGCCCAGGAAGGGGCAGCGGATCTTGGCAGTGGCCACCCAAGCGGGGGAGTCAAGATGGCGTCGGGAGTGGACCAGGAGGGTCCGTGGTACTCCTCCGTTGAAGGGGAGCAAGAGCCAGTCTGGAGCAACCAGACTAGTGATGAAACAATCGTGGTGCGTCGTGAAGAGGGCCACAAGCCGGTCGGCAAGTGGTCGAACAACGCGGTGAACAACAAGGAGCGGAAGGGCCCCCACGCAGATCTCGGGGATGCTGGGGAGGCAGACTTCGATGCTGGAGCTGCTCAGGGTTAGGGCTTCTCAAACCCTAGGTGCACTCACTCGAGGGTCCCTCGGTGGGCGTGCTAGATAAGCGTCGTGCAGGTTCTGAAGATAGCCGGTCCCGCAGGTCTCGTCACACCTACGACTCTCAGCTGAGCTGATGAGGGAGGTAAAAGGTCAGAGATGGCAGGGAACTCGGGTCTCGTCGAGCTGGGCAGTCTTGATCCGTAGGAGAGACTTACAGCAAACCGCAAGCGCTTAGATGGTGCCTGCTGGTGCAGGGTGGCTACTCCTTAGCCACAAGGGAGAGTCTTCAGAAATAGTCAAGAGTTCCTTTCGTGGAAAGTAGTTCGTGATTCGGAGTTATCCGATTATCTGATTATCCAATTTGGGAAGGGGACTCGCTCCTACCTTTATTCTAAGAAAAAGGGGCTGGCCCGTGACTAGGTTCTACCTATGGGTGGAGCCAGGAGGGGGGTGGTTACACCCCTATCCTTTGTCCGGCTTCGCGCCAGCTCAGGGGCTGGTGTGCCCCCGAAACTGGTTTGAGCCGGGCTATGCACAGTGAGCACCGGGGTGCCACTTGCAATCACCTTCCTTTCAGCCCTGCCTACCTGGGATACACAAACCCTGTCTGGGACGGTGCTAACACCGCCCTCGACAGGAAACCCTTTGTCCAAGCTCCCCTTGCTGGAAGGTCCCCCAGCAGCAGGAGGTCAGACTTGTGTCTGGTGGCAGCATCCATTTTGTGATGCTGAGGCTTGAGTCAACTTTAACCGGGGTTCAAGGTTACTTCCATGTCGTGTCCCTCTAAAAGGGGGGAATGCTAACCCCGTCACCAGGACTGGCGAGGGGTTCGTATTCCCATTCGTATGACACCTTACTCGACATGTATAGGTGATGCGATGCCAAAGTTAGCAAATAACCGCAAGGATTATAATGCCTTAAAAGTAGTTGGCCCGCGTCACCATGGAACGGCTATTAGGGCTTGGTTCCGCAAGCCGTCGACGGGCTCAGCTCGCACCAGAGCACCGTCCCACATGATTCCCTGCACTCTGCCTTCAGGATTGATAAGGCCTGCTATAGGAGTGACTGATAGGAATCCATGTGTCCATTTTAGGGTTTAGGTGTAGGCATACTACACCTACAGCAACGGGTGATTACACCACGTGGCCCCAGCTGTCGTGCAGCCAGTTGTGTCAGATTTGGGCGGCCATTCCAGGGGTGGCATAATACATGCTTCAGCCCCTGGTAGGCCCTGGGTACACCGATGCCCTGGATACCTGTGGTATGCTGAGACAGGGACTGACAAGGTGGCCCAGTTCCAATTAGTGGATGCACCTAACGTACATGTGTGTTAATTTCGAGAGAGAACAGCTAGGCTGTGGGTCTGATTGGCAGGCCCACAGCCGGAGAAAGTCGTAAACCAATGAAGCAAAAGCAAAAAATCTGGGTGATCATAGGATTGCAGACCCTACTCTCCTACACTTGGCTCGCCTCAAGGTTTTTAGATGCCTTTTCCATGTACTCCGCCATCCGCGAGCGGAGGCCGAGCACATAGTCCACAATGTTTGATGCCGGCTTTCTGAGAGGTCTCTCCCATCCTTCCTTTACCAAACAAAGGGGTCCCCGTACAGGATGTCCGAACAGAAGCTCAAAAGGGCTGTAGCCAACCCCCTTCTGCGGGACCTCTCTGTAGGCGAACAAGAGGCAGGGTATCAGGACATCCCATCTCCGCCGAAGCTTTTCAGGTAGTCCGTGAATCATCCCTTTTAGGGTCCTGTTGAATCTCTCAACAAGCCCATTGCAATGCGGGTGATAGGGTGTGGTGAACTTGTAGTTGACACCGCACTCCTTCCACATTGCAGTCAGATATCCCGACATGAAGTTTGCACCTCTGTCTGAGACAACCTCCTTAGGGAAGCCCACTCTGGAGAACACTCCAACTAGGGCCCGTGCCACCACAGGTGCTGTAGTGGTCCTAAGGGGAATAGCTTCAGGATACCTGGTGGCGTGGTCCACCACCACCAGTATAAACTTGTGCCCTGATGCTGTCTGGGGTTCCATTGGTCCGACAATGTCGATCCCCACTCGTTCAAAGGGCACCCCCACCACCGGTAGTGGTATGAGGGGGGCCTTTGTCGTGCCACCTGACTTACCACTGGCTTGGCAAGTGACACAGGAGCGGCAAAACTCCTTCGTATCTTCGGACATGTGGGGCCAGTGAAAGTGTTGAACAATTCTGTCCCAAGTCTTATTCTGGCCTAAGTGACCTGCAAGGGGAATCTCGTGGGCCAAGGTAAGAAGGAAACCTCTCAGAGACAAGGGGATGACCAGCCTCCTGGTCGCGCCAGGTTTGGGGTCTCTTGCCTCGGAGTACAGGAGTCCATCGTCCCAGTACACTTTGTGGGTACCTGTGGCGTTCCCTGCAGCCTCAGCAGCAGCCTGCTGTCTGAGGGGTTCAAGTGAGGGGCAGTCTAACTGTGCCTTCCCCAGGTCTTCCCTGGAGGGTCCCCCTGAGCCCAGAAACTCAACCTGACCAGGTTCAAGCTCTTTCGGCTCAGTTTCCCTCAGTTCTTTAAGGTCAGCCTCCTCAGAGACTTGATCCACGACCTGGGGCAAGGGGGAAGGCGAAGCCTTACCCTTACTGCTCCTTTTCTTGGAAGGTGTCTGGTCCGTTCTTCCAGGATCCAGCACCTGTTCAGTGGGGCATCTTTTGGCCTGTGACCTGGTCACAGCAAGGACATGTGCTGGCAAGCCTAACATTTCCATGTGAGTCCTCTGCTCCACTTCTGACCATTGTGACGTTTCCAAATCATTGCCCAACAGACATTCTACGGGGAGGTCTGAACTAACCACAACCTTTTTCGGGCCACTTACCCCTCCCCAGGAGAAATCAACAACTGCCATACTGTGATTGGTAGTGACGTTGCTGGCATTGGTCACTAGGTAATCGGTACCTAGCATGATCTGTCCAGGGTCCACAAAGTTAGGCGTCACCATGGTGACACTGGCACAAGTGTCCCTGTAGGCCTGGGCCACTTTTCCATTGATCAAAGGTGTCTGTCTGTATTTGCCCAAAGTATTGGGACTGGCATCAGGGGACATATCCATATCCCCTGTACAGACAAGGACGGCCTGAGTGAGCGTGCTGACTAAGTCGTCACTCCCCTCGGTTCCCAAGGTTAACCCAACTAATGCCTTGGGAGGCGCACTACCACTGCTGACTGTACTAGGGGGTGCAGGTGCCTTAGGGGCTGCAGTGGCAGGAGTTTGCCCTCCTTTCTTGGTGCACTCACTAAACCAGTGAGTCTTACTTTTACAGTATTGGCACCACCTTTTTGACTGGCCTTCTGGAGTCTTCTTTTTCTGCTGTGAAGCCTGACCCCCACCCTCTTTGGTTTGTTGGGGGCCTGTCGAAGACTTCTGGTCATTTTGTTCGTTCTTGTTACTACCCTTTTGGTCTGCTTTCTTCTGACCACCCCGGTTCTGAGTCTGGTTCTGCTTGACCCTTGTTCTGACCCATCTGTCTGCCTTCTTTCCCAATTCTTGGGGAGAGGTCAGATCCGAGTCGACAAGGTGCTGATGCAACAATTGGTTCTGACAGTTGTTTAAAATCTGTTCTCTCATGATAAGATTGTACAATCCTGTGTAATCAGTAACCTTGCTACCCAGCAACCAGCCCTCCAAAGCCTTAGTGGCACAATCGACAAAGTCAGTCCAATCCTGAGACTGGATTTTCTGGGTGTCCCTGAACAGCAACCTGTACTGTTCCGTGGTTAAGCCAAACCCATCAATCAGTGTATTCTTCAGGACTTGGTAGTTGTTTGCATCCTCAGCTCTAGTAGTGAGGAGCTTGTCTTGACCTTTACCTTCAAAGGAGAGCCACAGTATAGCTGCCCACTGACTTTGGGGGACGCACTGGACAGTGCAGGCCCTCTCCAAAGCAGTTATCCACTTGTGGATGTCGTCCCCTTGCTTAAAGGGGGGCACTATTTTACTCAGGTGTCTAGTGTCTATACCCCTGTCTTTCTCTCTAAGGAGAATGCTGCCACCAGTGGGATCTAACCCAGTTAATTTCTGCTCTCGGGCTAAGGCAAGTCTTTCTTTGGCGAGGGCAAGTTCTTCCCGCTCGATCCTCAGATTGACTTCCCTCATCTTCGCTTCATGCTCCCTTCTCTGAGGGGACGTCATTCCTCTCTGAGAAGATGCCTGAGAGACATGTGTTCGAACAGATCTGTTAGAGCCTCTGGAGAGAGACCTAGCTCGTCCGTTCCCAAGGTTAGGCCTGCTTGAGCGTGGGCCCGGGGCTCCCCCAGTTCCACTCTCATGCCTGCTTAAGTTGGTCCTCGTAAGCCTGCCGACTACCACTGGACCTTTGTTTGCCTCGTCTCCTGATAACTCCTCCTCGTCTTCGTCCTCTGTATGGAGGTCGAGGTCTGGGTCACCAAGGGTTCCCTCTAAGGGAGGCATGTTCCCATCAGCATTGGGGGGACCTGTGTTAGAGGACCTCCTGGCATCGTACGTCTCTAAGAGACCTATCAGAAATGCGATGGTAGGGTTAGAACCCTGGTTTAGCTTCCTGGAGGCACACAGTTGTCTCATCTCCTTCAAGCTAATAGCTGCATATCGTGACATGACCTGTGGAGGGTCACTGACCACTAAGGGAGTCTCCGCAGACTCTCCGTGGACCGACATGCTTCTAGTGAGGTGTAAGTGATGCACCTACCTACACTATTTGTTTACCTACTGATCCCTTGCTAAGAGTTGTAGTCAGGGTGTGCTAAGCCCTGTTACGCTACAACAGCTGGTTCAGTAGAACTCAGAGTATTCTAAGTTAAGTTATATGTACCTGGGTACTTATGTGATCTTTCACTTTGATATTCTTAGGATACGTGTGTGGTAAAACAACAGCAAGCTCAAATCCCAACGGCTGCTCACCAATGTGAGAAGTTGGCCTGATATGTAGTGCTCACTATTCTAGTGATCACTGTGTATCATTCCAAACGACCCTTATTGATGATTGGTTGTAAGTCAACCTTTTAGACCAGCTATCCTAGTAGCGTGGATACGAGCAGTCTTTAGGCTAAACTCTAGAGGGCGTGTTAAGCCAGCTGTTTACCATCACATATACCCCTTGAACGTCGAGTGAAAGGACACCACACAAGTTGTTATGAAAATAAAGGATATTTATTTATAACAAGACTACCCTGGCTCTTTATGAGTCAGGGAGCTAAGCACACTACAAAACTCTTAGAAAATACTTCAGTTGCACAATTTACACAAATACCCGAAGGGCACGAGAAACCATCTACGCTAACAGTGAAATGCGAGTGGTTAGAGTCTGGAGTTACTGATTCCGGAGTGATCCGATCAGTGGGACTAAACGAAAAAGGAACTGGACACTTGTAGAGCGAACCTGCGATGGAGCACCGAAATGCTCGAGTTACCTAGCCCAGAGGCTGCGGCTGCGTGAGGTTCGGCAAGATGTCGGGAGTCCTCGTTGTAGTCTCAGGAGCCTGAAAGAAGAAGTTGCTGGCAGGCGACCAGTGTCGATGTTTCAGCGAGATCCAAGCCTGGATCGGTGTTGAAGGAAACCTGAAAGCAGAGGGGACTCAGTTCTCAACCGCTAGCCAGCGATCGTGTAGGTACCAGGGAGGTACCGGCTGAAGTCACCTCGACCAGGTGAGTGGATGACGTCGGACTCGGCTGTTCCTCGGACCAGGAGGCGCGGCGGCGACCAGGATGGAGGGCGAGCTGTCCCACGAAGGTGTCTGCTGTCGAAGATGCTGGGCCCAGGAGTGGGGCAGCAGGTCTTGGCAGTGGCAAACCCACGCGGGGGAGTCAAGATGGCGTCTGGAGTGGACCAGGAGGGTCCGAGGTACTCCTCTGTTGAAGGGGAGCAAGGGCCAGTCTGGAGCAACCAGACCAGTGATGAAAAACGAACTATCGTGGTGCGTCGTGAAGAGGGCCACAAGCCGGTCGGCGAGTGGTCGGACAACGCGGTGAACAGCAAGGAGCAGAAGGGCCCCCACGCAGATCTCGTGGATGCTGGGGAGGCGGACTTCGGTGCTGGAGCCGCTCAGGGTTAGGGCTTCTCAAACCCTAGGTACACTCACTCGAGGGTCCCTCGGTGGGCGTGTTAGATAAGCGTCGTGCAGGTTCTGAAGATGGCCGGTCCCGCAGGTCTCGTCACACCTACGAATCTCAGCTGGGCTGACGATGTAGGTAGAGGTCAGAGATGGCAGGGAACCCGGGTCTCGTCGAGCTGGGCAGTCTTGATCCGTGGGAGAGATGTACAGCAAACCGCAAGCGCTTTGTTGGTGCCTGCTGGTGCAGGGTGGCTACTCCTTAGCCACAAGGGAGAGTCTTCAGAAAAGTCAAGAGTTCCTTTCGTGGAAAGTAGTTCAAGATTCAGAATTATCCAATTTGGGAAGGGGACCCGCTCCCACCTTTATTCTAGGAAAAAGGGGCTTGCCCGTGACTAGGTCCTACCTATGGGTGGGACCAGGAGGGGGGTGGTTACACCACTATCCTTTGTCCGGCTTCGCCCCAGCTCAGGGGCTGGTGTGCCCCCGAAACTGGTTTGAGCCGGGCTATGCACAGTGAGCACCGGGGTGCCACTCGCAATCACCTTCCTTTCAGCCCTGCCTACCTGGGATACACAAACCCTGTCTGGGATGGTGCTAACACCGCCCTCGACAGGAAACCCTTTGTCCAAGCTCCCTTCGCTGGAAGGTCTCCCAGCAGCAGGAGGTCAGACTTGTGTCTGGTGGCAGCATCCATTTTGTGATGCTGAGGCTTGAGTCAACTTTAACCGGGGTTCAAGGTTACTTCCATGTCGTGCCCCTCTAAAAGGGGGGAATGCTAACCCCGTCGCCAGAATTGGCGAGGGGTTCGTATTCCAATTCGTATGACACCTTACTCGACATGTGTAGGTGATGCGATGCCAAAGTTAGCAAATAACCGCAAGGATTATAATGCATTTTAAGGTAGTTGGCCCGCGTCACCATGGAACGGCTATTTAGGACTTGGTTCCGCAAGCCGTCGACGGGCTCAGCTCGCGCCAGAGCACCGTCCCACATGATCCCCAGCACTCTGCCTTCAGGATTGATAAGGCCTGCCATAGGAGCGACTGATAGGAATCCATGTGTCCATTTTAGGGTTAGGTATAGGAATACTACACCTACAGCAATGGGTGATTACACCACCTTGCCCCAGCTGTCGTGCAGTCAGTTGTGTCAAATTTGGGCGGCCATCCAGGAGTGGCATAATACATGCTGCAGCCCCTGGTAGGCCCTGGGTACACCGATGCCCTGGATACCTGTGGTATGCTGAGACAGGGACTGACAAGGCGGCCCAGTTCCAATTAGTGGATGCACCTAATGTACATGTGTATTAATTTCGAGAGAGAACAGCTAGGCTGTGGGTCTGATTGGCAGGCCCACAGCCAGGGAAAGTTGTAAACCAATGAAGCAAAAGCAAAAAATCTGGGTGATCATAGGATTGCAGACCCTACTCTCCTACACCTGGCTCCTCACCCCAATCGGCTCCTGCTCCCTCTCAGGGTAGAGTGTCTGATATAGTCTCTCCAATTACATGCAAAAATCGTTTTGCAGTACTAGCAGGAGGATCCGATTACACATCTGATAATACAGACGATGTTCAAACAACATATCCTATTGTCACCCTGAATCAGAAACAAAATGAGGCAAACAATAAAGATCCACTATCCATACAGTCCCTTTCCAACATGGTCAAATCACTCAGGGAGGAGGTTGGCTCTTTGAAATCAACTATAGAGGAGCTGGTGACTACTGTCAAACTTCTAGTCACTAACAGTACCCTGCACCCAAGTACAACTCCTAGACCTCATAATTCACACTGCATTGCACCGCTGGGAAATCACCCAGAAAGTTTTACACCTCAAAATCCGCTCCCCCCCCCTCCAACGCCCTAACAAGGCTCTACTTAATTCATCTGCAAACTCTCTTGGGCAACACCCTCCTAATATTTTACACAAACCCTCCTATTCTCAAGTGGTAGCAAAACATAGAAGCCCAACGAATATCTTACCCACTTCCTCCAGCGGTGGCCATGCACTCTTTCGACCAAAATTGGAACCGAGACCCTCCAACCCTCAAGCCCAGACAGTTTACATGGTTAATGTACCCAAAATAGGCACTAAGTTTGAAAATACTGAATCTTTATTAAATAAGTCCATCCACTGGTTGCGTCACGTTAGGGGCTGTCGTTCGCTGATCAGGGAGGATTTGGCCAGGGTGAGAAGATGCACGTCGATCAGTCAATCTTGGGACTGCAACGAGCTTACCCTGGTCAATCCCAGGCTGGCAGAAAATCTCCTGGCACTAGAATATAGATCCTGCTCACCTGTCTCCTCCGCTATACAGGTCAAGCGTTTCCCTACAACCGCTATGGCCAGGGCTCACGATAAAGTCCAGTTGTTACCTACCCCTAACAGCTCTCTACTTGAAGCTGTAGACTGACTAGGGTTGACTGCCCTTAGGGAGTCTGATCATGCTCTATCATCTAATATATCTCCCATCTCTGATAACATTGGACTAAACATCTTTATTGGCGAAGCCCAAGTTTCCCAAACATCACCTGCCCATATCAATAATCACTCGTCTATTGGCTCAACAACTGTGAGGGAGGTGTCAGCTAATAATACTCACGACCAGTCATCGATCTTATCTCACCCGAAATGCTCCAATCTTCCCCACAATGGAATTTCATCAACACAGATTAAGGTACTTTCTTGGAATATTGCAGGTCTTTACAAGAAAATCCTTTTACCTGATTGGAACACCCTGATTGAGAAATTTCATATTTGTATGTTTCAAGAAACATGGAGCTTTTCTCCACTATATAAATCTGGTTATGTTTGTTTCTTCAAACCTGCTATCTCTATGGGGAAGGGGAGGCCTTCTGGAGGCCTTACCATTTGGGTTAAAATAGATATGGGGTGCGCACTTACTGAACGTCATTGTGACAATCTGGATATCATACGGCTCACGATCAAGGGTCATAGAAGTGGTACAACTGTGGTCCTGTTTAATGCATACATAAGAGGTACTTCTGGGGGCAAGTTGTCAAATATTGTATCCTATCTAGAACAGGAACTATCTAACTGCTCCCCAAATTCATGTATCATGATTGGAGCTGATCTTAATTGTACCTTTGAACCCTTAGATTCAGAGGATCTGTTGGGGCAAGTCGACGCAGACAATAAGCATGGAGTCCCTTTGTTAAATTTACCCCCAATCAAGAAATGGTCTCAGCTCGCAATCCAGACCAATGCCCTAACACTCGAGTTTGGTATTAGAGCAGTGAACGGAAGAACTCCCTCTGATATTACAGGTGCAAACAAATTTAATAGGATTGGCAGCTCTTCAAGAATTGACTACATCCTACTGGATCTGAGGTTATGGAAACTAGCACCGGACATGGAAGTGGTTCCCTCCATCGACAGTGACCACAACATTTTAAGTATGACCATAACGAATCCCTGGGCTCCTCTCCCCTCCAACTGTCAACCTCTAAACCCCCTGCTGATTACAAAAGAACTAGTGCCCTCTAACTCCAGAAGATCTCTCAAATGGCCCAAAGTTCTTGCTCAAGATTCATCGATTGCTGGCATAAGCCAAGCTCTAAGTGCAAGCACTCGCTTACTATCCGAGGCCAGCAAGGAATCAGAGGGTTTAACGAAACTACCAATTTTGTATAACAACATTGTGAGAAGTTGGCCTGATATGTAGTGCTCACTATTCTAGTGATCACTGTGTATCATTCCAAACAACCCTTATTGATGATTGGTTGTAAGTCAACCTTATAGACCAGCTATCCTAGTAGCGTGGATACGAGCAGTCTTAGGCTAAACTCTAGAGGGCGTGTTAAGCCAGCTGTTTACCATCACATATACCCCTTGAACACCCAGTGAAAGGACACCACACAAGTTGTTATGAAAATAAAGGATATTTATTTATAACAAGACTACCCTGGCTCTTTATGAGTCAGGGAGCTAAGCACAATACAAAACTCTTAGGAAAATACTTCTGGTTGCACAATTTACACAAATGCCCGAGGGCACGAAACCAGTACACTGCAAGTGGAAGGGGAGAAGTTAGAAAGTCTAAAGTGACTGATTCCGGAGTGATCCGATCAGTGGGACTAAACGTAAAAGGAACTGGACACTTGTGAAGCGAACCTGCGATGGAGCACCGAAATGCTCGAGTTACCTAGCCCAGAGGCTGCGGCTGTGGAAGGTTCGGCAAGATGTCGGAAGTCCTCGTTGTAGTCTCAGGAGCCTGAAAGAAGAGTTGCTGGCAGGCGACCAGTGTCGATGTTCAGCGAGATCCAAACCTGGATCGGTGATGAAGGAAACCTGAAAGCAGAGGGGACTCAGTTCTCAACCGCTAGCCAGCGATCGTGTGGGCACCAGGAGGGTACCGGCTGAAGTCACCTCGACCAGGTGAGTGGATGACGTCGGACTCGGCCGTTCCTCGGACCAGGAGGCGCGGCGGCGACCAGGATGGAGGGCGAGCTGTCCCACGCAGGTGTCTGCTGTCGATGATGCTGGGCCCAGGAATGGGGCAGCGGATCTTGGCAGTGGCAAGCCCACGCGGTGGAGTCAAGATGGCGTCTGGAGTGGACCAGGAGGGTCCGTGGTACTCCTCTGTTGAAGGGGAGCAAGAGCCAGTCTGGAGCAACCAGACTAGTGATGAAACAAACGTGGTGCGTCGTGAAGAGGGCCACAAGCCGGTCGGCAAGTGGTCGAACAACGCGGCGAACAGCAAGGAGCGGAAGGGCCCCCACGCAGATCTCGGGGATGCTGGGGAGGCAGACTTCGGTGCTGGAGCTGCTCAGGGTTAGGGCTTCTCAAACCCTAGGTGCACTCACTCGAGGGTCCCTCGGTGGGCGTGCTAGATAAGCATCGTGCAGGTTCTGAAGATGGCCGGTCCCGCAGGTCTCGTCACACCTACGACTCTCAGCTGGGCTGATGAGGTAGGTAAAAGGTCAGAGATGGCAGGAACTCGGGCTTCGTCGAGCTGGGCAGTCTTGATCCGTAGGAGAGACTTACAGCAAACCGCAAGCGCTTAGGTGGTGCCTGCTGGTGCAGGGTGGCTACTCCTTAGCCACAAGGGAGAGTCTTCAGAAATAGTCAAGAGTTCCTTTCGTGGAAAGTAGTTCAAGATTCAGAATTATCCAATTTGGGAAGGGGACTCGCTCCTACCTTTATTCTAAGAAAAAGGGGCTGGCCCGTGACTAGGTTCTACCTATGGGTGGAGCCAGGAGGGGGGTGGTTACACCCCTTTCCATTGTCCGGCTTCGCCCCAGCTCAGGGGCTGGTGTGCCCCCGAAACTGGTTTGAGCCGGGCTATGCACAGTGAGCACCGGGGTGCCACGGGCAATCACCTTCCTTTCAGCCCTGCCTACCTGGGATACACAAACCCTGTCTGGGATGGTGCTAACACCGCCCTCGACAGGAAACCCTTTGTCCAAGCTCCCCTCGCTGGAAGGTCTCCCAGCAGCAGGAGGTCAGACTTGTGTCTGGTGGCAGCATCCATTTTGTGATGCTGAGGCTTGAGTCAACTTTAACCGGGGTTCAAGGTTACTTCCATGTCGTGCCCCTCTAAAAGGGGGGAATGCTAACCCCGTCGCCAGAACTGGCGAGGGGTTCGTATTCCAATTCGTATGACACCTTACTCGACATGTGTAGGTGATGCGATGCCAAAGTTAGCAAATAACCGCGAGGATTATAATGCATTTAAAAGTAGTTGCCCCGCGTCACCATGGAACGGCTATTAGGACTTGGTTCCGCAAGCCGTCGACGGGCTCAGCTCGCGCCAGAGCACCGTCCCACATGATTCCCTGCACTCTGCCTTCAGGATTGATAAGGCCTGCCATAGGAGTGACTGATAGGAATCCATGTGTCCATTTTAGGGTTAGGTGTAGGAATACTACACCTACAGCAACGGGTGATTACACCACGTTGCCCCAGCTGTCGTGCAGCCAGTTGAGTCAGATTTGGGCGGCCATTCCAGGGGTGGCATAATACATGCTGCAGCCCCTGGTAGGCCCTGGGTACACCGATGCCCTGGATACCTGTGGTATGCTGAGACAGGGACTGACAAGGCGGCCCAGTTCCAATTGGTGGATGCACCTAATGTACATGTGTTTAATTTCGAGAGAGAACGGCTAGGCTGTGGGTCTGATTGGCAGGCCCACAGCCGGGGAAAGTCATAAACCAATGAAGCAAAAGCAAAAAATCTGGGTGATCATAGGATTGCAGACCCTACTCTCCTACATGACCCCCCCCAAACTTTGGGACAATAAGCTAACCTTGACCAGGTGAGTCTTCTTGCTCTAAGTGGAAATACCTGGAGAGCCCATCTGCATTGCCATGATCAGTGCCAGGTCTATGCTCCACTGTGAAGTCCATCCCCTGTAGGGAAATGGACCACCTAAGTAGTTTGGGGTTTTCACCCTTCATTTGATTTAGCCACAAGAGGGGCTTATGGTCGGTCTGAATCTTGAAGTGAGTGCCAAACAAGTATGGCCTCAACTTCTTCAGGGCCCAAACCACAGCAAAGGCCTCCATCTCAATAGCTGACCAATTCTTTTCTCTGGGGGTCAGCCTCCTGCTAATAAAAGCTATGGGCTGGTCATGACCATCAAAATTCAGTTGAGATAGAACAGCTCCCACACCCAGCTCCGAAGCGTCTGTTTGGACAATGAATGGTCTGGAGTAGTCGGGACTCTTTAGGATAGGTGCTGTGCACATGGCCTGCTTTAGGTCATCGAATGCCTTCTGACAGCTTGCTGTCCACTGAACTTTTTTTGGCATCTTTTTACTTGTCAGGTCGTTTAGCGGGGTCACAATGGATCCATAATTTCTGACAAACTTCCGGTAATAACCAGTCAGGCCCAAGAAAGCTCGAACCTGAGTCTGGGTGGTTGGAGGAGCCCAGTCCTGGATGGCCTGTATTTTGCTCTCCAATGGTTGAACCTGGCCTCCACCTACAAGGTGGCCCAGGTATACAACCTGTGTCTGCCCTATCTGGCACTTAGTGGCCTTGATAGTGAGGCCTGCCTTTTGCAGGGCCTCTAACACTTTCCTCAGGTGGACCAGGTGATCCTCCCAGGTGGAGCTAAAGACAGCGATATCGTCCAGATACGCCGCGCAGAAGTCGTCCAACCCAGTGAGAACTCGATTCACCAGCCTTTGGAAGGTGGCAGGTGCATTTTTCAAACCAAAGGGCATTACCGCGAACTGATAATGCCCACCCGGGGTAGAAAATGCTGTTTTGGGCTTGGCCTCCTCAGCTAGCCTGATTTGCCAATACCCAGCTGTCAGGTCAAACGTACTTAAGTAGCTGGCCGAAGCCAACCGGTCGATAAGTTCGTCTGCTCTTGGTATTGGGTGGGCGTCAGTCTTAGTGACTGCATTGAGACCTCTGTAGTCCACGCAAAACCTCATCTCTTTCTTACCGCCCTGGGTGTGAGGTTTCGGCACGAGAACTACGGGACTAGCCCAGGGGCTGTCCGAGGGTTCAATGACTCCCAGCTCCAACATTTTCTGCACCTCCGTCTTGATGCAGTCTCTGACATGATCAGGTTGCCGATAGATTTTACTCTTTACGGGCAGACTGTCCCCAGTGTCGACCTCATGGGTACACCAATTGGTCTGACTGGGCGTCAGAGAGAACATATGTCGAAAGGATTGAAGAACCTGTTTACAATCCTTTTGTTGATGTCCAGAGAGGCTGCCACAAAAGACAACACCATCTACTGACCCATCGTCAGGGTTCTGAGAGAGCAGGTCCGGGAGAGGGTCACTCTCCTCCTCCTGTCCCTCGTCTGTGGCCATGAGCAAGCCCATGCCCTCCCTGTCGACATATGCCTTGAGCCTGTTTACATGGAGCACCCTGTGGGGGCTCCGGGGAGTTCCCAGGTCTACCAAGTAGGTGACCTCTCCCTTTTGCTCAATGATCGTGTGGGGCCCAGACCATTTGTCTTTGAGTGCTGCTGGGGCCACTGGCTCCAGCACCCACTCCTTTTGTCCATGCTGGTACACAGTCAGGACAGCCTTTTGGTCGTGCCAAGCTTTCTGTAATTCTTGGCTCGCCTCAAGGTTTTTAGACGCCTTTTCCATGTACTCCGCCATCAGCGAGCGGAGACCGAGTACATAGTCCACAATGTTCGATGCCGGCTTTCTGAGAGGTCTCTCCCATCCTTCCTTTACCAAACAAAGGGGTCCCCTTACAGGATGTCCGAACAGAAGCTCAAAAGGGCTGTAGCCAACCCCCTTCTGCGGGACCTCTCTGTAGGCGAACAAGAGGCAGGGTATCAGGACATCCCATCTCCGCCGAAGCTTTTCAGGTAGTCCGTGAATCATCCCTTTTAGGGTCCTGTTGAATCTCTCAACAAGCCCATTGCATTGTGGGTGATAGGGTGTGGTGAACTTGTAGTTGACACCACACTCCTTCCACATTGCAGTCAGATATCCCGACATGAAGTTTGCACCTCTGTCTGAGACGACCTCCTTAGGGAAGCCCACTCTGGAGAACACTCCAAGTAGGGCCCGTGCCACCACAGGTGCTGTAGTGGTCCTAAGTGGAATAGCTTCAGGATACCTAGTGGCGTGGTCCACCACCACCAGTATAAACTTGTGCCCTGATGCTGTCTGGGGTTCCATTGGTCCGACAATGTCGATCCCCACTCGTTCAAAGGGTACCCCCACCACCGGTAGTGGTATGAGGGGGGCCTTTGTCGTGCCACCTGACTTACCACTGGCTTGGCAAGTGACACAGGAGCGGCAAAACTCCTTCGTATCTTCGGACATGTGGGGCCAGTGAAAGTGTGGAACAATTCTGTCCCAAGTCTTATTCTGGCCTAAGTGACCTGCAAGGGGAATCTCGTGGGCCAAGGTAAGAAGGAAACCTCTCAGAGACAAGGGGATGACCAGCCTCCTGGTCGCACCAGGTTTGGGGTCTCTTGCCTCGGAGTACAGGAGTCCATCGTCCCAGTACACTTTGTGGGTACCTGTGGCGTTCCCTGCAGCCTCAGCAGCAGCCTGCTGTCTGAGGGGTTCAAGGGAGGGGCAGTCTAACTGTGCCTTCCCCAGGTCTTCCCTGGAGGGTCCCCCTGAGCCCAGAAACTCAACCTGACCAGGTTCAAGCTCTTTCGGCTCAGTTTCCCTCAGTTCTTTAAGGTCAGCCTCCTCAGAGACTTGATCCACGACCTGGGGCAAGGGGGAAGGCGAAGCCTTACCCTTACTGCTCCTCTTCTTGGAAGGTGTCTGGTCCGTTCTTCCAGGATCCAGCACCTGTTCAGTGGGGCACCTTTTGGCCTGTGACCTGGTCACAGCAAGGACATGTGCTGGCAAGCCTAACATTTCCATGTGAGTCCTCTGCTCCACTTCTGACCATTGTGACGTTTCCAAATCATTGCCCAACAGACATTCTACGGGGAGGTCTGAACTAACCACAACCTTTTTCGGGCCACTTACCCCTCCCCAGGAGAAATCAACAACTGCCATACTGTGATTGGTAGTGACGTTGCTGGCATTGGTCACTAGGTAACTGGTACCTAGCATGATCTGTCCAGGGTCCACAAAGTTAGGCGTCACCATGGTGACACTGGCACAAGTGTCCCTGTAGGCCTGAGCCACTTTTCCATTAATCAAAGGTGTCTGTCTGTATTTGCCCAAAGTATTGGGACTGGCATCAGGGGACATATCCATATCCCCTGTACAGACAAGGACGGCCTGAGTGAGTGTGCCGACTAAGTCGTCACTCCCCTCGGTTCCCAAGGTTAACCCAACTAATGCCTTGGGAGGCGCACTACCACTGCTGACTGTACTAGGGGGTGCAGGTGCCTTAGGGGCTGCAGTGGCAGGAGTTTGCCCTCCTTTCTTGGTGCACTCACTAAACCAGTGAGTCTTACTTTTACAGTATTGGCACCACCTTTTTGACTGGCCTTCTTGAGTCTTCTTCTTCTGTGAAGCCTGACCCCCACCCTCTTTGGTTTGTTGGGGACCTGTCAAAGACTTCTGGTCATTTTGTTCGTTTTTGGTACTACCCTTCTGGTCTGCTTTCTTCTGACCACCCTGGTTCTGGTTCTGGTTCTGCTTGACCCTTGTTCTGACCCATCTGTCTGCCTTCTTTCCCAATTCTTGGGTAGAGGTCAGATCCGAGTCGACAAGGTGCTGATGCAACAATTGGTTCTGACAGTTGTTTAAAATCTGTTCTCGCATGATAAGATTGTACAATCCTGTGTAATCAGTAACCTTGCTACCCAGCAACCAGCCTTCCAAAGCCTTAGTGGCACAATCGACAAAGTCAGTCCAATCCTGAGACTGAATCTTCTGGGTGTCCCGGAACAGCACCCGGTACTGTTCCGTGGTTAAGCCGAACCCATCAATCAGTGTGTTCTTCAGGACTTGGTAGTTGTTAGCATCCTCAGCTCTAGTAGTGAGGAGCTTGTCTCTTCCTTTACCTTCAAAGGAAAGCCACAGTTTAGCTGCCCACTGACTTGGGGGGACGCACTGGACAGTGCAGGCCCTCTCCAAGGCAGTTCTCCACTTGTGGATGTCGTCCCCTTGCTTAAAGGGGGGCACTATTTTACTCAGGTGTCTAGTGTCTATACCCCTGTCTTTCTCTCTATTGAGAATGCTGCCACCAGTGGGATCTAACCCACTTAATTTCTGCTCTCGGGCCAGGGCAAGTCTTTCTTTGGCGAGGGCAAGTTCTTCCCGCTCGATCCTCAGATTGACTTCCCTCATCTTCGCTTCATGCTCCCTTCTCTGAGGGGACGTCATTCCTCTCTGAGAAGATGCCTGAGAGACATGTGTGTAAACCGATCTGCCAGAGCCTCTGGAGAGAGACCTAGCTCGTCCGTTCCCAAGGTTAGGCCTGCTTGAGCGTGGGCCCGGGGCTCCCCCAGTTCCATTCTCATGCCTGCTTAAGTTGGTCCTTGTAAGCCTGCCGACTACCACTGGACCTTTGTCTGCCTCGTCTCCTGATAACTCCTCCTCGTCCTCCTCCTCTGTGTGGAGGTCGAAGTCTGGGTCACCGAGGGTTCCCTCTAAGGGAGGCATATTCCCATCAGCATCGGGGGGACCTGTGTTGGAGGACCTCCTTGCATCGTACGTCTCTAAGAGACCTATCAGAAATGCGATGGTAGGGTTAGAACCCTGGTTTAGCTTCCTGGAGGCACACAGTTGTCTCATCTCCTTGAAGCTAAGAGCTGCATATCGTGACACGACCTGTGGAGGGTCACTGACCACTAAGGGAGTCTGCGAAGACTCTCCGTGGACCGACATGCTTTTCTAGTGAGGTGTAAGTGATGCACCTACCTACACTATGTGTTTACCTACTGATCCCTTGCTAAGAGTTGTAGTCAGGGTGTGCTAAGCCCTGTTACACTACAACAGCCGGTTCAGTAGAACTCGGAGTATTCTAAGTTAAGTTATATGTACCTGGGTACTTATGTGATCTTTCACTGCGATATTCTTAGGATACGTGTGTGGTAAAACAACAGCAAGCTCAAATCCCACCGCTGCCACCAATGTGAGAAGTTGGCCTGATATGTAGTGCTCACTATTCTAGTGATCACTGTGTATCATTCCAAACAACCCTTATTGATGATTGGTTGTAAGTCAACCTTATAGACCAGCTATCCTAGTAGCGTGGATACGAGCAGTCTTAGGCTAAACTCTAGAGGGCGTGTTAAGCCAGCTGTTTACCATCACATATACCCCTTGAACACCCAGTGAAAGGACACCACACAAGTTGTTATGAAAATAAAGGATATTTATTTATAACAAGACTACCCTGGCTCTTTATGAGTCAGGGAGCTAAGCACAATACAAAACTCTTAGGAAAATACTTCTGGTTGCACAATTTACACAAATGCCCGAGGGCACGAAACCATTACACTGCAAGTGGAAGGGGAGAAGTTAGAAAGTCTAAAGTGACTGATTCCGGAGTGATCCGATCAGTGGGACTAAACGTAAAAGGAACTGGACACTTGTGAAGCGAACCTGCGATGGAGCACCGCAATGCTCGAGTTACCTAGCCCAGAGGCTGCGGCTGTGGAAGGTTCGGCAAGATGTCGGAAGTCCTCGTTGTAGTCTCAGGAGCCTGAAAGAAGAGTTGCTGGCAGGCGACCAGTGTCGATGTTCAGCGAGATCCAAACCTGGATCGGTGATGAAGGAAACCTGAAAGCAGAGGGGACTCAGTTCTCAACCGCTAGCCAGCGATCGTGTGGGCACCAGGAGGGTACCGGCTGAAGTCACCTCGACCAGGTGAGTGGATGACGTCGGACTCGGCCGTTCCTCGGACCAGGAGGCGCGGCGGCGACCAGGATGGAGGGCGAGCTGTCCCACGCAGGTGTCTGCTGTCGATGATGCTGGGCCCAGGAATGGGGCAGCGGATCTTGGCAGTGGCAAGCCCACGCGGTGGAGTCATGATGGCATCTGGAGTGGACCAGGAGGGTCCGTGGTACTCCTCTGTTGAAGGGGAGCAAGAGCCAGTCTGGAGCAACCAGACTAGTGATGAAACAAACGTGGTGCGTCGTGAAGAGGGCCACAAGCCGGTCGGCAAGTGGTCGAACAACGCGGCGAACAGCAAGGAGCGGAAGGGCCCCCACGCAGATCTCGGGGATGCTGGGGAGGCATACTTCGGTGCTGGAGCTGCTCAGGGTTAGGGCTTCTCAAACCCTAGGTGCACTCACTCGAGGGTCCCTCAGTGGGCGTGCTAGATAAGCGTCGTGCAGGTTCTGAAGATGGCCGGTCCCGCAGGTCTCGTCACACCTACGACTCTCAGCTGGGCTGATGAGGTAGGTAAAAGGTCAGAGATGGCAGGAACTCGGGCTTCGTCGAGCTGGGCAGTCTTGATCCGTAGGAGAGACTTACAGCAAACCGCAAGCGCTTAGGTGGTGCCTGCTGGTGCAGGGTGGCTACTCCTTAGCCACAAGGGAGAGTCTTCAGAAATAGTCAAGAGTTCCTTTCGTGGAAAGTAGTTCAAGATTCAGAATTATCCAATTTGGGAAGGGGACTCGCTCCTACCTTTATTCTAAGAAAAAGGGGCTGGCCCGTGACTAGGTTCTACCTATGGGTGGAGCCAGGAGGGGGGTGGTTACACCCCTTTCCTTTGTCCGGCTTCGCCCCAGCTCAGGGGCTGGTGTGCCCCCGAAACTGGTTTGAGCCGGGCTATGCACAGTGAGCACCGGGGTGCCACGGGCAATCACCTTCCTTTCAGCCCTGCCTACCTGGGATACACAAACCCTGTCTGGGATGGTGCTAACACCGCCCTCGACAGGAAACTCTTTGTCCAAGCTCCCCTCGCTGGAAGGTCTCCCAGCAGCAGGAGGTCAGACTTGTGTCTGGTGGCAGCATCCATTTTGTGATGCTGAGGCTTGAGTCAACTTTAACTGGGGTTCAAGGTTACTTCCATGTCGTGCCCCTCTAAAAGGGGGGAATGCTAACCCCGTCGCCAGAACTGGCGAGGGGTTCGTATTCCAATTCGTATGACACCTTACTCGACATGTGTAGGTGATGCGATGCCAAAGTTAGCAAATAACCGCGAGGATTATAATGCATTTAAAAGTAGTTGGCCCGCGTCACCATGGAACGGCTATTAGGACTTGGTTCCGCAAGCCGTCGACGGGCTCAGCTCGCGCCAGAGCACCGTCCCACATGATTCCCTGCACTCTGCCTTCAGGATTGATAAGGCCTGCCATAGGAGTGACTGATAGGAATCCATGTGTCCATTTTAGGGTTAGGTGTAGGAATACTACACCTACAGCAACGGGTGATTACACCACGTTGCCCCAGCTGTCGTGCAGCCAGTTGTGTCAGATTTGGGCGGCCATTCCAGGGGTGGCATAATACATGCTGCAGCCCCTGGTAGGCCCTGGGTACACCGATGCCCTGGATACCTGTGGTATGCTGAGACAGGGACTGACAAGGCGGTCTAGTTCCAATTGGTGGATGCACCTAATGTACATGTGTTTAATTTCGAGAGAGAACGGCTAGGCTGTGGGTCTGATTGGCAGGCCCACAGCCGGGGAAAGTCATAAACCAATGAAGCAAAAGCAAAAAATCTGGGTGATCATAGGATTGCAGACCCTACTCTCCTACAAACATGATAGCTCATATAGGAGCTTTTTTTACAATTGATACCCAAGGTAAGACAATTCGCAGAACCAAAAAATCTCATACCTGGTACAATGGCGATTGCAGGGGGAAAAAAAATGACCTTATTATGGCAATTAAAAGCAAAAACTGTCCTCTAGTTAGAGAGACTAGAAAGGCCTACAAAGCCGCAATTCGCCAAGTTAAACTTGACTGGGATGAATCCTACTGGCAAGACCTAAAGGATGCAAGTCTGGCTAGGGATGCCAAGCTCTTTTGGAACAAGGCCAGATGGGTCGATACTGAGGACCCTGACATGATTCCCAATCATATTTTAGCTGAGGATTGGTTCAATCATTTTAAGACCCTGTACTCAGAACCTGACATCCCGGGGAGTAGTAGGACTTCCAAACAAACTATTTCCCATCCTATCCTGAACCCCACTGATATCTTTACTTTAGAAGAAGCCGAGAAGGCCATAAAGAAAATACTTCCATCCAAAGCTCCCGGACCAGATGGCCTTCCAGGAGACCTCCTTCTCACAGACCCCCGGAATTGGGCCAACTATATCACTCTTCTAATCAATTCAATCGCTAGAGGGAGTCCAGTGCCAGATT
Organism: Triturus cristatus; assembly: GCF_964204655.1. NCBI lineage: Eukaryota > Metazoa > Chordata > Amphibia > Caudata > Salamandridae > Triturus > Triturus cristatus. The sequence continues at coordinate 760,519,167 of NC_140580.1, forward strand.
CATGGAAGGGTGCTGAGGTTGTCCCAATTTTTAAAAAAGGTGCCAGGGACAACCCCTCCAACTACCGTCCTATCAGCTTGATAGATGTCATACAAAAAGTAGTTGGTAGGATTTTGTTACAGCGAATCCAGCAATGGATTGAGGAAGAAAATATACTCTCTCAATACCAAGCTGGATTCATGGCATGTACAGGGACAGTGGACCAAGCCTTCAGACTTGTTTTAATCTATTGGAAGGTAGTTTTAATTGGCAAAGGCAGCCTCTATTTGGCATTTATTGACTTAAAGACTGCCTTTGACCTGGTCCCCCGTGCCCAGCTCTGGCACATTTGGAAGACATGGGGATGCCCCCCCTACTATTGAATATCTTGATTCGATTACACGAAGATAACTTCGCCCAAGTGAGGTGGGGATCCCAGGGTCATAAAATAGATAGGATCACGGTAAATAGAGGAGTCTGACAGGGCTGTGTACTGGCCCCCACATTATTTTCCTTATACATTAATGGGGTCGTTAGCCATTTACAGGAATTTCCATCTGATGCTCCAGCCCTGGCGGGCGAACGGGTTCCTACTCTACTTTTTGCAGATGACACGCTCCTCATTTCTAAAACGCCAGCAGGGCTTCAGAAACTCCTTGATAGATTTTATTCTTTTTGTCAAACTAGGGGCTTGACTATAAATACCGCCAAAACCAAACTTATGGCGTTCAATCCCTACAAACCTTTTAGAAATAATTTTAGTTTAGAAGGAACAACTTTGGAAAAAGTCCCAATGTTTGATTACTTGGGAATAAGACTGGACGAAAAAATGCGATGGAGGTTTCATATTGACAAAATGCTCCTAAGTCACAAGCGTGTTACAGGCATTCTAAGCAAAAAACATTGCCTGTCGTCGAGCAGACCTGTGGCCCCTGCGCTGTCAATTTATGCAGCTAAGGCAGTCAGTTCCACCCTCTATGGAGCAGAATTGTGGGGCTTCGAAAATAGCGAAAGCATTTGCAAGTCCGAGCACAAGTTCCTAAGGGAACTAGTGATGGTTCCCAGAAACACGCCTTTAAAACCACTACTAAAAGACCTAGGCAGACATTCTTTTAAAGACATAGCGAGACTACGACCTCTGCTCTTTTGGGCCCGTCTATGTCGGACCCCTGAATTGGCCAATTATTTAGCAGCTCTAACAGAAATCATGACTCTAGATGTCAACAAAAAAATCAGCTGGCTGGCCAATATCAAAAAATCTCTTTATGCCTTAGGTCTAAAGGAACATTGGGACATGCAAACTGTCCCTGGCAAGGCAGAACTTAAAAAATACTACTGGGCCTGGGTTGATGCACAAGAACTTAGCAACCCAAGAATTGGCAGAATGTCAGAAGAATTTTTTCTCCATAAGAACTGTGCATCTTTTGAACCATACCTCGACTTTATAACAACACCACGAGATAGAGCGCTATATATTCAGTTCAGGGTTGGCTCTCTGCCGGTTAGAGAACTCACAGCGGCATGGAGCACCCCCTATCAAACACCTTTGGGGTGCCCCTGCTGCAAAGCCCCGACTGAAAGCTTAGCCCACTTTTTGTTCGCTTGCCCTGCCTATAAAAGTGCAAGGGCAAAATGGTTAAAACCTATTTGCAGAGATCTGGGAACACGTGACTATTGAATGTCCTTACGCATCTTGAAGGCCGACCCGCGAACTCTTTTCGCCTGTGGTGTAGCCAAATATCTTGGTCGTGCCTGGATTGTTAGATTCAAATATCTGAACAAAGTTTAGTATGCAATTATGCTCTTATCGCTATTGCTATGTCCCCTTTCCCTACCCATTGCACAGTCACTTTATATTCGAGAGCTATTTGGCACCAACAGGAAAAAGGGCTCCCCCCGATTAGAAGGGTAATCAACCAAAGTTTGCAATTTCTATTTCTAGATTTGTAGGTATTTTGTATGTGATGAGCTTAATGTTGGTCGCTTGTACTCTTTTAACTGATGTTTTATATCTTTTTAACTTTTTCTATTTAATGTATGTATTCGATGAAATGCTTTCAAGATACTGGATATCGAAATAAAGCTTTTTGAACTTGAACATTATCCTATTATTGTTAAAACAAAAGGGCATCATTTAGGTAGAAATACATTCTTAGTTATTAGTAAAGACAGCCCCAGCCACTGAGGTGTGTTTTCAATCCTGAGTTTGTGCTTCTCCAGACCAAACACTCTTACAATATACTGCCTAATAGTATGGATGACATGTGACTCCTACACCCTGTAATTCTCAGTGTCTTATGAACATTTCCTATAAACCGATTTACACATGTATGATTCGTTGTCATTCAAGCACGCTATTTGGGTCAAAGACCTTAAAAGCCACATGATTAATCACAGTAAAAATCAATCATAAAAATACAATTTACACCCAACATTAAAATTCCATAAATAATTAAAATATCATGCAGTTACAATAAAGTGCCTAGTTAAAATACAGTTTTAAAATAATACATCGTACAACCTATGTACAAGCTATCTGTTCTCTTTTAGGGTCTCGTCTATTTATCCTGTGAAACCTGGCCATCAGAGTATTACTACAAAGACACTAAAACGTGACCAAATCAGAGATAATTTTAGACCGGACAGGCCAAACACATTCTAGGTATTTTCCAACTGAAACAAACAATAAACAATGCAGTATTTAACCTGCATATTCTAAGTGCTACCTTAAATTGCTGGATAACCAGATTTCAACAAAAAGGGCACTATCGATTGTTTACGTTGCCTGGAGTAAAAGGGGCTGAAGAACAGAAGGTGAGCATCAGTCTCCTCTGAACTCCTACAGATTTTACAGACTTTGCTGCCTGCGTTAGAGCCTCTCCAATTGCAGGTGACCAGGTTAAGTGGTAGGGTTCCCAGCCTAAATCTTATATATAAGGACTTTGTAAAAGGAGGATCTATTTCATCAAGTAAGGGCTCAAACCTTGAGGCTGGATTAAACTCTAAAACTCGGTTTGATAGCATGCCCAAGTTTCGTGACTGGGTAAGTTTCTTTTCTTCTTCCATCCAGAAGGCGGTCTTAACCAGCTTAATGGAGGAAGAAGTGATGAGAGATGTCTGGTTCCAAAGGTTAATTAAGCCCAGTCCAGCAAATGTCTCTTTAATGTATTTTAACCATGGGGACAAAGTCATTGCTCTAGATATGCCCAGAATTTCCTTTAGTCCAGCCCTGTAAGGTTCCAATTCTTCTGTCAACCAAATCCTTACCCAATAAAGGATTGACTTAAGTCCTGCAGTAGCTGCTTTTCGAATGTATATCTAAGTTCATCTTAAAGATTAGTGGGGTACTTTGGAGGAGTTTAAGTGTGCTTTCAATAATGTATTTTCTGCCACCCCCAGTAGATAGACATTGCTATGGCCCTAGAGATCAGCTCCATAGATTGTGGCAGCTACTGCTTGGACTCTCCATATTTCAAGTAATGGGAATATCGGGTGGAAAGATGTCTTTATTGCAAAACCCATGATTGCTGCCACCCTGTTGTTAAGGATGAGCGAGCTCTTCGCTATCTGAGTTTGTGCTAGATAGACGCCCGGATTCCCAAACAATCAGATTCTATCACTTCTTGAAGATTTTCTCAAAGCTAACAACCCCTCTGAAATGTCTGTGCGGATGAATGGCCATGTATTTCGGTCTTACTAATATTAATTATCCGGCCATGATTGATCTAAAAAAGATTTAATCTACTAAGTAGTGCAACAATACCCTTGGGGGCTCTGGATACTAATAAAGTATCATCGGCAAATAATAAAGCCGGTATTTTTGTACCCCTCTACACTGGTGAATCGTTCCCGCAGTCCATAAGAAAATCCATGCAGCCATTAACGTATAGAAAGAATAATGTTGGGGCAAGGACACAGCCTTGCATCACTCCTTTAACTACCCTTATTGGGTCTGCAAGTTCCCCTTTTCTCCCCATCTAATCTGCGATTAATTATCTGTATAAAGGCGCACAATTCTATCTAATAGAGGCGGTCATATCCCCAATACTTTTCAGGGAACTCCAGAGATTGTTTCTGAGGACCATATCAAAAGCTGCCATTAAGTCAATAAATGTGACATAGAGACTACCTTGATTGCTATCCACTGTTTTCAACCCTAGCAGCTGGAATCCAAAAACCTGGCCCACAGTACTTGTCTTTGGTCAGAACCCTGCTTGAAGCTGGGAAAGGATCCAATTATCCTCTATCCATATCAGTAGATGGTTCAGTATTTGCCTACAGAATATTTTTTGGTCTATGTCAATCAAACTGTTCGGACAGTACTTGGACTTGGCTAGGCCAGATTTGGAACCCTTTTTGAAAATTGATACTATCTCTGCTCCTCTCCAGGTCGCAGGTATTTGGGCACCCCCCATTATGGCATTAGAAATACAATTTAAGTATGGTATCCAGATGTCAAGTTCCGCTTTAAATAGTTCAGCAGGAAATTTATCGACCCTGGGACTTTACCTAAATTTTGAGTGCTAATCTCACAGCGTGTTTCTGTCAAGGTGACGAAAACCAAGTTGTCCTCCAGCTCCCTTTTTGGTGTAGAATGCTCAGGAGAAGTTTCTGCGCTTTGATCAGGGAGCAATCCTACAGAGTGTGGGTAGTTAGATGTAATAGAACCCCTATTGCTTTCACCGTATAGAGATTGGAAGTGGCTGTTCCAATCTTTCGGGAGAATATTACTCTCGGATCTCATCTTGTTTACTCCTGGATACTCATAGGTCATGTTTCTCATGGATATTAATGGGCCGGGGCTCCTTATAAATGACCTTGTACATGACACTGACTTGACCTACAAAGGCGATTATTGGGATTATTTGGCATAACATACAATCATCAATTAGCATGGGGTTGCAGTGCTTTTGATAACCCATAGCTGTATAGATTTGTGGAGATCTGGAGTCAGTAGGGGGGAAGAATGTTCCCTTGTTTGGTAAAGGTATAAGCATTAGGAGGTTGAGAGTTAGAAGGGTGGGCCGGAAGTACTAATATTTAAACCTCTGACTTACATCTCTGATTTGTGCCCTTTGCCTGCATTTCATTTTGTTCTTCCAGTTTCTTCTCTTGATTCTATGAGGAATTATGGATATTGGATATTTTTTACAAGTCTTCCTGTCGCACGTGACCCTTCCATCATTGAAATGGGTCACTGTACAGATGAATACCCCAAGGCCGATTGGTTTCTAGAGAATATAATGTCAACATCTGCGCAAGCGACCACAAGGTGCCTGCACAACTGCAGCCACCTACTCAGAGGTGGCTCCTTCAGCAAGGCGAAGGAGTGTTGCCTCACTGCTTTTTAGCAGTGAAATAAAGGGAAAATAAATTGATATTAACTCGTGTTATTATAATTTTATTTTTTCTACTTCTGGCAGCTATGCAGGGCGGCTCTGCTCGCAGAGCAGGGCGGGGGAGGAGTGGTGGCAACCTCCTAAGTGCGCTATGACTGATTGGCCGGCCCTCTCGGGCCGTCCAAACAGTCGTGTGCTCCATGCAAGCTGCATTACAGCCTGCTTGGGGAACATGCCCAGGCTCCCAGCCAGCGTCAGAGTGCCAAACCATGGCGCGCAGACCAATCACAACACTGTTAAGGCAGTGTTGTGATCTGCTGACTGGGAGCCTGGGTGTGCTTCCTGTTCCTGCCGAGCGAGGCACTACGGAGGAGAGACGCGGCGAGAAAGAGGCGAGAAGGTACGTTTTTCCTTTTATTTTTTAATATTCGTTACCCCCCCGCATCCTGTCCTCCCCGCTCCCACCCACCTCCGATCCATACAGGCCGCCATTGCACCTACCAGTTAAGTACTTGTTCTTAATTTGTAAAACACAAAAGTGCAGGGGGCCATATATTTTGTTAGGGTCCATTGGTGTCACTGCTAAATGCCAGAGCTGCTGATTACCAAGAGCACTTAGTCCGGATTGCACCTCATTACTCTTTCTTCCATCACCCTACACTTCTTGTCTCTTTATTTCACTCTTGCAGACTCTTTTTCATCCCTGCTTTTGTCTCTTCATTTCACTCTTGCAGACACTGTTTCATCCCTGCCTTTTCCGTTTGTCACTTATTTCCTATCTTCCTCTCGCTTTTTTGTTCTGGGTCAAAGTCTGAGAGTAAAAAAAAGTCTTGGTCCTCTAAAGTGAATGCTGGTGCCCACCACCTGTAATCACTGGCACAAATTAGGCACTGATTTGGTATATTGAGAAATTACATTGCAGCTGCATGTAGTTGTTCCTAATACCATTTTGAGTATGGTCACACTAGCCCACATGCACCAAGTTTAATGCAAGGTGTTGTAATGATACAAAATGTTACTTCATGTAGGAATCAAGATAGCCCTTTGTGGTCAGGGGTCAGGGCTAAAGGGATTTGAATGAGCAATTGTGCAAGCCTGTTCTCTCTTCCTTGCGGGAAGGGATTAGCAAAGTAACCTGCGTATATGCACGGAACTAGCTCCCTGTAGTAAACCTAAGTGCAATCTGTGCCAAAACTGCGTTTTTAGCCTTAAAATCAGCATGTAAAGACCAAATGTTCTAAGATGATTTGCCATAGGTCTTTCATTTTAGGATTGTGTCATAGGGTAATGTTGATCTCAATAAAAACTAACAATATTTCATTTTTAGTCCTGTTGTGTGAACAGCCTGTACCTCGAATCAAATATGTCTTTTAGTGCCAGATGTGAAGACGCTACATAGCAAAAGTGGGTAGTATTACTTCAATCCGCTTGAGGCAAATGTGAATCCTGAGTGATATCCTCCGTGACCCGATTCCACGTATGTCTGAGCTGGTCTCTGGAGGCTGAGAATGAATGATGTAATAGATTGTTAGTGTATGGTGTGGAGAAGAAGCTAGGAGACAGGGACAGTTGGGAGGATGAGATCTACCAGAACCTACCCACTGTTGCTGTAGCATAAGGACCTAACATGTAATAAAGAACTTACAGCTCCCTGAATGGTTCCGGACTTGTACGTAGACCCTGCCCTCTAACTTCAACACTTTGCTACCAAAACCAGATAGAACACCAACATCTTTGCTGATAGAGCTCACTGTCTCCCATCATTTACTACCTCAAAAAGTATCAATATGATAGACACCTCCACCACCTTCACAAAGATCTCACAAATCAGTCAAAGCACCAAACTCCAGTTCTTCTTCAGGACAGCAGAACTGAAGAACATGTGTACATTATCTGCACTAGATTACTTACTCTTAAGATAGTAAGGAGGAACATCAGTATTCAACTTAGGTCCTTTTTTATAGTTTGGCGAACAGGGTACTCTGCGGAAGAGTGGCAGAGTACTTTGCCAATTTGGTGTTAGGTGAACCGTTTTGTTGGCAGTGCCTCCACTGCCCCCATCACTGGAAACCTGTAACTGCTGGAATGACTGACATTGTGCCACTGAGCTAAGTACCTCAGAGACCATTTACCCTATCAGGGCAGTATGCTCCAACATAATTTTTGTTTGTTTGGGGAAGCCAGGGAAACAAGTGGTTCCCACACATGGGGACAAAGTTCCCAGCGGTCAGCAACATTTATTATCGGTTTTGTTTTTGGAAAGAAAACATGCAATGAAAATTGCAATAGGTCTTGCCTTTGATTAAGTTAAAGCCATTTGCTTTGCTAATGGTATTGTATAGCAAAGCAAATGGCTTTAACTTAATGAAAGGTGAGACCTAATGTTAGTCAGTGTCAGTCAGTGTCAGTCAGTCAGTGTCAGTCAGTGTCAGTCAGTTTCAGTCAGTGTCAGTCAGTCAGTTTCAGTCAGTGTCAGTCAGTCAGTGTCAGTGTCAGTCAGTGTCAGTCAGTCAGTGTCAGTCAGTTTCAGTCAGTGTCAGTCAGTCAGTGTCAGTCAGCCAGTGTCAGTCAGTCAGCCAGTCAGTCAGTATCAGCCAGTGTTAGTCAGTCAGTCAGTGTCAGTCAGTCAGTGTCAGTCAGTGTCAGTCAGTCAGTGTCAGTCAGTGTCGGTCAGTCAGTGTCAGTCAGTGTCAGTCAGTCAGTGTCAGTCAGTGTCAGTCAGTGTCAGTCAGTGTAACCCAGTCAGTGTCAGTCAGTCAATGTCAGTTAGTGTCAGTCAGTCAGTGTCAGTCAGTCAGTGTCAGTCAGTCTGCCAGTCAGTCAGTGCCAGTGTTAGTCAGTCAGTGTCAGTGTCAGTCAGTGTCAGTTCGTCTGTCAGTCAGTGTTAGTGTCAGTCAGTCAGTGTCAGTCAGTCAGCATCAGTCAGTGTCGGTCAGTCAGTGTCAGTCAGTGTCAGCCAGTGTCAGTCAGTCAGTGTCAGTCAGTCAGTGTCAGTCAGTGTCATTAAGTCAGTGTCAATCAGTTTCAGTCAGTGTCAGTCAGTCAGTGTCAGTCAGTGTCAGTCAGTGTCAGTCAGAGTCAGTCAGTGTCAGTCAGTGTCAGTCAGTCAGTGTCAGTCAGTGGCAGTCAGTGTAAGCCAGTCAGTGTCAGTCAGTCAATGTCAGTTAGTGTCAGTCAGTCAGTGTCAGTCAGTCAGTGTCAGTCAGTCTGCCAGTCAGTCAGTGTCAGTGTTAGACAGTCAGTGTCAGTGTCAGTGTCAGTCAGTCAGTGTCAGTCAGTCAGTGTCAGTAAGTGTCAGTGTCAGTCAGTGCCAGCCAGTGTCAGTCAGTCAGTGTGTGTCAGTCAGTGTCATTCAGTCAGTGTCAATCAGTTTCAGTCAGTGTCAGTCAGTCAGTGTCAGTCAGTCAGTGTCAGTTAGTGTCAGTCAGTGTCAGTCAGTCAGAGTCAGCCCGTGTCAGTCAATCAGTGTCAGTCAGTGTCAGTCAATGTCAGTCAGTTTCAGTCAGTGTCAGTCAGTGTCAGTCAGTCAGTAAGTTTCAGTCAGTGTCAGTCAGTCAGTGTCAGTCAGTGTCAGTCTGTCAGTGTCAGTCAGTCAGTGTCAGTCAGTGTCAGTCAGTCTGTCAGTCTGTCAGTCAGTCAGTGTTAGTCAGCCAGTGTCAGTCTGTCAGTGTCAGTCAGTCAGTGTCAGTCAGTCAGTCTGTCAGTGTCAGTCAGTGTCAGTCAGTGTCAGTCAGTGTCAGTCAGTGTCAGTCAGTCAGTCAGTGTCAGTTAGTCAGTGGCAGTCAGTGGCAGTCAGTCAGTGTCAGTCAGTGTCAGTCAGTCAGTCAGTCAGTCAGTCAGTGTCAGTTAGTCAGTGGCAGTCAGTGGCAGTCAGTCAGTGTCAGTCAGTGTCAGTCAGTCAATATCAGTCAGTCAGTGTCAGTCAGTCAGTGTCAGTCAGTCTGCCAGTCAGTCAGTCAGTGTCAGTCAGTCAGTGTCAGTCAATCTGTCAGTCAGTCATTGTCAGTTAATCAGTGTCAGTCAGTCAGTGTCAGTCAGTCAGTGCCAGTCAGTCAGTCAGTCAGTGTCAGTCAGTCAGTGTCAGCCAGTCAGTGTCAGTGTCAGTCAGTCACTGTCAGTCAGTGTAAGTCAGTCAGTGTCAGTAAGTGTCAGTCAGTCAGTGTCAGTCAGTCTGCCAGTCAGTCAGTGTCAGTGTCAGTCAGTCAGTGTCAGTCAGTGTCAGTAAGTCAGTGTCAGTAAGTCAGTGTCAGTCAGTTTCAGTCAGTGTCAGTCAGTAACTTTCAGTCAGTGTCAGTCAGTCAGTGTCAGTGTCAGTCAGTGTCAGTCAGTCAGTGTCAGTCAGTTTCAGTCAGTGTCAGTCAGTAACTTTCAGTCAGTGTCAGTCAGTCAGTGTCAGTGTCAGTCAGTGTCAGTCAGTCAGTGTCAGTCAGTTTCAGTCAGTGTCAGTCAGTCAGTGTCAGTCAGCCAGTGTCAGTCAGTCAGCCAGTCAGTCAGTATCAGCCAGTGTCAGTCAGTCAGTCAGTGTCAGTCAGTCAGTGTCAGTCAGTGTCAGTCAGTCAGTGTCAGTCATTGTCAGTCAGTGTCAGTCAGTCAGTGTCAGTCAGTGTCAGTCAGTCAGTGTCAGTCAGTGTCAGTCAGTGTAACCCAGTCAGTGTCAGTCAGTCAATGTCAGTTAGTGTCAGTCAGTCAGTGTCAGTCAGTCAGTGTCAGTCAGTCAGTGTCAGTCAGTTTCAGTCAGTGTCAGTCAGTCAGTAAGTTTCAGTCAGTGTCAGTCAGTCAGTGTCAGTCAGTCAGTGTCAGTCAGTCTGCCAGTCAGTCAGTCAGTGTCAGTCAGTCTGTCAGTCAGTCATTGTCAGTTAATCAGTGTCAGTCAGTCAGTCAGTCAGTGTCAGTCAGTCATTGCCAGTCAGTCAGTCAGTCAGTGTCAGTCAGTGTCAGCCAGTCAGTGTCAGTGTCAGTCAGTCAGTCAGTCAGTGTCAGTCAGTCTGCCAGTCAGTCAGTGTCAGTCAGTCAGTGTCAGTCAGTGTCAGTCAGTCAGTGTCAGTGTCAGTAAGTGTCAGTCAGTCAGTGTCAGCCAGTGTCAGTCAGTCAGTGTCAGTCAGTGTCAGTCAGTCAGTGTCAGTCAGTTTCAGTCAGTGTCAGTCAGTCAGTGTCAGTCAGCCAGTGTCAGTCAGTCAGTCAGTGTCAGTCAGTGTCAGTCAGTGTCCGTCAGTCAGTGTCCGTCAGTCAGTGTCAGTCAGTGAAAGTCAGTCAGTGTCAGTCAGTGTCAGTCACAGTCAGTCAGTGTCAGTCAGTGTCAGTCACAGTCAGTCAGTGTCAGTCAGTGTCAGTCAGTGTCAGTCAGTGTCAGTCAGTCAGTAAGTTTCAGTCAGTGTCAGTCAGTGTCAGTCAGTCAGTCAGTGTCAGTCAGTCAGTGTCAGTCAGTCTGCCAGTCAGTCAGTCAGTGTCAGTCAGTTCGTGCCAGTGTCAGTCAGTCAGTGTCAGTCAGTCTGTCAGTCAGTCTGTCAGTCAGTGTCAGTCAGGCAGTGTCAGTCAGTGTCAGTCAGTCAGTGTCAGTCAGTGTCAGTCACTGTAGGCCAGCCAGTGTCAGTCAGTCAATGTCAGTTAGTGTCAGTCAGTGTTAGTCAGTCAGTGTCAGTCAGTCTGTCAGTCAGTGTTAGTGTCAGTCAGTCAGTGTCAGTGTCAGTCAGTGTCAGTCAGTCAGCGTCAGTCAGTGTCAGTCAGTCAGTTTCAGTCAGTGTCAGTCAGTGTCAGTCAGTCAGTGTCAGTCAGTGTCAGTCAATGTCAGTCAGTTTCAGTCAGTCAGTGTCAGTTAGTGTCAGTCAGTCAGTAAGTTTCAGTCAGTGTCAGTCAGTCAGTGTCAGTCAGTGTCAGTCTGTCAGTGTCAGTCAGTCAGTGTCAGTCAGTGTCAGTCAGTCTGTCAGTCTGTCAGTCAGTCAGTGTTAGTCAGTCAGTGTCAGTCTGTCAGTGTCAGTCAGTCAATGTTAGTCAGTCAGTCTGTCAGTATCAGTCAGTGTCAGTCAGTCAGTGTCAGTCAGTCAGTCAGTGTCAGTCAGTCAGTGGCAGTCAGTGGCAGTCAGTCAGTGTCAGGCAGTGTCAGTCAGTCAGTGTCAGTCAGTGTAGGAGAGTAGGGTCTGCTATCCTATGGTCACCCCAAATTTTTGCTTTTTGCTTCACTGGTTTTTGACATATTGAGGCTGTGGGCCTGCCAATCAGACCCCCAGCCTGCTGTTCTCTCTACTAAATTACAACTATGCACCCTAGGTGCATAACCAATTGGAAGTGGATCACCCTGTCAGCCCCTGTACCAGTGTACACTAGGTACCCAGGGCATTGGTGTACCCAAGGCCTGCCAGGGGCTGCAGCATGTATTATGCCACCCCAGGCTTGGCCTAACAATCTGACACAACTGGCTGATCACTCAGCTGGGGTAAGTTGGTGTAATCACCTCTTACTTAGGTGTAGTATACCTATACCTAACCTTAAATGGGACACCTGGTAACCTATGAGTCACTCCTATGGCAGGCCTTAACAATCCTGAAGGCAGAGTGCTTGGTTCCATGTGAGATGGTGCTCTGGCATGAGCTGAGCCTGTCTGCAGTGGTCGGAACAACTTCCTTCTACTGTTTCCAGATATCGTCATACCATATACTCTTAAGTGCATTATGAACCTCGCGGTTAAATGCTATCTTTGGTTTGGCTTTATCAAAACATGTCGAGTAAGGTGTCATACGAATTGGAATACTAACCCCTCGCCAATTCTGGCGACGGGGTTAGCATTCCACCCTTCTAGAGGGACACGACATGTACAGTACCTGAAACCCGGGTAAAATCAGACATAGCCTCAGCTCCACAAAATGGATGCTGCCACCACAGACACAAGTCTGCCCTCCTGCTGCTGGGAGTCCTTCCAGCTTGGGAGGTGTGGACAAAGGGTTTCCTGCCAGGGGAGGTGCGTGCACCACCCCAGACAGGATTTTGTGTATTGGTCAGGTAGGGCTTGAAAGAAACCAGACATGCCTGTGGCTCACAAGGAGCCTCGGTGCATATGCCAGTTCAAACCGGTCCTGGGGCACACCAGTCCCGGGCCTGGGGCGAGCTGGACAAAGGATTGGGGGTGTAACCACCCCCCTTCCTGGTCCCACCCATAGGGAGGGACCTAGCAGGTAGTCCGGCCCCTAGAATCCGAATAAAGGTAGGAGCTGTGTCCTAAGACTTCAGACATCCTGGAATCAACTTGAAACTAAGAAGAAGACGGGAACTTCGACATTCTGCTGCACAGAAGACTGAAGAAAATCTCCCCTGTGGTCAGGGAGTGACCACCTTGCTAACGCAAGCACCATCCAGCGAATCACCGTCTGCTTTGCCGCCGCCTCCCGCCGGAGCCCGAGCCCAGAGACTGACAAGACCTGGACCTCCAGACCTCTCACTGCCCGATCCACAGTCCCTGCAAAGAGGAGACCCGTGGAGGCACCGAGACACGTGGAGCCAGCCATCTTGGAACGACTACGACAAGCTGACCAGTGCAACAACCGAGGCTCCCTCCAAGTTGTGCTTTGGGTCCTGAGAAGCCCAACCCTCGAGCAGCATCTGCACCAAAGGTGAGCCCTCCAGCATCTCCACGATCTGCGTGGGGCCCTTCTGCATTTTGCCACTCGACGCGCCTAACCGGTTGCTGGCCCGCTGGCTAGTGGCCATCTTGGCGACGAAATCTACGACAAACACCGCTGGTCTGGTTGCTCCAGACTGGCCCTTGCTCCCCTCCAAAGGAGCAATCCCTCTGACCTTGCTGGTCAGAACCAACAGCTGATTTCCGAATCCTCCTGCAATTGCTTTTGCCAAGGCTTGTTTGCTTCGATCAAGTCGCCGACACCGCCGACAGCGAGAGCCTGCGTGGGACAGCTCGTGAGCCGACTCCTGGACGTCGTCGACCTTCAGGGACCACGTGGCTGCGGAGACAAGCTACCCCTCATCACCTGTTTGCACCCGACATCGCCTGGTACCCACCTGGTGCCACGCTGGTCACTGGCTAGTGACTGTGAACACTGTCCCCTCTGCTTACAGGTCTTCAACATCTCCGATCCACTCTTGGATCCACTGCATCTCTTCCCGACCGACCGCCTGCAGCATCTTTGTCCCAGGCTCAACGGAACAGATAGAAGAAACCCGACGCACTTTGAGGCCTATGCACCCGCTTCCTGTGGGTGAGGTAAAGCTGGTACTCCGGTGCCCATGTGTAGTAATACATCTCTAGTGCCTGTGTTCCAAATCTTAAGTTCCTAGGTCATCCGGAAGATTCCTTTTGCAGTAACTTTGTACTTTTTACGCACCCATTGAAACCTATGGGAGCACGCGTGTGACTATTTGCTCTGCACACGCCACCCGTGGACCTCCTGGTCACTAACTGACGTTAGCTCCTTGTAGGCCCAGCGATTCTAGAGGCCCTAGGCCTTTTCCCTTTTCTGTTCGTGGTACTTATACCACTATTTTAGTATATGGTTCGAGTGGCCACCAGGGCCTATCCATATAAAGTGCAACTTCTGTGTATTCTGTGATAATCTTGTTTGACGATTTGTGCTCCTGTGCTCATAAAGAGACTAGGGGTTACTTTGAGAAATAAATACATATATATTTTGAATATATATCTGTGTGGTGTCCTTTCATTGGTATAAAAGGGGGTTACTATTGGTAAAACAGCTTGCTTAACACGCTTCACGAGTTTAGCCTCAAAGACTGCTTAGCCTACGCTACCACTAGGGCAGCTAGTCCGAAAAGGTTGACTTACAACCACACCATAAGGGTTGCTTGGCATGGTACAAGGTGGTCACTAGAACTAGTGAACAGCATATACCAGGCCAACTTCTCACATTGGTGAGCAGCGGTTGGATTTGAGCTTGCTGTGTTTTACCATTGTAATCTCTTGGTTACCAATTGAAAGATCACATAGGTACCTGTAGGTACATATAAAACAAGATTAGATATACTTAAGTTCTACTGAACTTAGTTGTTGTAGAGCAAAGGGAGTAGCACACCCTGACTACAACTACTAGATAGGTTTAGTAGGTAAACCCAAGTGTAGGTAGATTGCAACACATCCACCCACACTTAAGAGCAATGGCCGGGGCAGAGGGGTCCACTGTACCCATCTCTGTTGAGAGTGACCCCCAGAGGGCACCATCCAGCTTTGCTACCCTTAATCAGAATGAGCTCAGGCATTTGGCAACTCTTAGAGGCCTTAAACAGCCCAAGAACCCAAACTCTGCTGAGCTCAGAGAGCTCTTACAGAATGATGAGAATCAGAGAGCACTCAAGAAAGCTTCCCAGTTAGCCCCCTTAGGGACAGGAACAGGAGGCCCCCCTTCTAAAGATGCCACTGAAGTACCCCTTCCCAATAGTCACCCCTTAGATGGGATGCCTACCACAGAGGATGAGAGTGAAAAGGATACTGACAGTAGTGAGGATGAAGGGAGAACTAGCCCAGTGCCAAGTATTATACTTGGCCCAGCTAAACCAAGGCTATTGGGGACTGACAGTGGGTTCAACCCACTGGATCTCCCCAGTGGACTTAACACAGGGCTTGGAAGGCAAAGGAATCGCTCAGGTGACTCCAATGCTTCCCATGGCTCTAGAGGCTCTCAAGGTCACTCCAGGAGAAGGATGACCACCCCTCAGAGGAGGGAACATGAGGCCAAGATGCAAGAGGCCCAGCTGAGGATCAGGAAGCAGGAGCTAGAAGTAGCCCTGATGGAAGAGAAACTTAGCAAGGCTAGACAGCATAAAGAGAGTGGGTCTATACCCACTGGTGGCAGCATTGTCCCTAAGGACAAAGATAGGGTTTTCGACAATAGAAACCTGTCTAAGGTTGTGCCCCCCTACAAAAGTGGGGATGACATCCACAAGTGGATAACTGCTCTTGAGAGAGCCTGCAAAGTACAGCAGGTTCCTGAAGATCAGTGGGCAGCAATCCTCTGGCTCTCCTTTGAAGGAAGAGGCAGAGACAGACTCCTCACTGTTAGAGAAGAGGATGTCAGAAACTACAGAGTCCTGAAGAGTGTTCTAGTTGATGGGTTAGGCTTAACCACTGAGCAGTACAGGTTAATGTTCAGAGACACCCAAAAGACACAGACTCAGGACTGGTCTGAATACATTGAATGTGCCACTAAGGCTTTGGAGGGTTGGTTGCTGGGAAGTAAGGTATCTGATTTTACAGGATTGTATAATTTGATGATGAGAGAACAGATTTTAAATAACTGTCAAAACCAGCAACTGCATCAACACTTGGTTGACTCTGATCTGACCTCTCCCCAAGAATTGGGAAAGAAGGCAGACAAATGGGTCAGAACCAGGGTTAAGCAAAAGAACCAGAACCAGGGCCAAGGGGGTGATCAGAAGAAAACAGACCAAAAGGGTGGAGATCAGAAACCTAAAGACCAGAAGTCTTCAACAGGGCCCCAAACTACTGCTAAGGAGGGTGGGTCCCAACAGTCCAAGAAGAAGAAAGAAGGTCAGAAGAAACCCTGGTGCAATCATTGTAAAAATACAACTCACTGGACTAGTGATTGCAAAAAGGGTGGAGCCCCCAACACTGTTGCCCCTAAGGCACCTGCTCCCAGTACTACTGTTAGCAGTGTTGGTCCCCAGACAAAGGGTGTAGTGGGAATCACTATGGGAACTGAAGGAGATTCTGACTTAGACAGAACCCTTACACAGGCAGTCTTGATCTGTGATGGGGACATTGATTTGTCCCTGACTGTGAGCCCCAGTAACCTGGGCAAGTACAGACAGACTCCTTTAATTAATGACAAAGTGGCTCAAGCCTACAGGGACACATGTGCCAGTGTCACTATGGTGACACCAGGCTTTGTGGACCCTGGACAGTACATATCAGGTGAGAACTACCTGGTGACCAATGCCAGCAATGCCACTACTTCACACAGTGTGGCAGTTGTTAACTTCTCATGGGGAGGGGTAACTGGCCTCAAAAGGGTTGTGGTTAGTGCAGACCTCCCAGTAGAATGTTTGTTGGGCAATGACCTAGAGAGTTCTCTATGGTCAGAAGTGGAGTACAGGACTCATGCAGAGATGTTAGGGATATCATCACGTGTCCTTGCTGTGACCAGGTCACAGGCCAAAAAGTGCCTCACTGAACCACAGGTCTTGGATCCTGGAACAATGGACCAAGCACCTACCAAGAAGAAGAACAGGAGGGTCAAGGCTGTGCCTTCCCCCCTGCCTCAGAGTGATGATCAGCCTTCCCAGGAAGCTGATCTAGAGGACCCTGAAGGAACTGTCCCTGAAGAGCTTGAACCTGATCAGGTTGAGTTTCTGGGGACAGGGGGACCTTCAAGGGCTGACTTGAGGCAGGCTCAGTTATCCTGTCCCTCTCTTGAACCCCTCAGACAGCTGGCTGCTGCTGAGGCTGCTGGGAATGCTCAAGGTACCCATAAAGTGTATTGGGATGAAGGGCTCCTTTATTCAGAGGCTAGAGACCCCAAGCCTGGTGCAACCAGGAGGTTGGTTATACCTCTGCAATTTAGGGGCTTCCTTCTTACCTTGGCCCATGACATTCCTTTAGCAGGACACCTAGGCCAGAACAAGACCTGGGACAGACTTGTCCCTCACTTTCACTGGCCTCATATGAATGAAGATACAAAGGAGTTTTGTCGCTCCTGTGTTACCTGCCAAGCCAGTGGCAAATCAGGTGGCACAACAAAGGCCCCCCTGATACCACTACCTGTGGTGGGGGTTCCCTTTGAAAGAGTGGGAATAGACATAGTGGGTCCCATGGATCCTCCCACTGCATCTGGGCACAGATTTATACTGGTGGTAGTGGATCATGCCACCAGGTACCCAGAGGCAATTCCCCTTAGGACCACTACAGCTCCTGTTGTGGCCAGGGCCCTGCTGGGAGTATTCTCCAGAGTGGGGTTTCCTAAGGAGGTAGTATCTGACAGAGGTACCAACTTTATGTCAGGATACTTGACAGCTATGTGGAAGGAATGTGGTGTCAACTACAAGTTCACCACCCCTTATCACCCACAATGCAATGGGCTTGTTGAGAGATTCAACAAGACCCTAAAGGGTATGATCAAAGGATTACCTGAAAAGCTCAGGCGAAGATGGGATATCCTTCTACCCTGCCTTCTGTTTGCTTACAGAGAGGTCCCACAAAAAGGAGTTGGCTACAGCCCCTTTGAATTGTTGTTTGGGCACCCTGTGAGAGGCCCACTGTGTTTGGTGAAGGAAGGATGGGAGTTACCTCTCAAAAAGCCTAAGCTAGACATAGTGGACTATGTACTTGGTCTCCGCTCCAGGATGGCTGAGTATATGGAGAAGGCATCTAAAAACCTTGAGGCAAGCCAGGCCTTACAGAAAGCTTGGCATGACCAAAAGGCTGTCTTGGTTGAGTATCAGCCAGGACAGAAGGTATGGGTGTTGGAGCCAGTGGCCCCAGCAGCACTCCAAGACAAATGGTCTGGACCCCATACAATCCTGGAAAAGAAGGGAGAGGTCACCTACTTGGTCGACCTAGGAACTCCCAGGAGTCCCCACAGGGTACTCCATGTTAACAGGCTTAAAGCATATGTTGACAGGGCAGACATGGGCTTGCTCATGGCTACAGATGAGGGACAGGAGGAAGAGAGTGACCCTCTCCCAGACCTGTTGTCTCAGAACCCTGAAGATGGCTCAGTTGAAGGAGTGACCCTTGGAGGCAACCTCACTGCCCATCAGCAGACTGAATGTAGACAGGTTCTACAATCATTTTCACATATGTTTTCCTTGATACCTAGTCAAACTGACTGGTGTACCCATGTTGTGGACACTGGTGACAGTCTGCCTGTAAAGAACAAACTTTACAGACAACCTGACCACGTCAGGGACTGTATAAAGGCTGAGGTACATAAAATGCTGGAATTAGGTGTCATTGAACCCTCAGAGAGCCCCTGGGCTAGCCCAGTGGTTCTGGTCCCCAAACCTCACACCAAAGATGGCAAGAGAGAGATGAGGTTCTGTGTGGATTACAGAGGACTCAATGCTGTCACCAGGACAGATGCACACCCTATTCCAAGGGCAGATGAGCTCATAGACAAACTAGCTTCTGCAAAGTTTTTGAGCACATTTGACTTAACAGCTGGCTATTGGCAAATCAGATTAGCTGAGGAGTCTAAGGCCAAAACAGCATTCTCAACCCCAGGTGGGCATTATCAGTTTGTGGTGATGCCCTTTGGTCTGAAGAATGCACCTGCCACCTTCCAAAGGCTGGTGAACCAAGTCCTTACTGGGTTGGATGACTTTTGTGCAGCATATCTGGATGACATTGCTGTCTTTAGCTCCACCTGGGAGGATCACCTGATCCACCTGAAGAAGGCTCTTGAGGCCCTGCAGAGGGCAGGCCTCACTATCAAGGCTACTAAGTGCCAGATAGGGCAGAGTAAGGTTGTATATTTGGGCCACCTTGTGGGTGGAGGCCAAGTTCAACCACTGGAGAGTAAGATACAATCCATCAAGGACTGGTCCCCTCCAACCACCCAGACTCAAGTTCGAGCTTTCTTGGGCTTGACTGGGTACTACAGGAAGTTTGTTAAGAACTATGGGTCCATTGTGACTCCTCTTAATGATCTGACATCCAAGAAGATGCCCAAAAAGGTTCAGTGGACAGTAAGCTGTCAAAAGGCATTTGATGACCTGAAGGAGGCCATGTGCTCTGCACCTATCCTGAAAAGTCCTGACTACTCCAAAGAGTTTATTGTCCAAACAGATGCTTCTGAGTTGGGTGTGGGAGCTGTGCTGTCACAACTTAATGTAGATGGTCAAGACCAACCCATTGCTTTTATTAGCAGAAGGTTGACCCCCAGAGAGAAGAATTGGTCAGCTATTGAGAGGGAGGCCTTTGCTGTGGTGTGGGCCCTGAAGAAGCTGAGGCCATACTTGTTTGGCACTCACTTCAAGATTCAGACCGACCATAAGCCCCTCTTGTGGCTAAATCAGATGAAGGGTGAAAACCCCAAACTGCTTAGGTGGTCCATTTCCCTACAGGGGATGGACTTTACAGTGGAGCACCGGCCAGGTACTGACCATGGGAATGCAGATGGTCTCTCCAGGTACTTCCACTTAGGACATGAAGACGAGACTGGTCAAGGCTAGTTTAATGTCCCAGCGTTTGGGGGGGGGTTGTGTAGGAGAGTAGGGTCTGCTATCCTATGGTCACCCCAAATTTTTGCTTTTTGCTTCACTGGTTTTTGACATATTGAGGCTGTGGGCCTGCCAATCAGACCCCCAGCCTGCTGTTCTCTCTACTAAATTACAACTATGCACCCTAGGTGCATAACCAATTGGAAGTGGATCACCCTGTCAGCCCCTGTACCAGTGTACACTAGGTACCCAGGGCATTGGTGTACCCAAGGCCTGCCAGGGGCTGCAGCATGTATTATGCCACCCCAGGCTTGGCCTAACAATCTGACACAACTGGCTGATCACTCAGCTGGGGTAAGTTGGTGTAATCACCTCTTACTTAGGTGTAGTATACCTATACCTAACCTTAAATGGGACACCTGGTAACCTATGAGTCACTCCTATGGCAGGCCTTAACAATCCTGAAGGCAGAGTGCTTGGTTCCATGTGAGATGGTGCTCTGGCATGAGCTGAGCCTGTCTGCAGTGGTCGGAACAACTTCCTTCTACTGTTTCCAGATATCGTCATACCATATACTCTTAAGTGCATTATGAACCTCGCGGTTAAATGCTATCTTTGGTTTGGCTTTATCAAAACATGTCGAGTAAGGTGTCATACGAATTGGAATACTAACCCCTCGCCAATTCTGGCGACGGGGTTAGCATTCCACCCTTCTAGAGGGACACGACATGTACAGTACCTGAAACCCGGGTAAAATCAGACATAGCCTCAGCTCCACAAAATGGATGCTGCCACCACAGACACAAGTCTGCCCTCCTGCTGCTGGGAGTCCTTCCAGCTTGGGAGGTGTGGACAAAGGGTTTCCTGCCAGGGGAGGTGCGTGCACCACCCCAGACAGGATTTTGTGTATTGGTCAGGTAGGGCTTGAAAGAAACCAGACATGCCTGTGGCTCACAAGGAGCCTCGGTGCATATGCCAGTTCAAACCGGTCCTGGGGCACACCAGTCCCGGGCCTGGGGCGAGCTGGACAAAGGATTGGGGGTGTAACCACCCCCCTTCCTGGTCCCACCCATAGGGAGGGACCTAGCAGGTAGTCCGGCCCCTAGAATCCGAATAAAGGTAGGAGCTGTGTCCTAAGACTTCAGACATCCTGGAATCAACTTGAAACTAAGAAGAAGACGGGAACTTCGACATTCTGCTGCACAGAAGACTGAAGAAAATCTCCCCTGTGGTCAGGGAGTGACCACCTTGCTAACGCAAGCACCATCCAGCGAATCACCGTCTGCTTTGCCGCCGCCTCCCGCCGGAGCCCGAGCCCAGAGACTGACAAGACCTGGACCTCCAGACCTCTCACTGCCCGATCCACAGTCCCTGCAAAGAGGAGACCCGTGGAGGCACCGAGACACGTGGAGCCAGCCATCTTGGAACGACTACGACAAGCTGACCAGTGCAACAACCGAGGCTCCCTCCAAGTTGTGCTTTGGGTCCTGAGAAGCCCAACCCTCGAGCAGCATCTGCACCAAAGGTGAGCCCTCCAGCATCTCCACGATCTGCGTGGGGCCCTTCTGCATTTTGCCACTCGACGCGCCTAACCGGTTGCTGGCCCGCTGGCTAGTGGCCATCTTGGCGACGAAATCTACGACAAACACCGCTGGTCTGGTTGCTCCAGACTGGCCCTTGCTCCCCTCCAAAGGAGCAATCCCTCTGACCTTGCTGGTCAGAACCAACAGCTGATTTCCGAATCCTCCTGCAATTGCTTTTGCCAAGGCTTGTTTGCTTCGATCAAGTCGCCGACACCGCCGACAGCGAGAGCCTGCGTGGGACAGCTCGTGAGCCGACTCCTGGACGTCGTCGACCTTCAGGGACCACGTGGCTGCGGAGACAAGCTACCCCTCATCACCTGTTTGCACCCGACATCGCCTGGTACCCACCTGGTGCCACGCTGGTCACTGGCTAGTGACTGTGAACACTGTCCCCTCTGCTTACAGGTCTTCAACATCTCCGATCCACTCTTGGATCCACTGCATCTCTTCCCGACCGACCGCCTGCAGCATCTTTGTCCCAGGCTCAACGGAACAGATAGAAGAAACCCGACGCACTTTGAGGCCTATGCACCCGCTTCCTGTGGGTGAGGTAAAGCTGGTACTCCGGTGCCCATGTGTAGTAATACATCTCTAGTGCCTGTGTTCCAAATCTTAAGTTCCTAGGTCATCCGGAAGATTCCTTTTGCAGTAACTTTGTACTTTTTACGCACCCATTGAAACCTATGGGAGCACGCGTGTGACTATTTGCTCTGCACACGCCACCCGTGGACCTCCTGGTCACTAACTGACGTTAGCTCCTTGTAGGCCCAGCGATTCTAGAGGCCCTAGGCCTTTTCCCTTTTCTGTTCGTGGTACTTATACCACTATTTTAGTATATGGTTCGAGTGGCCACCAGGGCCTATCCATATAAAGTGCAACTTCTGTGTATTCTGTGATAATCTTGTTTGACGATTTGTGCTCCTGTGCTCATAAAGAGACTAGGGGTTACTTTGAGAAATAAATACATATATATTTTGAATATATATCTGTGTGGTGTCCTTTCATTGGTATAAAAGGGGGTTACTATTGGTAAAACAGCTTGCTTAACACGCTTCACGAGTTTAGCCTCAAAGACTGCTTAGCCTACGCTACCACTAGGGCAGCTAGTCCGAAAAGGTTGACTTACAACCACACCATAAGGGTTGCTTGGCATGGTACAAGGTGGTCACTAGAACTAGTGAACAGCATATACCAGGCCAACTTCTCACAGTCAGTCAATGTCAGTCAGTGTCATTCAGTGTCAGTCAGTCAGTGTCAGTCAGTCAGTAAGTTTCAGTCAGTGTCAGTCAGTCAGTGTCAGTCAGTCTGCCAGTCAGTCAGTCAGTGTCAGTCAGTCAATGTCAGTCAGTCTGTCAGTCAGTCAGTGTCAGTCAGTCAGTGTCAGTCAGTCTGCCAGTCAGTCAGTCAGTGTCAGTCAGTCAGTGTCAGTCAGTCTGTCAGTCAGTCAGTGTCAGTTAATCAGTGTCAGTCAGTCAGTCAGTCAGTCAGTGTCAGTCAGTCAGTGCCAGTCAGTCAGTGTCAGTCAGTCAGTGTCAGCCAGTCAGTGTCAGTCAGTCAGTGTCAGTCAGTGTCAGTCAGTCAGTGTCAGTCAGTGTCAGTCAGCCAGTGTCAGTCAGTGTCAGTCAGTCAGTGTCAGTGTCAGTCAGTGTCAGTTAGTCAGTGTCAGTCAGTGTCAGTCAGTCAGTGTCAGTCAGTGTCAGTCAGTTTCAGTCAGTGTCAGTCAGTGTCAGTCAGTCAGTGTCACTCAGCCAGTGTCAGTCAGTCAGTCAGTGTCAGTCAGTGTCAGTCAGTGTCCGTCAGTCAGTGTCCGTCAGTCAGTGTCAGTCAGTGAAAGTCAGTCAGTGTCAGTCAGTGTCAGTCACAGTCAGTCAGTGTCAGTCAGTGTCAGTCACAGTCAGTCAGTGTCAGTCAGTGTCAGTCAGTCAGTAAGTTTCAGTCAGTGTCAGTCAGTGTCAGTCAGTCAGTCAGTGTCAGTCAGTCAGTGTCAGTCAGTCTGCCAGTCAGTCAGTCAGTGTCAGTCAGTTCGTGCCAGTGTCAGTCAGTCAGTGTCAGTCAGTCTGTCAGTCAGTCTGTCAGTCAGTGTCAGTCAGGCAGTGTCAGTCAGTGTCAGTCAGTCAGAGTCAGTCAGTGTCAGTGTCAGTCACTGTAAGCCAGCCAGTGTCAGTCAGTCAATGTCAGTTAGTGTCAGTCAGTGTTAGTCAGTCAGTGTCAGTCAGTCAGTGTCAGTCAGTCTGCCAGTCAGTCAGTGTCAGTGTCAGTCAGTCAGTGTCAGTCAGTCTGTCGGTCAGTGTTAGTGTCAGTCAGTCAGTGTCAGTGTCAGTTACTCAGTGTCAGTCAGTCAGCGTCAGTCAGTGTCAGTCAGTCAGTCAGTTTCAGTCAGTGTCAGTCAGTGTCAGTCAGTCAGTGTCAGTCAGTGTCAGCCAGTGTCAGTCAGTCAGTGTCAGTCAGTCAGTGTCAGTCAGTCAGTGTCAGTCAGTGTCATTCAGTCAGTGTCAATCAGTTTCAGTCAGTGTCAGTCAGTCACTGTCAGTCAGTCAGTCAGGCAGTCAGTGTCAGTCAGTGTCAGTTAGTGTCAGTTAGTCTCAGTCAGTGTCAATCAGTCAGTGTCAGTCAGTCAGTGTCAGTCAGTGTCAGTCAATGTCAGTCAGTTTCAGTCAGACAGTGTCAGTCAGTGTCAGTCAGTCAGTAAGTTTCAGTCCATGTCAGTCATTCAGTGTCAGTCAGTGTCAGTCAGTTAGTGACAGTCAGTCAGTGTCAGTCAGTCTGTCAGTCAGTCAGTCAGTGTCAGTCAGTCAGTGTCAGTCAGTCTGTCAGTCAGTCAGTGTCAGTCAGTCAGTGTCAGTCAGTCAGTGTCAGTCAGTCTGTCAGTCAGTGTCTGTCAGTCAGTGTCAGTCAGTGTCAGTCAGCTTCAGTCAGTGTCAGTCAGTGTCAGTCAGTGTCAGTCAGTGTCAGTCAGTCAGTGTCAGTCAGTCAGTGTCAGTCAGTCAGTATCAGTCAGTGTCATTCAGTCAGTGTCATTCAGTCAGTGCCAATCAGTTTCAGTCAGTGTCAGTCAGTGTCAGTCAGTCAGGCCGTCAGTGTCAATCAGTCAGTGTCAGTCAGTGTCAGTGTCAGTCAGTGTCAGTCAGTGTCAGTCAGTGTCAGTCAGTCAGTGTCAGTCAGTGTCAGTGTCAGTCAGTGTCAGTCAGTGTCAGTCAGTCAGTGTCAGTCAGTGTCAGTCAGTGTCAGTCAGTGTCAGTGTCAGTCAGTGTCAGTGTCAGTCAGTGTCATCCAGTCAGTGTCAGTCAGTCAATGTCAGTCAGTGTCAGTCAGTCAGTAAATTTCAGTCAGTGTCAGTGTAGGAAGGTGGATATCTGACTATGGTTACCCCAAAATTTTTGCCTAGTGTCTAGCTGGTTTTTCGACTTAGTTGGCCTGAGATCCTGCTATTCAGGATCTCAGCCTGGCTGTTCTCTCTTTAAAATGGACTCCATGTACCCTAGGTACATACCCAATTGGTTGGATCACCCTGTCAGCCCCTGTACCAGTGTACACTAGGTACCCAGGGCATTGGTGTACCCAAGGCCTGCCAGGGGCTGAAGCATGTATTATGCCACCCCAGGCTTGGCCTAACAATCTGACACAACTGGCTGATCACTCAGCTGGGGTACGTTGGTGTAATCACCTCTTACTTAGGTGTAGTATACCTATACCTAACCTTAAATGGGACACCTGGTAACCTATAAGTCACTCCTATGGCAGGCCTTAACAATCCTGAAGGCAGAGTGCTTGGTTCCATGTGAGATGGTGCTCTGGCATGAGCTGAGCCTGTCTGCAGTGGTCGGAACAACTTCCTTCTACTGTTTCCAGATATCGTCATACCATATACTCTTAAGTGCATTATGAACCTCGCGGTTAAATGCTAACCTTGGTTTGGCTTTATCAAAACATGTCGAGTAAGGTGTCATACGAATTGGAATACTAACCCCTCGCCAATTCTGGCGACGGGGTTAGCATTCCACCCTTCTAGAGGGACACGACATGTACAGTGCCTGAAACCCGGGTAAAATCCGACATAGCCTCAGCTCCACAAAATGGATGCTGCCACCACAGACACAAGTCTGCCCTCCTGCTGCTGGGAGTCCTTCCAGCTTGGGAGGTGTGGACAAAGGGTTTCCTGCCAGGGGAGGTGCGTGCACCACCCCAGACAGGATTTTGTGTATTGGTCAGGTAGGGCTTGAAAGAAACCAGACATGCCTGTGGCTCACAAGGAGCCTCGGTGCATATGCCAGTTCAAACCGGTCCTGGGGCACACCAGTCCCGGGCCTGGGGCGAGCTGGACAAAGGATTGGGGGTGTAACCACCCCCCTTCCTGGTCCCACCCTTAGGGAGGGACCTAGCAGGTAGTCCGGCCCCTAGAATCCGCTTAAAGGTAGGAGCTGTGTCCTAAGACTTCAGACATCCTGGAATCAACTTAACACTAAGAAGAAGACGGGAACTTCGACGCTCTGCCGCACAGAGGACTGAAGCCAATCTCCCCTGTGGTCAGGGAGTGACCACCTTGCTAACGCAAGCACCATCCAGCGAATCAACGTCTGCTTTGCCGCCGCCTCCCGCCGGAGCCCGAGCCCAGAGACTGACAAGACCTGGACCTCCAGACCTCTCACCGCCCGATCCACAGTCCCTGAAAAGAGGAGACCCGTGGAGGCACCGAGACACGTGGAGCCAGCCATCTTGGAACGACTACGACAAGCTGACAAGTGCAACAACCGAGGCTCCCTCCAAGTTGTGCTTTGGGATCTGAGAAGCCCAACATCCGAGCAGCATTTGCACCAAAGGTGAGCCCTCCAGCATCTCCACGATCTGCGTGGGGCCCTTCTGCATTTTGCCACTCGACGCGCCTAACCGGTTGCTGGCCCGCTGGCTAGTAGCCATCTTGGCGACGAACTTCAAGAAATACACCGCTGGTCTGGTTGCTCCAGACTGGCCCTTGCTCCCCTCCAAAGGAGCAGTCCTTCTGACCTTGCTGGTCAGAACCATCAGCTTATTTCCTTTTCCTACAACAATTGCTTTTGCCAAGGCTTGTTTGCTTCGATCAAGTCGCCGACAGCGAGAGCCTGCGTGGGACAGCTCGTGACTCGACTCCTGGACGTCGTCGACCTCCAGGGACCACGTGGCTGCAGAGACAAGCTACACCTTTCTTCCTGTTTGCACCCGACATTGCCTGGTACCCACCTGGTGCCACGCTGGTCACTGGCTAGTGACTGTGAACACTGTCCCCTCTGCTTACAGGTCTTCAACATCTCCGATCCACTCTTGGATCCACTGCATCTCTCCCGGACCGACCGCCTGCAGCATCTTTGTCTTCAAGCTCCACGGAACAGATAGAAGAAACCCGACGCACTTCGAGGCCTATGCACCCGCTTCCTGTGGGTGAGGTAAAGCTGGCACACCTGTGCCCAAGTGTAGTATTACATCTCTAGTGCCTGTGTTCCAAATCTTGAGTTCCTAGTCCATCCGGAAGATCCTCTTTGCTGTAACTTTGTACTTTTTACGCACCCATTGAAACCTATGGGAGCACGCGTGTGACTATTTGCTCTGCACACGCCACCCGTGGACCTCCTGGTCACTAACTGACGTTAGCTCCTTGTAGGCCCAGCGATTCTAGAGGCCCTAGGCCTTTTCCCTTTTCTGTTCGTGGTACTTATACCACTATTTTAGTATATGGTTTGAGTGGCCACCAGGGCCTATCCATATAACGTGCAACTTCTGTGTATTCTGTGATAATCTTGTTTGACGATTTGTGCTCCTGTGCTCATAAAGAGACTAGGGGTTACTTTGAGAAATAAATACATATATATTTTGAATATATATCTGTGTGGTGGCCTTTCATTGGTATAAAAGGGGGTTGCATTTGGTAAAACAGCTGGCTTAACACGCATCACGAGTTTAGCCTCAAAGACTGCTTAGCCTACGCTACCACTAGGGCAGCTAGTCCGAAAAGGTTGACTTACAACCACACCATAAGGGTTGCTTGGCATGGTACAAGGTGATCACTTTAACTAGTGAGCATCATATACCAGGCCAACTTCTCACATTGGTGAGCAGCGGTTGGATTTGAGCTTGCTGTGTTTTACCATTGTAATCTCTTGGTTACCAATTGAAAGATCACATAGGTACCTGTAGGTACATATAAAACAAGATTAGATATACATAAGTTCTACTGAACTTAGTTGTTGTAGAGCAAAGGGAGTAGCACACCCTGACTACAACTACTAGATAGGTTTAGTAGGCAAACCCAAGTGTAGGTAGATTGCAACACATCCACCCACACTTAAGAGCAATGGCCGGGGCAGAGGGGTCCACTGTACCCATCTCTGTTGAGAGTGACCCCCAGAGGGCACCATCCAGCTTTGCTACCCTTAATCAGAATGAGCTCAGGCATTTGGCAACTCTTAGAGGCCTTAAACAGCCCAAGAACCCTAACTCTGCTGAGCTCAGAGAACTCTTACAGAATGATGAGAATCAGAGAGAACTCAAGAAAGCTTCCCAGTTAGCCCCCTTAGGGACAGGAACAGGAGGCCCCCCTTCTGAAGATGCCACAGAGGTACCCCCTTCCAATAGTCACCCCTTAGATGGGATGCCTACCACAGAGGAAGAAAGTGATGGGGATACAGATGTGAGTGGGGATGAAGGGAGAACTAGCCCAGTGCCAAGTGTTATACTTGGCCCAGCTAAACTAAGGCTATTGGGGACTGACAGTGGGTTCACCCCATTGGATCTCCCCAGTGGACTTAACACAGGGCTTGGAAGGCGAAGGAATCGCTCAGGTGACTCCAATGCTTCCCATGGCTCTAGAGGCTCTCAAGGTCACTCCAGAAGGAGACTGACCACCCCTCAGAGGAGGGAACATGAGGCCAGAATGCAGGAAGCCCAGCTGAGGATCAGGAAGCAGGAGCTAGAAGTAGCCCTGATGGAAGAAAAACTGAACAAGGCTAGGCAACCTAGAGAGAGTGGGTCTATACCCACTGGTGGCAGCATTGTCCCTAAGGACAAAGATAGGGTCTTTGATAATAGGAACCTGTCTAAGGTTGTGCCCCCCTACAAAAGTGGGGATGACATCCACAAATGGATAACTGCTCTTGAGAGAGCCTGCAAAGTACAGCAGGTTCCTGAAGACCAGTGGGCAGCAATCCTCTGGCTCTCCTTTGAAGGAAGAGGCAGAGACAGACTCCTCACTGTTAGAGAAGAGGATGTCAGAAACTACAGAGTCCTGAAGAGTGTTCTGGTAGATGGGTTAGGCTTAACCACTGAACAGTACAGGTTAATGTTCAGAGACACCCAGAAGACACAGACTCAGGACTGGTCTGAATATGTTGAATGTGCCACTAAGGCTTTGGAGGGTTGGTTGCTGGGAAGTAAGGTGTCTGATTATACAGGATTGTACAATTTGATGATGAGAGAGCAGATTTTAAGTAATTGTCAAAACCAGCTTCTCCATCAACACCTGGTAGACTCAGATTTGACCTCTCCCCAAGAATTGGGAAAGAGGGCAGATAAATGGGACAGGACCAGGATCAGGCCTAAAAACCAGGGTGGTGACCAAAAGAAAGATACCACCAAGCCTCAAGAGAAGGGTGGGGATAAAGAAAAAGAGAAACCTTCCTCAGGGCCCCAAAACTCCACACAGGGTGGTAGGTCCCAAGCTCCCGCCTCTACCACAGCTAAAAAGCCCTACTGCCATGAGTGTAAAACTCCTGGGCATTGGAAAACTGACAGCGGTTGCCCAAGGGCTAAAAACAAAACTGTTCCTCCAATTACTCCTGTCACACCCCCTATTACTGTCAGCAGTAATCCCCCAGGTGGTGGGAGTGCCCCCAGAAATCTGGGTGGGTTTACTTGGGGAACACAGGGGGACCCTGGCTTAGCCAATTCCCCTACAGCAACCACTCTTGTCTGTGATGGTGGCATGGGGTTTGCCAACTTCACTGCCTGTCCCAACACTTTGGGTAGGTACAGACAGGAGCCCTACATCAATGGTACAAAAGCTGAGGCCTACAGAGACACTGGGGCTAGCATCACAATGGTGGCCCATTGGCTAGTTCCCTCTGAGCAGCTTTTGCCCGGTTTCTCCTACCAGGTGACTAACATTGATGGCAAACAGAACAGTCATCCCATGGCAGAGGTATGTCTCAGCTGGGGAGGGGTCACTGGCCCTAAAAGGGTAGCAGTGTCCCCAACCTTGCCTGTAGACTGCTTACTGGGGAATGACTTAGAACTCTCAGCTTGGGCTGGAGTTGAACAAGACACCCATTCTAAAATGGTAGGCCTTTCACAAAAGGGTAGGGGGGTTGTGCCATTCACAACCCTTGTCCAAATAGATTTCCTCCCTGAAAAGGTTGGAAGGGCAGTGTTAGCCACAGCCCAGGCACAGACAGACTTCCCTGTAGGGACTGGCAGAGCTGTGACAGTCACAGCTCAAACACAAACTGAGTGCCCCCCTGAAAAGGTTGGCAAGGCTGTAATGGTCTCAGCCTATACTCAGACTGACATAGGTGTAGTGAAGCCTGAAACTATGGATCACTCCACACAAACAGAGAGTAGTGGGGAGGAAGAAAAGTCTCCCTCTCCCCAGACATTAGGAAAAAGTCAGCCTCCTCAGGGAGCTGACCTCACCCCTTGTGAAGGAACTGCCCCAGAGGTAGCCAGGCCTGGCCTGGCAGAGCCTCTGATGTCAGTGGCCCCTTCCAAGGTGGGACCCAGTCTGGTGCAGGTAGCCTGCCTCTCTCTACCCTGCCTCAGTCAGCCCAGGGCTGCAGAGGTCAGGGAGGCCAGTGGACCCCAAGAGGGCCCCTGTCCACAAGAACCCCCCCATCAAAAGAATGAGGATTGCCTGGCTAGTAGCCCTAGTCAGGTGATGGGTAAAAACATTCCTGAGGGATCTCCTTTACAGGTAGTTAGGGACCTCCCCCAGAGGGATTCTGTTGGGTACAGGCAAACATGGGACCTTAGGGCCCCAGACCTGACCTGTCCCTCCAGTAAGCCCACAAAAGGGACCCAGCCTCCAGCTTTAGGTAGCCAGAGGCTGACCCTGAGAGCACAGTGCAACTCAGTTAAGGAAAGAAAGGCATCCATGGTGGAGGGGGATTGGAGGAAGGTGAGGCCTCACTTTGAGGACACTCACTTCAGTACTCCATCTCAACACCAGCCTTTTACTTTGCCAAGACACACCAAAGGTAGAGATTCCCTATGGTGGAGACCCTCTGATACCCTTAGGGTGAGGGATTGCTTAGTGGACCATGAGACAGGGGGTAACCATGCCAGTGCTGGTTCCTCCTTATATGGCCACTTGGGCAATATAGGCTTACCTGGTCAAGGTCAGCCTTATCTCCCTTCGTTTGGGGGGGGGTTGTGTAGGAAGGTGGATATCTGACTATGGTTACCCCAAAATTTTTGCCTAGTGTCTAGCTGGTTTTTCGACTTAGTTGGCCTGAGATCCTGCTATTCAGGATCTCAGCCTGGCTGTTCTCTCTTTAAAATGGACTCCATGTACCCTAGGTACATACCCAATTGGTTGGATCACCCTGTCAGCCCCTGTACCAGTGTACACTAGGTACCCAGGGCATTGGTGTACCCAAGGCCTGCCAGGGGCTGAAGCATGTATTATGCCACCCCAGGCTTGGCCTAACAATCTGACACAACTGGCTGATCACTCAGCTGGGGTACGTTGGTGTAATCACCTCTTACTTAGGTGTAGTATACCTATACCTAACCTTAAATGGGACACCTGGTAACCTATAAGTCACTCCTATGGCAGGCCTTAACAATCCTGAAGGCAGAGTGCTTGGTTCCATGTGAGATGGTGCTCTGGCATGAGCTGAGCCTGTCTGCAGTGGTCGGAACAACTTCCTTCTACTGTTTCCAGATATCGTCATACCATATACTCTTAAGTGCATTATGAACCTCGCGGTTAAATGCTAACCTTGGTTTGGCTTTATCAAAACATGTCGAGTAAGGTGTCATACGAATTGGAATACTAACCCCTCGCCAATTCTGGCGACGGGGTTAGCATTCCACCCTTCTAGAGGGACACGACATGTACAGTGCCTGAAACCCGGGTAAAATCAGACATAGCCTCAGCTCCACAAAATGGATGCTGCCACCACAGACACAAGTCTGCCCTCCTGCTGCTGGGAGTCCTTCCAGCTTGGGAGGTGTGGACAAAGGGTTTCCTGCCAGGGGAGGTGCGTGCACCACCCCAGACAGGATTTTGTGTATTGGTCAGGTAGGGCTTGAAAGAAACCAGACATGCCTGTGGCTCACAAGGAGCCTCGGTGCATATGCCAGTTCAAACCGGTCCTGGGGCACACCAGTCCCGGGCCTGGGGCGAGCTGGACAAAGGATTGGGGGTGTAACCACCCCCCTTCCTGGTCCCACCCTTAGGGAGGGACCTAGCAGGTAGTCCGGCCCCTAGAATCCGCTTAAAGGTAGGAGCTGTGTCCTAAGACTTCAGACATCCTGGAATCAACTTAACACTAAGAAGAAGACGGGAACTTCGACGCTCTGCCGCACAGAGGACTGAAGCCAATCTCCCCTGTGGTCAGGGAGTGACCACCTTGCTAACGCAAGCACCATCCAGCGAATCAACGTCTGCTTTGCCGCCGCCTCCCGCCGGAGCCCGAGCCCAGAGACTGACAAGACCTGGACCTCCAGACCTCTCACCGCCCGATCCACAGTCCCTGAAAAGAGGAGACCCGTGGAGGCACCGAGACACGTGGAGCCAGCCATCTTGGAACGACTACGACAAGCTGACAAGTGCAACAACCGAGGCTCCCTCCAAGTTGTGCTTTGGGATCTGAGAAGCCCAACATCCGAGCAGCATTTGCACCAAAGGTGAGCCCTCCAGCATCTCCACGATCTGCGTGGGGCCCTTCTGCATTTTGCCACTCGACGCGCCTAACCGGTTGCTGGCCCGCTGGCTAGTAGCCATCTTGGCGACGAACTTCAAGAAATACACCGCTGGTCTGGTTGCTCCAGACTGGCCCTTGCTCCCCTCCAAAGGAGCAGTCCTTCTGACCTTGCTGGTCAGAACCATCAGCTTATTTCCTTTTCCTACAACAATTGCTTTTGCCAAGGCTTGTTTGCTTCGATCAAGTCGCCGACAGCGAGAGCCTGCGTGGGACAGCTCGTGACTCGACTCCTGGACGTCGTCGACCTCCAGGGACCACGTGGCTGCAGAGACAAGCTACACCTTTCTTCCTGTTTGCACCCGACATTGCCTGGTACCCACCTGGTGCCACGCTGGTCACTGGCTAGTGACTGTGAACACTGTCCCCTCTGCTTACAGGTCTTCAACATCTCCGATCCACTCTTGGATCCACTGCATCTCTCCCGGACCGACCGCCTGCAGCATCTTTGTCTTCAAGCTCCACGGAACAGATAGAAGAAACCCGACGCACTTCGAGGCCTATGCACCCGCTTCCTGTGGGTGAGGTAAAGCTGGCACACCTGTGCCCAAGTGTAGTATTACATCTCTAGTGCCTGTGTTCCAAATCTTGAGTTCCTAGTCCATCCGGAAGATCCTCTTTGCTGTAACTTTGTACTTTTTACGCACCCATTGAAACCTATGGGAGCACGCGTGTGACTATTTGCTCTGCACACGCCACCCGTGGACCTCCTGGTCACTAACTGACGTTAGCTCCTTGTAGGCCCAGCGATTCTAGAGGCCCTAGGCCTTTTCCCTTTTCTGTTCGTGGTACTTATACCACTATTTTAGTATATGGTTTGAGTGGCCACCAGGGCCTATCCATATAACGTGCAACTTCTGTGTATTCTGTGATAATCTTGTTTGACGATTTGTGCTCCTGTGCTCATAAAGAGACTAGGGGTTACTTTGAGAAATAAATACATATATATTTTGAATATATATCTGTGTGGTGTCCTTTCATTGGTATAAAAGGGGGTTGCATTTGGTAAAACAGCTGGCTTAACACGCATCACGAGTTTAGCCTCAAAGACTGCTTAGCCTACGCTACCACTAGGGCAGCTAGTCCGAAAAGGTTGACTTACAACCACACCATAAGGGTTGCTTGGCATGGTACAAGGTGATCACTTTAACTAGTGAGCATCATATACCAGGCCAACTTCTCACAGTCAGTCAGTCAGTGTCAGTCCGTCAGTGTCAGTCAGTCTGTCAGTCTGTCAGTGTCATTCAGTCAGTGTCAGTCAGTGTCAGTCAGTCAGTGTCAGTCAGTGTCAGTCAGTCAGTAAGTTTCAGGCAGTGTCAGAGAGTCAGTAAGTTTCAGTCAGTGTCACTCAGTGTCCCTCAGTGTCAGTCAGTCAGTCTGCCAGTCAGTCAGTCAGTCAGTGTCAGTGTCAGTCAGTCAGTGTCAGTCAGTGTCAGTCAGTGTCAGTGTCAGTCAGTCAGTGTCAGTCAGTCTCTCAGTCAGTCAGTCAGTGTCAGTCAGTCTGTCAGTCAGTCATTCAGTGTCAGTGTCAGTCAGTGTCAGTCAGTCAGTCAGTGTCAGTCAGTCAGTGTCAGTCAGTCAGTGTCAGTCAGTGTCAGTCAGTGTCAGTCGGTCAGTGTCAGTCAGTCAGTCAGTGTCAGTCAGTGTCAGTCAGTCAGTGTCAGTCAGTGTCAGTCAGTCAGTGTCAGTCAGTGTAAGCCAGTCAGTGTCAGTCAGTCAATGTCAGTTAGTGTCAGTCAGTCAGTGTCAGTCAGTGTCAGTCAGTCAGTCTGCCAGTCAGTCAGTGTAGGAAGGTGGATATCTGACTATGGTTACCCCCAAATGTTTGCCTAGTGTCTAGCTGGTTTTTCGACTTAGTTGGCCTGAGATCCTGCCATTCAGGCTCTCAGGCTATCTGCTCTCTCTGTAAAATGGACTCCATGTACCCTAGGTACATAACCAATTGGAAGTGGATCACCCTGTGAGCCCCTGTACCAGTGTACACTAGGTACCCAGGGCATTGGTGTATCTAAGGCCTGCAAGGGGCTGAAGCATGTATTATGCCACCCCAGGCTTGGCCTAACAAATTTGACACAACTGGCTGATAACTCAGCTGGGGTAAGTTGGTGTAACCACCTCTTACTTAGGTGTAGTATACCTATACCTAACCTTAAATGGGACACATGTTAACCTATAAGTCACTCCTATGGCAGGCCTTAACAATCCTGAAGGCAGAGTGCTTGGTTCCATGTGAGATGGTGCTCTGGCATGAGCTGAGCCTGTCTGCAGTGGTCGGAACCACTTCCTTCTACTGTTTCCAGATATCGTCATACCATATACTCTTAAGTGCATTATGAACCTCGCGGTTAAATGCTATCTTTGGTTTGGCTTTATCAAAACATGTCGAGTAAGGTGTCATACGAATTGGAATACTAACCCCTCGCCAATGCTGGTGACGGGGTTAGCATTCCACCCTTCTAGAGGGACACGACATGTACAGTACCTGAAACCCGGGTAAAATCAGACATAGCCTCAGCTCCACAAAATGGATGCTGCCACCACAGACACAAGTCTGCCCTCCTGCTGCTGGGAGTCCTTCCAGCTTGGGAGGTGTGGACAAAGGGTTTCCTGCCAGGGGAGGTGCGTGCACCACCCCAGACAGGATTTTGTGTATTGGTCAGGTAGGGCTTCAATAGAACCAGACATGCCTGAGGCTCACAAGGAGCCTCGGTGCATATGCCAGTTCAAACCGGTCCTGGGGCACACCAGTCCCGGGCCTGGGGCGAGCTGGACAAAGGATTGGGGGTGTAACCACCCCCCTTCCTGGTCCCACCCTTAGGGAGGGACCTAGCAGGTAGTCCGGCCCCTAGAATCCGAATAAAGGTAGGAGCTGTGTCCTAAGACTTTAGACATCCTGGAATCAACTTGAAACTAAGAAGAAGATGGGAACTTTGACGCTCTGCCGCACAGAGGACTGAAGCCAATCTCCCCTGTGGTCAGGGAGTGACCACCTTGCTAACGCAAGCACCATCCAGCGAATCAACGTCTGCTTTGCTGCCGCCTCCCGCCAGAGCCCGAGCCCAGAGACTGACAAGACCTGGACCTCCAGACCTCTCACCGCCCGATCCACAGTCCCTGAAAAAGAGAGACCCGTGGAGGCAACGAGACACGTGGAGCCAGCCATCTTGAAACGACCACGACAAGCTGCAAGTGCAACAACCGAGGCTCCCTCCAAGTTGTGCTTTGGGATCTGAGAAGCCCAACACTCGAGCAGCATCTGCACCAAAGGTGAGCCCTCCAGCATCTCCACGATCTGCGTGGGGCCCTTCTGCATTTTGCCACTCGACGCGCCTAACCGGTTGCTGGCCCGCTGGCTAGTGGCCATCTTGGCAACGAACCTCAAGAAATACACCGCTGGTCTGGTTGCTCCAGACTGGCCCTTGCTCCCCTCCAAAGGAGCAGTCCCTCTGACCTTGCTGGTCAGAACCATCAGCTTATTTCGTTTTCCACAACAATTGCTTCTGCCAAGGCTTGTTTGCTTCGATCAAGTCGCCGACACCACCGACAGCGAGAGCCTGCGTGGGACAGCTCGTGAACTGACTCCTGGACGTCGTCCACCTTCAGGGGCCACGTGGCTGCAGAGACAAGCTGCACCTTTCTTCCTGTTTGCACCCGACATCGCCTGGTACCCACCTGGTGCCACGCTGGTCACTGGCTAGTGACTGTGAACACTGTCCCCTCTGCTTACAGGTCTTCTACAACTCCGATCCACTCTTGGATCCACCGCATCTCTCCCGGACCGACCGCCTGCAGCATCTTTGTCTTCAGGCTCCACTGAACAGATAGAAGAAACCCGACGCACTTCGACACCTATGCACCCGCTTCCTGTGGGTGAGGTAAAGCTGGCACTCCAGTGCCCAAGTGTAGAGTAACATCTCTAGTGTCTGTGTTTCCAATCTTGAGTTCATAGTCCATCCGGAAGATCCTCTTTGCAGTAACTTTGTAACTTTTACGCACCCATTGAAAACCTATGGGAGCACGCGTGTGACTATTTGCTCTGCACACGCAACCCGTGGACCTCCTGGTCACTAACTAAAGTTAGCTCCTTGTAGGCCCAGCGATTCTAGAGGCCCTAGGCCTTTCCCCTTTTCTGTTCGTGGTACTTATACCACTATTTTAGTATATGGTTTGAGCGGCCACCAGGGCCTATCCATATAAAGTGCAACTTCTGTGTATTCTACTGTAATCTTGTTTAACGATTTGTGCTCCTGTGTATATATTATATTCAGGCTCCCTTGAGCCGGTGGAGTCGACGGACTCATGGTTACGCACCTGCGCGCTACGAGAGGTACTAGACCTGATAACGATTTTAGCAGCTTACACAGCAACCCCACACATTTTCCTACTCCCTGCTGACGAGAGGCAACTACCTCGAAACACGTGTCCAGGGATGGCACACGCCACGCATACTTGCATTCACACTCGAGCATAGGTGTATCCGCCGACGCTGACCTTCAGGGACCATTTTCATTGGGGGAACACGCCTGGTAGGTGTAGCAGTGTGCGACCAATCTGGTTTAACTTTATATTCAGGCTCCCTTGAGCCGGTGGAGTCGACGGACTCATGGTTACGCACCTGCGCGCTACGAGAGGTACTAGACCTGATAACGATTTTAGCAGCTTACACAGCAACCCCACACATTTTCCTACTCCCTGCTGACGAGAGGCAACTACCTCGAAACACGTGTCCAGGGATGGCACACGCCACGCATACTTGCATTCACACTCGAGCATAGGTGTATCCGCCGACGCTGACCTTCAGGGACCATTTTCATTGGGGGAACACGCCTGGTAGGTGTAGCAGTGTGCGACCAATCTGGTTTAACTTTATATTCAGGCTCCCTTGAGCCGGTGGAGTCGACGGACTCATGGTTACGCACCTGCGCGCTACGAGAGGTACTAGACCTGATAACGATTTTAGCAGCTTACACAGCAACCCCACACATTTTCCTACTCCCTGCTGACGAGAGGCAACTACCTCGAAACACGTGTCCAGGGATGGCACACGCCACGCATACTTGCATTCACACTCGAGCATAGGTGTATCCGCCGACGCTGACCTTCAGGGACCATTTTCATTGGGGGAACACGCCTGGTAGGTGTAGCAGTGTGCGACCAATCTGGTTTAACTTTATATTCAGGCTCCCTTGAGCCGGTGGAGTCGACGGACTCATGGTTACGCACCTGCGCGCTACGAGAGGTACTAGACCTGATAACGATTTTAGCAGCTTACACAGCAACCCCACACATTTTCCTACTCCCTGCTGACGAGAGGCAACTACCTCGAAACACGTGTCCAGGGATGGCACACGCCACGCATACTTGCATTCACACTCGAGCATAGGTGTATCCGCCGACGCTGACCTTCAGGGACCATTTTCATTGGGGGAACACGCCTGGTAGGTGTAGCAGTGTGCGACCAATCTGGTTTAACTTTATATTCAGGCTCCCTTGAGCCGGTGGAGTCGACGGACTCATGGTTACGCACCTGCGCGCTACGAGAGGTACTAGACCTGATAACGATTTTAGCAGCTTACACAGCAACCCCACACATTTTCCTACTCCCTGCTGACGAGAGGCAACTACCTCGAAACACGTTGTAGGAGAGTAGGGTCTGCTATCCTATGGTCACCCCAAATTTTTGCTTTTTGCTTCACTGGTTTTTGACATATTGAGGCTGTGGGCCTGCCAATCAGACCCCCAGCCTGCTGTTCTCTCTACTAAATTAAAACTATGCACCCTAGGTGCATAACCAATTGGAAGTGGATCACCCTGTCAGCCCCTGTACCAGTGTACACTAGGTACCCAGGGCATTGGTGTACCCAAGGCCTGCCAGGGGCTGCAGCATGTATTATGCCACC
The DNA here is from genome assembly GCF_964204655.1 of Triturus cristatus. Lineage (NCBI taxonomy): Eukaryota > Metazoa > Chordata > Amphibia > Caudata > Salamandridae > Triturus > Triturus cristatus. Next base: position 760,557,047 of record NC_140580.1, read on the forward strand.
CCAGGCTTGGCCTAACAATCTGACACAACTGGCTGATCACTCAGCTGGGGTAAGTTGGTGTAATCACCTCTTACTTAGGTGTAGTATACCTATACCTAACCTTAAATGGGACACCTGGTAACCTATAAGTCACTCCTATGGCAGGCCTTAACAATCCTGAAGGCAGAGTGCTTGGTTCCATGTGAGATGGTGCTCTGGCATGAGCTGAGCCTGTCTGCAGTGGTCGGAACAACTTCCTTCTACTGTTTCCAGATATCGTCATACCATATACTCTTAAGTGCATTATGAACCTCGCGGTTAAATGCTATCTTTGGTTTGGCTTTATCAAAACATGTCGAGTAAGGTGTCATACGAATTGGAATACTAACCCCTCGCCAATTCTGGCGACGGGGTTAGCATTCCACCCTTCTAGAGGGACACGACATGTACAGTACCTGAAACCCGGGTAAAATCAGACATAGCCTCAGCTCCACAAAATGGATGCTGCCACCACAGACACAAGTCTGCCCTCCTGCTGCTGGGAGTCCTTCCAGCTTGGGAGGTGTGGACAAAGGGTTTCCTGCCAGGGGAGGTGCGTGCACCACCCCAGACAGGATTTTGTGTATTGGTCAGGTAGGGCTTGAAAGAAACCAGACATGCCTGTGGCTCACAAGGAGCCTCGGTGCATATGCCAGTTCAAACCGGTCCTGGGGCACACCAGTCCCGGGCCTGGGGCGAGCTGGACAAAGGATTGGGGGTGTAACCACCCCCCTTCCTGGTCCCACCCATAGGGAGGGACCTAGCAGGTAGTCCGGCCCCTAGAATCCGCTTAAAGGTAGGAGCTGTGTCCTAAGACTTCAGACATCCTGGAATCAACTTGAAACTAAGAAGAAGACGGGAACTTCGACATTCTGCTGCACAGAAGACTGAAGAAAATCTCCCCTGTGGTCAGGGAGTGACCACCTTGCTAACGCAAGCACCATCCAGCGAATCAACGTCTGCTTTGCCGCCGCCTCCCGCCGGAGCCCGAGCCCAGAGACTGACAAGACCTGGACCTCCAGACCTCTCACCGCCCGATCCACAGTCCCTGAAAAGAGGAGACCCGTGGAGGCACCGAGACACGTGGAGCCAGCCATCTTGGAACGACTACGACAAGCTGACCAGTGCAACAACCGAGGCTCCCTCCAAGTTGTGCTTTGGGTCCTGAGAAGCCCAACCCTCGAGCAGCATCTGCACCAAAGGTGAGCCCTCCAGCATCTCCACGATCTGCGTGGGGCCCTTCTGCATTTTGCCACTCGACGCGCCTAACCGGTTGCTGGCCCGCTGGCTAGTGGCCATCTTGGCGACGAAATCTACGACAAACACCGCTGGTCTGGTTGCTCCAGACTGGCCCTTGCTCCACACCAAAGGAGCAATCCCTCTGACCTTGCTGGTCAGAACCAACAGCTGATTTCCGAATCCTCCTGCAATTGCTTTTGCCAAGGCTTGTTTGCTTCGATCAAGTCGCCGACACCGCCGACAGCGAGAGCCTGCGTGGGACAGCTCGTGAGCCGACTCCTGGACGTCGTCGACCTTCAGGGACCACGTGGCTGCGGAGACAAGCTACCCCTCATCACCTGTTTGCACCCGACATCGCCTGGTACCCACCTGGTGCCACGCTGGTCACTGGCTAGTGACTGTGAACACTGTCCCCTCTGCTTACAGGTCTTCAACATCTCCGATCCACTCTTGGATCCACTGCATCTCTTCCCGACCGACCGCCTGCAGCACTTTTGTCTACAGGCCCCACGGAACAGATAGAAGAAACCCGACGCACTTCGAGGCCTATGCACCCGCTTCCTGTGGGTGAGGTAAAGCTGGCACACCTGTGCCCAAGTGTAGTATTACATCTCTAGTGCCTGTGTTCCAAATCTTAAGTTCCTAGGTCATCCGGAAGATTCCTTTTGCAGTAACTTTGTACTTTTTACGCACCCATTGAAACCTATGGGAGCACGCGTGTGACTATTTGCTCTGCACACGCCACCCGTGGACCTCCTGGTCACTAACTGACGTTAGCTCCTTGTAGGCCCAGCGATTCTAGAGGCCCTAGGCCTTTTCCCTTTCCTGTTCGTGGTACTTATACCACTATTTTAGTATATGGTTCGAGTGGCCACCAGGGCCTATCCATATAAAGTGCAACTTCTGTGTATTCTGTGATAATCTTGTTTGACGATTTGTGCTCCTGTGCTCATAAAGAGACTAGGGGTTACTTTGAGAAATAAATACATATATATTTTGAATATATATCTGTGTGGTGTCCTTTCATTGGTATAAAAGGGGGTTACTATTGGTAAAACAGCTGGCTTAACACGCATCACGAGTTTAGCCTCAAAGACTGCTTAGCCTACGCTACCACTAGGGCAGCTAGTCCGAAAAGGTTGACTTACAACCACACCATAAGGGTTGCTTGGCATGGTACAAGGTGATCACTTTAACTAGTGAGCATCATATACCAGGCCAACTTCTCACATTGGTGAGCAGCGGTTGGATTTGAGCTTGCTGTGTTTTACCATTGTAATCTCTTGGTTACCAATTGAAAGATCACATAGGTACCTGTAGGTACATATAAAACAAGATTAGATATACTTAAGTTCTACTGAACTTAGTTGTTGTAGAGCAAAGGGAGTAGCACACCCTGACTACAACTACTAGATAGGTTTAGTAGGTAAACCCAAGTGTAGGTAGATTGCAACACATCCACCCACACTTAAGAGCAATGGCCGGGGCAGAGGGGTCCACTGTACCCATCTCTGTTGAGAGTGACCCCCAGAGGGCACCATCCAGCTTTGCTACCCTTAATCAGAATGAGCTCAGGCATTTGGCAACTCTTAGAGGCCTTAAACAGCCCAAGAACCCAAACTCTGCTGAGCTCAGAGAGCTCTTACAGAATGATGAGAATCAGAGAGCACTCAAGAAAGCTTCCCAGTTAGCCCCCTTAGGGACAGGAACAGGAGGCCCCCCTTCTGAAGATGCCACTGAAGTACCCCTTCCCAATAGTCACCCCTTAGATGGGATGCCTACCACAGAGGATGAGAGTGAAAAGGATACTGACAGTAGTGAGGATGAAGGGAGAACTAGCCCAGTGCCAAGTGTTAAACTTGGCCCAGCTAAACCAAGGCTATTGGGGACTGACAGTGGGTTCAACCCACTGGATCTCCCCAGTGGACTTAACACAGGGCTGGGAAGGCAAAGGAATCGCTCAGGTGACTCCAATGCTTCCCATGGCTCTAGAGGCTCTCAAGGTCACTCCAGGAAAAGGATGACCACCCCTCAGAGGAGGGAACATGAGGCCAGAATGCAGGAAGCCCAGCTGAGGATCAGGAAGCAGGAGCTAGAAGTAGCCCTGATGGAAGAAAAACTGAACAAGGCTAGGCAACCTAGAGAGAGTGGGTCTATACCCACTGGTGGCAGCATTGTCCCTAAGGACAAAGATAGGGTTTTCGATAATAGAAACCTGTCTAAGGTTGTGCCCCCCTACAAAAGTGGGGATGACATCCACAAATGGATAACTGCTCTTGAGAGAGCCTGCAAAGTACAGCAGGTTCCTGAAGACCAGTGGGCAGCAATCCTCTGGCTCTCCTTTGAAGGAAGAGGCAGAGACAGACTCCTCACTGTTAGAGAAGAGGATGTCAGAAACTACAGAGTCCTGAAGAGTGTTCTGGTTGATGGGTTAGGCTTAACCACTGAACAGTACAGGTTAATGTTCAGAGACACCCAAAAGACACAGACTCAGGACTGGTCTGAATACATTGAATGTGCCACTAAGGCTTTGGAGGGTTGGTTGCTGGGAAGTAAGGTATCTGATTTTACAGGATTGTATAATTTGATGATGAGAGAACAGATTTTAAATAACTGTCAAAACCAGCAACTGCATCAACACTTGGTTGACTCTGATCTGACCTCTCCCCAAGAATTGGGAAAGAAGGCAGACAAATGGGTCAGAACCAGGGTTAAGCAAAAGAACCAGAACCAGGGCCAAGGGGGTGATCAGAAGAAAACAGACCAAAAGGGTGGAGATCAGAAACCTAAAGACCAGAAGTCTTCAACAGGGCCCCAAACTACTGCTAAGGAGGGTGGGTCCCAACAGTCCAAGAAGAAGAAAGAAGGTCAGAAGAAACCCTGGTGCAATCATTGTAAAAATACAACTCACTGGACTAGTGATTGCAAAAAGGGTGGAGCCCCCAACACTGTTGCCCCTAAGGCACCTGCTCCCAGTACTACTGTTAGCAGTGTTGGTCCCCAGACAAAGGGTGTAGTGGGAATCACTATGGGAACTGAAGGAGATTCTGACTTAGACAGAACCCTTACACAGGCAGTCTTGATCTGTGATGGGGACATTGATTTGTCCCTGACTGTGAGCCCCAGTAACCTGGGCAAGTACAGACAGACTCCTTTAATTAATGACAAAGTGGCTCAAGCCTACAGGGACACATGTGCCAGTGTCACTATGGTGACACCAGGCTTTGTGGACCCTGGACAGTACATACCAGGTGAGAACTACCTGGTGACCAATGCCAGCAATGCCACTACTTCACACAGTGTGGCAGTTGTTAACTTCTCATGGGGAGGGGTAACTGGCCTCAAAAGGGTTGTGGTTAGTGCAGACCTCCCAGTAGAATGTTTGTTGGGCAATGACCTAGAGAGTTCTCTATGGTCAGAAGTGGAGTACAGGACTCATGCAGAGATGTTAGGTATATCATCACATGTCCTTGCTGTGACCAGGTCACAGGCCAAAAAGTGCCTCACTGAACCACAGGTCTTGGATCCTGGAACAATGGACCAAGCACCTACCAAGAAGAAGAACAGGAGGGTCAAGGCTGTGCCTTCCCCCCTGCCTCAGAGTGATGATCAGCCTTCCCAGGAAGCTGATCTAGAGGACCCTGAAGGAACTGTCCCTGAAGAGCTTGAACCTGATCAGGTTGAGTTTCTGGGGACAGGGGGACCTTCAAGGGCTGACTTGAGGCAGGCTCAGTTATCCTGTCCCTCTCTTGAACCCCTCAGACAGCTGGCTGCTGCTGAGGCTGCTGGGAATGCTCAAGGTACCCATAAAGTGTATTGGGATGAAGGGCTCCTTTATTCAGAGGCTAGAGACCCCAAGCCTGGTGCAACCAGGAGGTTGGTTATACCTCTGCAATTTAGGGGCTTCCTTCTTACCTTGGCCCATGATATTCCTTTAGCAGGACACCTAGGCCAGAACAAGACCTGGGACAGACTTGTCCCTCACTTTCACTGGCCTCACATGAATGAAGATACAAAGGAGTTTTGTCGCTCCTGTGTTACCTGCCAAGCCAGTGGCAAATCAGGTGGCACAACAAAGGCCCCCCTGATACCACTACCTGTGGTGGGGGTTCCCTTTGAAAGAGTGGGAATAGACATAGTGGGTCCCATGGATCCTCCCACTGCATCTGGGCACAGATTTATACTGGTGGTAGTGGATCATGCCACCAGGTACCCAGAGGCAATTCCCCTTAGGACCACTACAGCTCCTGTTGTGGCCAGGGCCCTGCTGGGAGTATTCTCCAGAGTGGGGTTTCCTAAGGAGGTAGTATCTGACAGAGGTACCAACTTTATGTCAGGATACTTGACAGCTATGTGGAAGGAATGTGGTGTCAACTACAAGTTCACCACCCCTTATCACCCACAATGCAATGGGCTTGTTGAGAGATTCAACAAGACCCTAAAGGGTATGATCAAAGGATTACCTGAAAAGCTCAGGCGAAGATGGGATATCCTTCTACCCTGCCTTCTGTTTGCTTACAGAGAGGTCCCACAAAAAGGAGTTGGCTACAGCCCCTTTGAATTGTTGTTTGGGCACCCTGTGAGAGGCCCACTGTGTTTGGTGAAGGAAGGATGGGAGTTACCTCTCAAAAAGCCTAAGCTAGACATAGTGGACTATGTACTTGGTCTCCGCTCCAGGATGGCTGAGTATATGGAGAAGGCATCTAAAAACCTTGAGGCAAGCCAGGCCTTACAGAAAGCTTGGCATGACCAAAAGGCTGTCTTGGTTGAGTATCAGCCAGGACAGAAGGTATGGGTGTTGGAGCCAGTGGCCCCAGCAGCACTCCAAGACAAATGGTCTGGACCCCATACAATCCTGGAAAAGAAGGGAGAGGTCACCTACTTGGTGGACCTAGGAACTCCCAGGAGTCCCCACAGGGTACTCCATGTTAACAGGCTTAAAGCATATGTTGACAGGGCAGACATGGGCTTGCTCATGGCTACAGATGAGGGACAGGAGGAAGAGAGTGACCCTCTCCCAGACCTGTTGTCTCAGAACCCTGAAGATGGCTCAGTTGAAGGAGTGACCCTTGGAGGCAACCTCACTGCCCATCAGCAGACTGAATGTAGGCAGGTTCTACAATCATTTTCACATATGTTTTCCTTGATACCTAGTCAAACTGACTGGTGTACCCATGTTGTGGACACTGGTGACAGTCTGCCTGTAAAGAACAAACTTTACAGACAACCTGACCACGTCAGGGACTGTATAAAGGCTGAGGTACATAAAATGCTGGAATTAGGTGTCATTGAACCCTCAGAGAGCCCCTGGGCTAGCCCAGTGGTTCTGGTCCCCAAACCTCACACCAAAGATGGCAAGAGAGAGATGAGGTTCTGTGTGGACTACAGAGGACTCAATGCTGTCACCAGGACAGATGCACACCCTATTCCAAGGGCAGATGAGCTCATAGACAAACTAGCTTCTGCAAAGTTTTTGAGCACATTTGACTTGACAGCTGGCTATTGGCAAATCAGGTTAGCTGAGGAGTCTAAGGCCAAAACAGCATTCTCAACCCCAGGTGGGCATTATCAGTTTGTGGTGATGCCCTTTGGTCTGAAGAATGCACCTGCCACCTTCCAAAGGCTGGTGAACCAAGTCCTTACTGGGTTGGATGACTTTTGCGCAGCATATCTTGATGACATTGCTGTCTTTAGTTCCACCTGGGAGGATCACCTGATCCACCTGAAGAAGGCTCTTGAGGCTCTGCAAAGGGCAGGCCTCACTATCAAGGCTACTAAGTGCCAGATAGGGCAGAGTAAGGTTGTGTATTTGGGCCACCTTGTAGGTGGAGGCCAAGTTCAACCACTGGAGAGTAAGATACAGTCCATCAAGGATTGGTCCCCTCCAACCACCCAGACTCAAGTTCGAGCTTTCTTGGGCTTGACTGGGTATTACAGGAAGTTTGTTAAGAACTATGGGTCCATTGTGACTCCTCTTAATGATCTGACATCCAAGAAGATGCCCAAAAAGGTTCAGTGGACAGTAAGCTGTCAAAAGGCATTTGATGACCTGAAGGAGGCCATGTGCTCTGCACCTATCCTGAAAAGTCCTGACTACTCCAAAGAGTTTATTGTCCAAACAGATGCTTCTGAGTTGGGTGTGGGAGCTGTGCTGTCACAACTTAATGTAGATGGTCAAGACCAACCCATTGCTTTTATTAGCAGAAGGTTGACCCCCAGAGAGAAGAATTGGTCAGCTATTGAGAGGGAGGCCTTTGCTGTGGTGTGGGCCCTGAAGAAGCTGAGGCCATACTTGTTTGGCACTCACTTCAAGATTCAGACCGACCATAAGCCCCTCTTGTGGCTAAATCAGATGAAGGGTGAAAACCCCAAACTGCTTAGGTGGTCCATTTCCCTACAGGGGATGGACTTTACAGTGGAGCACCGGCCAGGTACTGACCATGGGAATGCAGATGGTCTCTCCAGGTACTTCCACTTAGGACATGAAGACGAGACTGGTCAAGGCTAGTTTAATGTCCCAGCGTTTGGGGGGGGGTTGTGTAGGAGAGTAGGGTCTGCTATCCTATGGTCACCCCAAATTTTTGCTTTTTGCTTCACTGGTTTTTGACATATTGAGGCTGTGGGCCTGCCAATCAGACCCCCAGCCTGCTGTTCTCTCTACTAAATTAAAACTATGCACCCTAGGTGCATAACCAATTGGAAGTGGATCACCCTGTCAGCCCCTGTACCAGTGTACACTAGGTACCCAGGGCATTGGTGTACCCAAGGCCTGCCAGGGGCTGCAGCATGTATTATGCCACCCCAGGCTTGGCCTAACAATCTGACACAACTGGCTGATCACTCAGCTGGGGTAAGTTGGTGTAATCACCTCTTACTTAGGTGTAGTATACCTATACCTAACCTTAAATGGGACACCTGGTAACCTATAAGTCACTCCTATGGCAGGCCTTAACAATCCTGAAGGCAGAGTGCTTGGTTCCATGTGAGATGGTGCTCTGGCATGAGCTGAGCCTGTCTGCAGTGGTCGGAACAACTTCCTTCTACTGTTTCCAGATATCGTCATACCATATACTCTTAAGTGCATTATGAACCTCGCGGTTAAATGCTATCTTTGGTTTGGCTTTATCAAAACATGTCGAGTAAGGTGTCATACGAATTGGAATACTAACCCCTCGCCAATTCTGGCGACGGGGTTAGCATTCCACCCTTCTAGAGGGACACGACATGTACAGTACCTGAAACCCGGGTAAAATCAGACATAGCCTCAGCTCCACAAAATGGATGCTGCCACCACAGACACAAGTCTGCCCTCCTGCTGCTGGGAGTCCTTCCAGCTTGGGAGGTGTGGACAAAGGGTTTCCTGCCAGGGGAGGTGCGTGCACCACCCCAGACAGGATTTTGTGTATTGGTCAGGTAGGGCTTGAAAGAAACCAGACATGCCTGTGGCTCACAAGGAGCCTCGGTGCATATGCCAGTTCAAACCGGTCCTGGGGCACACCAGTCCCGGGCCTGGGGCGAGCTGGACAAAGGATTGGGGGTGTAACCACCCCCCTTCCTGGTCCCACCCATAGGGAGGGACCTAGCAGGTAGTCCGGCCCCTAGAATCCGCTTAAAGGTAGGAGCTGTGTCCTAAGACTTCAGACATCCTGGAATCAACTTGAAACTAAGAAGAAGACGGGAACTTCGACATTCTGCTGCACAGAAGACTGAAGAAAATCTCCCCTGTGGTCAGGGAGTGACCACCTTGCTAACGCAAGCACCATCCAGCGAATCAACGTCTGCTTTGCCGCCGCCTCCCGCCGGAGCCCGAGCCCAGAGACTGACAAGACCTGGACCTCCAGACCTCTCACCGCCCGATCCACAGTCCCTGAAAAGAGGAGACCCGTGGAGGCACCGAGACACGTGGAGCCAGCCATCTTGGAACGACTACGACAAGCTGACCAGTGCAACAACCGAGGCTCCCTCCAAGTTGTGCTTTGGGTCCTGAGAAGCCCAACCCTCGAGCAGCATCTGCACCAAAGGTGAGCCCTCCAGCATCTCCACGATCTGCGTGGGGCCCTTCTGCATTTTGCCACTCGACGCGCCTAACCGGTTGCTGGCCCGCTGGCTAGTGGCCATCTTGGCGACGAAATCTACGACAAACACCGCTGGTCTGGTTGCTCCAGACTGGCCCTTGCTCCACACCAAAGGAGCAATCCCTCTGACCTTGCTGGTCAGAACCAACAGCTGATTTCCGAATCCTCCTGCAATTGCTTTTGCCAAGGCTTGTTTGCTTCGATCAAGTCGCCGACACCGCCGACAGCGAGAGCCTGCGTGGGACAGCTCGTGAGCCGACTCCTGGACGTCGTCGACCTTCAGGGACCACGTGGCTGCGGAGACAAGCTACCCCTCATCACCTGTTTGCACCCGACATCGCCTGGTACCCACCTGGTGCCACGCTGGTCACTGGCTAGTGACTGTGAACACTGTCCCCTCTGCTTACAGGTCTTCAACATCTCCGATCCACTCTTGGATCCACTGCATCTCTTCCCGACCGACCGCCTGCAGCACTTTTGTCTACAGGCCCCACGGAACAGATAGAAGAAACCCGACGCACTTCGAGGCCTATGCACCCGCTTCCTGTGGGTGAGGTAAAGCTGGCACACCTGTGCCCAAGTGTAGTATTACATCTCTAGTGCCTGTGTTCCAAATCTTAAGTTCCTAGGTCATCCGGAAGATTCCTTTTGCAGTAACTTTGTACTTTTTACGCACCCATTGAAACCTATGGGAGCACGCGTGTGACTATTTGCTCTGCACACGCCACCCGTGGACCTCCTGGTCACTAACTGACGTTAGCTCCTTGTAGGCCCAGCGATTCTAGAGGCCCTAGGCCTTTTCCCTTTCCTGTTCGTGGTACTTATACCACTATTTTAGTATATGGTTCGAGTGGCCACCAGGGCCTATCCATATAAAGTGCAACTTCTGTGTATTCTGTGATAATCTTGTTTGACGATTTGTGCTCCTGTGCTCATAAAGAGACTAGGGGTTACTTTGAGAAATAAATACATATATATTTTGAATATATATCTGTGTGGTGTCCTTTCATTGGTATAAAAGGGGGTTACTATTGGTAAAACAGCTGGCTTAACACGCATCACGAGTTTAGCCTCAAAGACTGCTTAGCCTACGCTACCACTAGGGCAGCTAGTCCGAAAAGGTTGACTTACAACCACACCATAAGGGTTGCTTGGCATGGTACAAGGTGATCACTTTAACTAGTGAGCATCATATACCAGGCCAACTTCTCACACACGTGTCCAGGGATGGCACACGCCACGCATACTTGCATTCACACTCGAGCATAGGTGTATCCGCCGACGCTGACCTTCAGGGACCATTTTCATTGGGGGAACACGCCTGGTAGGTGTAGCAGTGTGCGACCAATCTGGTTTAACTTTATATTCAGGCTCCCTTGAGCCGGTGGAGTCGACGGACTCATGGTTACGCACCTGCGCGCTACGAGAGGTACTAGACCTGATAACGATTTTAGCAGCTTACACAGCAACCCCACACATTTTCCTACTCCCTGCTGACGAGAGGCAACTACCTCGAAACACGTGTCCAGGGATGGCACACGCCACGCATACTTGCATTCACACTCGAGCATAGGTGTATCCGCCGACGCTGACCTTCAGGGACCATTTTCATTGGGGGAACACGCCTGGTAGGTGTAGCAGTGTGCGACCAATCTGGTTTAACTTTATATTCAGGCTCCCTTGAGCTGGTGGAGTCGACGGACTCATGGTTACGCACCTGCGCGCTACGAGAGGTACTAGACCTGATAACGATTTTAGCAGCTTACACAGCAACCCCACACATTTTCCTACTCCCTGCTGACGAGAGGCAACTACCTCGAAACACGTGTCCAGGGATGGCACACGCCACGCATACTTGCATTCACACTCGAGCATAGGTGTATCCGCCGACGCTGACCTTCAGGGACCATTTTCATTGGGGGAACACGCCTGGTAGGTGTAGCAGTGTGCGACCAATCTGGTTTAACTTTATATTCAGGCTCCCTTGAGCCGGTGGAGTCGACGGACTCATGGTTACGCACCTGCGCGCTACGAGAGGTACTAGACCTGATAACGATTTTAGCAGCTTACACAGCAACCCCACACATTTTCCTACTCCCTGCTGACGAGAGGCAACTACCTCGAAACACGTGTCCAGGGATGGCACACGCCACGCATACTTGCATTCACACTCGAGCATAGGTGTATCCGCCGACGCTGACCTTCAGGGACCATTTTCATTGGGGGTACACGCCTGGTAGGTGTAGCAGTGTGCGACCAATCTGGTTTAACTTTATATTCAGGCTCCCTTGAGCCGGTGGAGTCGACGGACTCATGGTTACGCACCTGCGCGCTACGAGAGGTACTAGACCTGATAACGATTTTAGCAGCTTACACAGCAACCCCACACATTTTCCTACTCCCTGCTGACGAGAGGCAACTACCTCGAAACACGTGTCCAGGGATGGCACACGCCACGCATACTTGCATTCACACTCGAGCATAGGTGTATCCGCCGACGCTGACCTTCAGGGACCATTTTCATTGGGGGAACACGCCTGGTAGGTGTAGCAGTGTGCGACCAATCTGGTTTAACTTTATATTCAGGCTCCCTTGAGCCGGTGGAGTCGACGGACTCATGGTTACGCACCTGCGCGCTACGAGAGGTACTAGACCTGATAACGATTTTAGCAGCTTACACAGCAACCCCACACATTTTCCTACTCCCTGCTGACGAGAGGCAACTACCTCGAAACACGTGTCCAGGGATGGCACACGCCACGCATACTTGCATTCACACTCGAGCATAGGTGTATCCGCCGACGCTGACCTTCAGGGACCATTTTCATTGGGGGAACACGCCTGGTAGGTGTAGCAGTGTGCGACCAATCTGGTTTAACTTTATATTCAGGCTCCCTTGAGCCGGTGGAGTCGACGGACTCATGGTTACGCACCTGCGCGCTACGAGAGGTACTAGACCTGATAACGATTTTAGCAGCTTACACAGCAACCCCACACATTTTCCTACTCCCTGCTGACGAGAGGCAACTACCTCGAAACACGTGTCCAGGGATGGCACACGCCACGCATACTTGCATTCACACTCGAGCATAGGTGTATCCGCCGACGCTGACCTTCAGGGACCATTTTCATTGGGGGAACACGCCTGGTAGGTGTAGCAGTGTGCGACCAATCTGGTTTAACTTTATATTCAGGCTCCCTTGAGCCGGTGGAGTCGACGGACTCATGGTTACGCACCTGCGCGCTACGAGAGGTACTAGACCTGATAACGATTTTAGCAGCTTACACAGCAACCCCACACATTTTCCTACTCCCTGCTGACGAGAGGCAACTACCTCGAAACACGTGTCCAGGGATGGCACACGCCACGCATACTTGCATTCACACTCGAGCATAGGTGTATCCGCCGACGCTGACCTTCAGGGACCATTTTCATTGGGGGAACACGCCTGGTAGGTGTAGCAGTGTGCGACCAATCTGGTTTAACTTTATATTCAGGCTCCCTTGAGCCGGTGGAGTCGACGGACTCATGGTTACGCACCTGCGCGCTACGAGAGGTACTAGACCTGATAACGATTTTAGCAGCTTACACAGCAACCCCACACATTTTCCTACTCCCTGCTGACGAGAGGCAACTACCTCGAAACACGTGTCCAGGGATGGCACACGCCACGCATACTTGCATTCACACTCGAGCATAGGTGTATCCGCCGACGCTGACCTTCAGGGACCATTTTCATTGGGGGAACACGCCTGGTAGGTGTAGCAGTGTGCGACCAATCTGGTTTAACTTTATATTCAGGCTCCCTTGAGCCGGTGGAGTCGACGGACTCATGGTTACGCACCTGCGCGCTACGAGAGGTACTAGACCTGATAACGATTTTAGCAGCTTACACAGCAACCCCACACATTTTCCTACTCCCTGCTGACGAGAGGCAACTACCTCGAAACACGTGTCCAGGGATGGCACACGCCACGCATACTTGCATTCACACTCGAGCATAGGTGTATCCACCGACGCTGACCTTCAGGGACCATTTTCATTGGGGGAACACGCCTGGTAGGTGTAGCAGTGTGCGACCAATCTGGTTTAACTTTATATTCAGGCTCCCTTGAGCCGGTGGAGTCGACGGACTCATGGTTACGCACCTGCGCGCTACGAGAGGTACTAGACCTGATAACGATTTTAGCAGCTTACACAGCAACCCCACACATTTTCCTACTCCCTGCTGACGAGAGGCAACTACCTCGAAACACGTGTCCAGGGATGGCACACGCCACGCATACTTGCATTCACACTCGAGCATAGGTGTATCCGCCGACGCTGACCTTCAGGGACCATTTTCATTGGGGGAACACGCCTGGTAGGTGTAGCAGTGTGCGACCAATCTGGTTTAACTTTATATTCAGGCTCCCTTGAGCCGGTGGAGTCGACGGACTCATGGTTACGCACCTGCGCGCTACGAGAGGTACTAGACCTGATAACGATTTTAGCAGCTTACACAGCAACCCCACACATTTTCCTACTCCCTGCTGACGAGAGGCAACTACCTCGAAACACGTGTCCAGGGATGGCACACGCCACGCATACTTGCATTCACACTCGAGCATAGGTGTATCCGCCGACGCTGACCTTCAGGGACCATTTTCATTGGGGGAACACGCCTGGTAGGTGTAGCAGTGTGCGACCAATCTGGTTTAACTTTATATTCAGGCTCCCTTGAGCCGGTGGAGTCGACGGACTCATGGTTACGCACCTGCGCGCTACGAGAGGTACTAGACCTGATAACGATTTTAGCAGCTTACACAGCAACCCCACACATTTTCCTACTCCCTGCTGACGAGAGGCAACTACCTCGAAACACGTGTCCAGGGATGGCACACGCCACGCATACTTGCATTCACACTCGAGCATAGGTGTATCCGCCGACGCTGACCTTCAGGGACCATTTTCATTGGGGGAACACGCCTGGTAGGTGTAGCAGTGTGCGACCAATCTGGTTTAACTTTATATTCAGGCTCCCTTGAGCCGGTGGAGTCGACGGACTCATGGTTACGCACCTGCGCGCTACGAGAGGTACTAGACCTGATAACGATTTTAGCAGCTTACACAGCAACCCCACACATTTTCCTACTCCCTGCTGACGAGAGGCAACTACCTCGAAACACGTGTCCAGGGATGGCACACGCCACGCATACTTGCATTCACACTCGAGCATAGGTGTATCCGCCGACGCTGACCTTCAGGGACCATTTTCATTGGGGGAACACGCCTGGTAGGTGTAGCAGTGTGCGACCAATCTGGTTTAACTTTATATTCAGGCTCCCTTGAGCCGGTGGAGTCGACGGACTCATGGTTACGCACCTGCGCGCTACGAGAGGTACTAGACCTGATAACGATTTTAGCAGCTTACACAGCAACCCCACACATTTTCCTACTCCCTGCTGACGAGAGGCAACTACCTCGAAACACGTGTCCAGGGATGGCACACGCCACGCATACTTGCATTCACACTCGAGCATAGGTGTATCCGCCGACGCTGACCTTCAGGGACCATTTTCATTGGGGGAACACGCCTGGTAGGTGTAGCAGTGTGCGACCAATCTGGTTTAACTTTATATTCAGGCTCCCTTGAGCCGGTGGAGTCGACGGACTCATGGTTACGCACCTGCGCGCTACGAGAGGTACTAGACCTGATAACGATTTTAGCAGCTTACACAGCAACCCCACACATTTTCCTACTCCCTGCTGACGAGAGGCAACTACCTCGAAACACGTGTCCAGGGATGGCACACGCCACGCATACTTGCATTCACACTCGAGCATAGGTGTATCCGCCGACGCTGACCTTCAGGGACCATTTTCATTGGGGGAACACGCCTGGTAGGTGTAGCAGTGTGCGACCAATCTGGTTTAACTTTATATTCAGGCTCCCTTGAGCCGGTGGAGTCGACGGACTCATGGTTACGCACCTGCGCGCTACGAGAGGTACTAGACCTGATAACGATTTTAGCAGCTTACACAGCAACCCCACACATTTTCCTACTCCCTGCTGACGAGAGGCAACTACCTCGAAACACGTGTCCAGAGATGGCACACGCCACGCATACTTGCATTCACACTCGAGCATAGGTGTATCCGCCGACGCTGACCTTCAGGGACCATTTTCATTGGGGGAACACGCCTGGTAGGTGTAGCAGTGTGCGACCAATCTGGTTTAACTTTATATTCAGGCTCCCTTGAGCCGGTGGAGTCGACGGACTCATGGTTACGCACCTGCGCGCTACGAGAGGTACTAGACCTGATAACGATTTTAGCAGCTTACACAGCAACCCCACACATTTTCCTACTCCCTGCTGACGAGAGGCAACTACCTCGAAACACGTGTCCAGGGATGGCACACGCCACGCATACTTGCATTCACACTCGAGCATAGGTGTATCCGCCGACGCTGACCTTCAGGGACCATTTTCATTGGGGGAACACGCCTGGTAGGTGTAGCAGTGTGCGACCAATCTGGTTTAAAGTCAGTCATTCAGTGTCAGTGTCAGTCAGTGTCAGTCAGTCAGTCAGTGTCAGTCAGTCAGTGTCAGTCAGTGTCAGTCAGTGTCAGTCAGTCAGTGTCAGTCAGTCAGTGTCAGTCAGTGTCAGTCAGTCAGTGTCAGTCAGTGTAAGCCAGTCAGTGTCAGTCAGTCAATGTCAGTTAGTGTCAGTCAGTCAGTGTCAGTCAGTGTCAGTCAGTCAGTCTGCCAGTCAGTCAGTGTCAGTGTTAGTCAGTCAGTGTCAGTCAGTGTCAGTTCGTCTGTCAGTCAGTGTTAGTGTCAGTCAGTCAGTGTCAGTGTCAGTCAGTCAGTGTCAGTCAGTGTTGTAGGAGAGTAGGGTCTGCAATCCTATGATCACCCAGATTTTTTTGCTTTTGCTTCATTGGTTTACGACTTTCTCCGGCTGTGGGCCTGCCAATCAGACCCACAGCCTAGCTGTTCTCTCTCGAAATTAACACACATGTACATTAGGTGCATCCCCTAATTGGAACTGGGCCGCCTTGTCAGTCCCTGTCTCAGCATACCACAGGTATCCAGGGCATCGGTGTACCCAGGGCCTACCAGGGGCTGAAGCATGTATTATGCCACCCCCGGAATGGCCGCCCAAATCTGACACAACTGGCTGCACGACAGCTGGGGCCACGTGGTGTAATCACCCGTTGCTGTAGGTGTAGTATTCCTACACCTAAACCCTAAAATGGACACATGGATTCCTATCAGTCACTCCTATAGCAGGCCTTAACAATCCTGAAGGCAGAGTGCAGGGAATCATGTGGGACGGTGCTCTGGCGCGAGCTGAGCCCGTCGACGGCTTGCGGAACCAAGTCCTAATAGCCGTTCCATGGTGACGCGGGCCAACTACTTTTAATGCATTATAATCCTTGCGGTTATTTGCTAACTTTGGCATCGCATCACCTATACATGTCGAGTAAGGTGTCATACGAATGGGAATACGAACCCCTCGCCAGTCCTGGTGACGGGGTTAGCATTCCCCCCTTTTAGAGGGACACGACATGGAAGTAACCTTGAACCCCGGTTAAAGTTGACTCAAGCCTCAGCATCACAAAATGGATGCTGCCACCAGACACAAGTCTGACCTCCTGCTGCTGGGAGACCTTCCAGCGAAGGGAGCTTGGACAAAGGGTTTCCTGTCGAGGGCGGTGTTAGCACCATCCCAGACAGGGTTTGTGTATCCCAGGTAGGCAGGGCTGAAAGGAAGGTGATTGCCAGTGGCACCCCGGTGCTCACTGTGCATAGCCCGGCTCAAACCAGTTTCGGGGGCACACCAGCCCCTGAGCTGGCGCGAAGCCGGACAAAGGATAGGGGTGTAACCACCCCCCTCCTGGCTCCACCCATAGGTAGAACCTAGTCACGGGCCAGCCCCTTTTTCTTAGAATAAAGGTAGGAGCGAGTCCCCTTCCCAAATTGGATAATCAGATAATCGGATAACTCCGAATCACGAACTACTTTCCACGAAAGGAACTCTTGACTATTTCTGAAGACTCTCCCTTGTGGCTAAGGAGTAGCCACCCTGCACCAGCAGGCACCATCTAAGCGCTTGCGGTTTGCTGTAAGTCTCTCCTACGGATCAAGACTGCCCAGCTCGACGAGACCCGAGTTCCCTGCCATCTCTGACCTTTTACCTCCCTCATCAGCTCAGCTGAGAGTCGTAGGTGTGACGAGACCTGCGGGACCGGCTATCTTCAGAACCTGCACGACGCTTATCTAGCACGCCCACCGAGGGACCCTCGAGTGAGTGCACCTAGGGTTTGAGAAGCCCTAACCCTGAGCAGCTCCAGCATCGAAGTCTGCCTCCCCAGCATCCCCGAGATCTGCGTGGGGGCCCTTCCGCTCCTTGTTGTTCACCGCGTTGTTCGACCACTTGCCGACCGGCTTGTGGCCCTCTTCACGACGCACCACGATTGTTTCATCACTAGTCTGGTTGCTCCAGACTGGCTCTTGCTCCCCTTCAACAGAGGAGTACCACGGACCCTCCTGGTCCACTCCCGACGCCATCTTGACTCCCCCGCTTGGGTGGCCACTGCCAAGATCCGCTGCCCCTTCCTGGGCCCAGCATCATCGACAGCAGACACCTTCGTGGGACAGCTCGCCCTCCATCCTGGTCGCCGCCGCGCCTCCTGGTCCGAGGAACAGCCGAGTCCGACGTCACCCACTCACCTGGTCGAGGTGACTTCAGCCGGTACCCTCCTGGTACCCACACGATCGCTGGCTAGCGGTTGAGAACTGAGTCCCCTCTGCTTTCAGGTTTTCCTTCACCACCGATCCAGGCTTGGATCGCTCTGAACATCGTCACTGGTTGCCTGCCAGCAACTTCTTCTTTCAGGCTCCTGAGACTACACGAGGACTCCCGACATCTTGCCGAACTTCACGCAGCCGCAGCCTCCGGGCTAGGTAACTCGAGCATCTCGGTGCTCCATCGCAGGTTCGCTCTACAAGTGTCCAGTTCCTTTTTCGTCTAGTCCCACTGATCGGATCACTCCGGAATCAGTATCTCCAGACTCTAACCATTCGCATTTCACTGTTAGTGTAGATGGTTTCTCGTGCCCCTCGGGCATTTGTGTAAATTGTGCAACTGAAGTATTTTCCTAAGAGTTTTGTAGAGTGCTTAGCTCCCTGACTCATAAAGAGCCAGGGTAGTCTTGTTATAAATAAATATCCTTTTATTTTCATAACAACTTGTGTGGTGTCCTTTCACTTGGTGTTCAAGGGGTATATGTGATGGTAAACAGCTGGCTTAACACGCCCTCTAGAGTTTAGCCTAAGACTGCTCGTATCCACGCTACTAGGATAGCTGGTCTAAAAGGTTGACTTACAACCAATCATCAATAAGGGTCGTTTGGAATGATACACAGTGATCACTAGAATAGTGAGCACTACATATCAGGCCAACTTCTCACATTGGTGAGCAGCGGTTGGGATTTGAGCTTGCTGTTGTTTTACCACACACGTATCCTAAGAATATCGCAGTGAAAGATCACATAAGTACCCAGGTACATATAACTTAACTTAGAATACTCCGAGTTCTACTGAACCGGCTGTTGTAGTGTAACAGGGCTTAGCACACCCTGACTACAACTCTTAGCAAGGGATCAGTAGGTAAACCCATAGTGTAGGTAGGTGCAACACTTACACCTCACTAGAAAAGCATGTCGGTCCACGGAGAGTCTGCAGGGACTCCCTTAGTGGTCAGTGACCCTCCACAGGTCGTGTCACGATATGCAACTCTTAGCTTCAAGGAGATGCGACAACTGTGTGCCTCCAGGAAGCTAAACCAGGGTTCTAACCCTACCATCGCAATACTGATAGGTCTCTTAGAGGCGTACGATGCTAGGAGGTCCTCTAACCCAGGTCCCCCCAGTGCAGATGGGAACATGCCTCCCTTAGAGGGAACCCTCGGTGACCCAGACCTCGACCTCCACACAGAGGAGGAGGACGAGGACGAGTTATCGGGAGACGAGGCAGACAAAGGTCCAGTGGTAGTCGGCAGGCTTACAAGGACCAACTTAAGCAGGCATGAGAATGGAACTGGGGGAGCCCCGGGCCCACGCTCAAGCAGGCTTAACCTTGGGAACGGACGAGCTAGGTCTCTCTTCAGAGGCTCTGGCAGATCGGTTCATACACATGTCTCTCAGGCACCTTCTCAGAGAGGAATGACTTCCCCTCAGAGGAGGGAGCATGAAGCGAAGATGCGGGAGGTCAATCTGAGGATCGAGCGGGAAGAACTTGCCCTCGCCAAAGAAAGACTTGCCTTAGCCCGAGAGCAGAAATTAAGTGGGTTAGATCCCACTGGTGGCAGCATTCTCAATAGAGAGAAAGACAGGGGTATAGACACTAGACACCTGAGTAAAATAGTGCCCCCCTTTAAACAAGGGGACGACATCCACAAGTGGATAACTGCCTTGGAGAGGGCCTGCACTGTCCAGTGCGTCCCCCCAAGTCAGTGGGCAGCTATACTGTGGCTTTCCTTTGAAGGTAAAGGAAGGGACAAGCTCCTCACTACAAGAGCTGAGGATGCTAACAACTACCAAGTCCTGAAGAACACACTGATTGATGGGTTCGGCTTAACCACGGAACAGTACCGGGTGCTGTTCCGGGACACCCAGAAAATTCAGTCTCAGGATTGGGCTGACTTTGTCGATTGTGCCACTAAGGCTTTGGAAGGCTGGTTGCTGGGTAGCAAGGTTACTGATTACACAGGATTGTACAATCTTATCATGCGAGAACAGATTTTAAACAACTGTCAGAACCAATTGTTGCATCAGCACCTTGTCGACTCGGATCTGACCTCTCCCCAAGAATTGGGAAAGAAGGCAGACAGATGGGTCAGAACAAGGGTCAAGCAGAACCAGAATCAGAACCAGGGTGGTCAGAAGAAAGCAGACCAAAAGGGTAACAAGAACGAACAAAATGACCAGAAGTCTTCGACAGGTCCCCAACAAACCAAAGAGGGTGGGGGTCAGGCTTCACAGAAGAAGAAGACTCAAGAAGGCCAGTCAAAACGGTGGTGCCAATACTGTAAAA
This sequence comes from Triturus cristatus, assembly GCF_964204655.1. Classification (NCBI taxonomy): domain Eukaryota; kingdom Metazoa; phylum Chordata; class Amphibia; order Caudata; family Salamandridae; genus Triturus; species Triturus cristatus. The sequence goes on from NC_140580.1 coordinate 760,577,464, forward strand.
GTAAGACTCACTGGTTTAGTGAGTGCACCAAGAAAGGAGGGCAAACTCCTACCACTGCAGCCCCTAAGGCACCTGCGCCCCCTAGTACAGTCAGCAGTGGTAGTGCGCCTCCCAAGGCATTAGTTGGGTTAACCTTGGGAACCGAGGGGAGTGACGACTTAGTCGGCACGCTCACTCAGGCCGTCCTTGTCTGTACAGGGGATATGGATATGTCCCCTGATGCCAGTCCCAATACTTTGGGCAAATACAGGCAGACACCTTTGATAAATGGAAAAGTGGCTCAGGCCTACAGGGACACGTGTGCCAGTGTCACCATGGTGACGCCTAACTTCGTGAACCCTGGACAGATCATGCTAGGTACCAGTTACCTAGTGACCAATGCCAGCAACGTCACTACCAATCACAGTATGGCAGTTGTTGATTTCTCCTGGGGAGGGGTAAGTGGCCCGAAAAAGGTTGTGGTTAGTTCAGACCTCCCCGTAGAATGTCTGTTGGGCAATGATTTGGAAACGTCACAATGGTCAGAAGTGGAGCAGAGGACTCACATGGAAATGTTAGGTTTGCCAGCACATGTCCTTGCTGTGACCAGGTCACAGGCCAAAAGATGCCCCACTGAACAGGTGCTGGATCCTGGAAGAACGGACCAGACACCTTCCAAGAAAAGGAGCAGTAAGGGTAAGGCTTCGCCTTCCCCCTTGCCCCAGGTCGTGGATCAAGTCTCCGAGGAGGCTGACCTTAAAGAACTGAGGGAAACTGAGCCGCAAGAGCTTGAACCTGGTCAGGTTGAGTTTCTGGGCTCAGGGGGACCCTCCAGGGAAGACCTGGGGAAGGCACAGTTAGACTGCCCCTCACTTGAACCCCTCAGACAGCAGGCCGCTGCTGAGGCTGCAGGGAACGCCACAGGTACCCACAAAGTGTACTGGGACGATGGACTCCTGTACTCTGAGGCAAGAGACCCCAAACCTGGTGCGACCAGGAGGCTGGTCATCCCCTTGTCTCTGAGAGGTTTCCTTCTCACCTTGGCCCACGAGATTCCCCTTGCAGGTCACTTAGGCCAGAATAAGACTTGGGACAGAATTGTTCCACACTTTCACTGGCCCCAGTTTTGCCGCTCCTGTGTCACTTGCCAAGCCAGTGGTAAGTCAGGTGGCACGACAAAGGCCCCCCTCATACCACTACCCGTGGTGGGGGTACCCTTTGAACGAGTGGGGATCGACATTGTCGGACCAATGGAACCCCAGACAGCATCAGGGCACAAGTTTATACTGGTGGTGGTGGACCACGCCACCAGGTATCCTGAAGCTATTCCCCTTAGGACCACTACAGCACCTGTGGTGGCACGGGCCCTACTTGGAGTGTTCTCCAGAGTGGGCTTCCCTAAGGAGGTCGTCTCAGACAGAGGTGCAAACTTCATGTCGGGATATCTGACTGCTATGTGGAAGGAATGTGGTGTCAACTACAAGTTCACCACACCCTATCACCCACAATGCAATGGGCTGGTTGAGCGATTCAACCGGACCCTAAAAGGGATGATTCACGGACTACCTGAAAAGCTTCGGCGGAGATGGGATGTCCTGATACCCTGCCTCTTGTTCGCCTACAGAGAGGTCCCGCAGAAGGGGGTTGGCTACAGCCCTTTTGAGCTTCTGTTCGGACATCCTGTAAGGGGACCCCTTTGTTTGGTAAAGGAAGGATGGGAGAGACCTCTCAGAAAGCCGGCATCAAACATTGTGGACTATGTGCTCGGTCTCCGCTCGCGGATGGCGGAGTACATGGAGAAGGCGTCTAAAAACCTTGAGGCGAGCCAAGAATTACAGAAAGCTTGGCACGACCAAAAGGCTGTCCTAACTGTGTATCAGCCTGGACAGAAGGTGTGGGTGCTGGAGCCAGTGGCCCCAGCAGCACTCAAAGACAAATGGTCTGGGCCCCACACGATCATTGAGCAAAAGGGAGAGGTCACCTACTTGGTAGACCTGGGAACTCCCCGGAGCCCCCACAGGGTGCTCCATGTAAACAGGCTCAAGGCATATGTCGACAGGGAGGGCATGGGCTTGCTCATGGCCACAGATGAGGGACAGGAGGAGGAGAGTGACCCTCTCCCAGACCTGCTCTCTCAGAACCCTGACGATGGATCAGTAGATGGTGTTGTCTTTTGTGGCAGCCTCTCTGGACATCAACAAGAGGATTGTAAACAGGTTCTTCAATCCTTTCGACATATGTTCTCTCTGACACCCAGTCAGACCAAGTGGTGTACCCACGAGGTCGACACTGGGGACAGTCTGCCCGTAAAGAGTAAAATCTATCGGCAACCTGATCATGTCAGAGACTGCATCAAGACAGAGGTGCAGAAAATGTTGGAGCTGGGAGTCATTGAACCCTCGGACAGCCCCTGGGCTAGTCCCGTAGTGCTCGTGCCGAAACCTCACACCCAGGGCGGTAAGAAAGAGATGAGGTTTTGCGTGGACTACAGAGGTCTCAATGCGGTCACTAAGACCGACGCCCACCCGATACCAAGAGCAGACGAACTTATCGACCGGTTGGCCTCGGCCAACTACTTAAGTACGTTTGACCTGACAGCTGGGTATTGGCAAATCAGGTTAGCTGAGGAGGCCAAGCCCAAAACAGCATTTTCTACCCCGGGTGGGCATTATCAGTTCGTGGTAATGCCCTTTGGTTTGAAAAATGCACCTGCCACCTTCCAAAGGCTGGTGAATCGAGTTCTCACTGGGTTGGACGACTTCTGTGCGGCGTATCTGGACGATATCGCTGTCTTTAGCTCCACCTGGGAGGATCACCTGGTCCACCTGAGGAAAGTGTTAGAGGCCCTGCAGAAGGCAGGCCTCACTATCAAGGCCACCAAGTGCCAGATAGGGCAGACACAGGTTGTATACCTGGGCCACCTTGTAGGTGGAGGCCAGGTTCAACCATTGGAGAGCAAAATACAGGCCATCCAGGACTGGGCTCCTCCAACCACCCAGACTCAGGTTCGAGCTTTCTTGGGCCTGACTGGTTATTACCGGAAATTTGTCAGAAATTATGGATCCATTGTGACCCCGCTAAACGACCTGACAAGTAAAAAGATGCCAAAAAAAGTTCAGTGGACAGCAAGCTGTCAGAAGGCATTCGATGACCTAAAGCAGGCCATGTGCACAGCACCTATCCTAAAGAGTCCAGACTACTCCAAACCATTCATTGTCCAAACAGACGCTTCGGAGCTGGGTGTGGGAGCTGTTCTATCGCAACTGAATTTTGATGGTCATGACCAGCCCGTAGCTTTTATTAGCAGGAGGCTGACCCCCAGAGAGAAGAATTGGTCAGCTATTGAGAGGGAGGCCTTTGCTGTGGTTTGGGCCCTGAAGAAGTTGAGGCCATACTTGTTTGGCACTCACTTCAAGATTCAGACCGACCATAAGCCCCTCTTGTGGCTAAATCAAATGAAGGGAGAAAACCCCAAACTACTTAGGTGGTCCATTTCCCTACAGGGGATGGACTTCACAGTGGAGCATAGACCTGGCACTGATCATGGCAATGCAGATGGGCTCTCCAGGTATTTCCACTTAGAGCAAGAAGACTCACCTGGTCAAGGTTAGCTTATTGTCCCAAAGTTTGGGGGGGGGTCATGTAGGAGAGTAGGGTCTGCAATCCTATGATCACCCAGATTTTTTTGCTTTTGCTTCATTGGTTTACGACTTTCTCCGGCTGTGGGCCTGCCAATCAGACCCACAGCCTAGCTGTTCTCTCTCGAAATTAACACACATGTACATTAGGTGCATCCCCTAATTGGAACTGGGCCGCCTTGTCAGTCCCTGTCTCAGCATACCACAGGTATCCAGGGCATCGGTGTACCCAGGGCCTACCAGGGGCTGAAGCATGTATTATGCCACCCCCGGAATGGCCGCCCAAATCTGACACAACTGGCTGCACGACAGCTGGGGCCACGTGGTGTAATCACCCGTTGCTGTAGGTGTAGTATTCCTACACCTAAACCCTAAAATGGACACATGGATTCCTATCAGTCACTCCTATAGCAGGCCTTAACAATCCTGAAGGCAGAGTGCAGGGAATCATGTGGGACGGTGCTCTGGCGCGAGCTGAGCCCGTCGACGGCTTGCGGAACCAAGTCCTAATAGCCGTTCCATGGTGACGCGGGCCAACTACTTTTAATGCATTATAATCCTTGCGGTTATTTGCTAACTTTGGCATCGCATCACCTATACATGTCGAGTAAGGTGTCATACGAATGGGAATACGAACCCCTCGCCAGTCCTGGTGACGGGGTTAGCATTCCCCCCTTTTAGAGGGACACGACATGGAAGTAACCTTGAACCCCGGTTAAAGTTGACTCAAGCCTCAGCATCACAAAATGGATGCTGCCACCAGACACAAGTCTGACCTCCTGCTGCTGGGAGACCTTCCAGCGAAGGGAGCTTGGACAAAGGGTTTCCTGTCGAGGGCGGTGTTAGCACCATCCCAGACAGGGTTTGTGTATCCCAGGTAGGCCGGGCTGAAAGGAAGGTGATTGCCAGTGGCACCCCGGTGCTCACTGTGCATAGCCCGGCTCAAACCAGTTTCGGGGGCACACCAGCCCCTGAGCTGGCGCGAAGCCGGACAAAGGATAGGGGTGTAACCACCCCCCTCCTGGCTCCACCCATAGGTAGAACCTAGTCACGGGCCAGCCCCTTTTTCTTAGAATAAAGGTAGGAGCGAGTCCCCTTCCCAAATTGGATAATCAGATAATCGGATAACTCCGAATCACGAACTACTTTCCACGAAAGGAACTCTTGACTATTTCTGAAGACTCTCCCTTGTGGCTAAGGAGTAGCCACCCTGCACCAGCAGGCACCATCTAAGCGCTTGCGGTTTGCTGTAAGTCTCTCCTACGGATCAAGACTGCCCAGCTCGACGAGACCCGAGTTCCCTGCCATCTCTGACCTTTTACCTCCCTCATCAGCTCAGCTGAGAGTCGTAGGTGTGACGAGACCTGCGGGACCGGCTATCTTCAGAACCTGCACGACGCTTATCTAGCACGCCCACCGAGGGACCCTCGAGTGAGTGCACCTAGGGTTTGAGAAGCCCTAACCCTGAACAGCTCCAGCATCGAAGTCTGCCTCCCCAGCATCCCCGAGATCTGCGTGGGGGCCCTTCCGCTCCTTGTTGTTCACCGCGTTGTTCGACCACTTGCCGACCGGCTTGTGGCCCTCTTCACGACGCACCACGATTGTTTCATCACTAGTCTGGTTGCTCCAGACTGGCTCTTGCTCCCCTTCAACAGAGGAGTACCACGGACCCTCCTGGTCCACTCCCGACGCCATCTTGACTCCCCCGCTTGGGTGGCCACTGCCAAGATCCGCTGCCCCTTCCTGGGCCCAGCATCATCGACAGCAGACACCTTCGTGGGACAGCTCGCCCTCCATCCTGGTCGCCGCCGCGCCTCCTGGTCCGAGGAACAGCCGAGTCCGACGTCACCCACTCACCTGGTCGAGGTGACTTCAGCCGGTACCCTCCTGGTACCCACACGATCGCTGGCTAGCGGTTGAGAACTGAGTCCCCTCTGCTTTCAGGTTTTCCTTCACCACCGATCCAGGCTTGGATCGCTCTGAACATCGTCACTGGTCGCCTGCCAGCAACTTCTTCTTTCAGGCTCCTGAGACTACACGAGGACTCCCGACATCTTGCCGAACTTCACGCAGCCGCAGCCTCCGGGCTAGGTAACTCGAGCATCTCGGTGCTCCATCGCAGGTTCGCTCTACAAGTGTCCAGTTCCTTTTTCGTTTAGTCCCACTGATCGGATCACTCCGGAATCAGTATCTCCAGACTCTAACCATTCGCATTTCACTGTTAGTGTAGATGGTTTCTCGTGCCCCTCGGGCATTTGTGTAAATTGTGCAACTGAAGTATTTTCCTAAGAGTTTTGTAGTGTGCTTAGCTCCCTGACTCATAAAGAGCCAGGGTAGTCTTGTTATAAATAAATATCCTTTTATTTTCATAACAACTTGTGTGGTGTCCTTTCACTTGGTGTTCAAGGGGTATATGTGATGGTAAACAGCTGGCTTAACACGCCCTCTAGAGTTTAGCCTAAGACTGCTCGTATCCACGCTACTAGGATAGCTGGTCTAAAAGGTTGACTTACAACCAATCATCAATAAGGGTCGTTTGGAATGATACACAGTGATCACTAGAATAGTGAGCACTACATATCAGGCCAACTTCTCACAAGTGTCAGCCAGTGTCAGTCAGTCAGTGTCAGTCAGTCAGTGTCAGTCAGTGTCAATCAGTTTCAGTCTGGGTCAGTCAGTCAGTGTCAGTCAGTCAGTGTCAGTTAGTGTCAGTCAGTCAGAGTCAGCCAGTGTCAGTCAGTCAGTGTCAGTCAGTGTCAGTCAATGTCATTCAGTTTCAGTCAGTCAGTGTCAGTCAGTCAGTAAGTTTCAGTCAGTGTCAGTCAGTCAGTGTCAGTCTGTCAGTGTCAGTCAGTCAGTGTCAGTCAGTGTCAGTCAGTCTGTCAGTCTGTCAGTCAGTCAGTGTTAGTCAGTCAGTGTAAGTCTGTCAGTGTCAGTCAGTGTCAGTCAGTCAGTCTGTCAGTGTCAGTCAGTGTCAGTCAGTCAGTGTCAGTCAGTGTCAGTCAATGTCATTCAGTTTCAGTCAGTCAGTGTCAGTCAGTGTCAGTCAGTCAGTAAGTTTCAGTCAGTGTCAGTCAGTCAGTGTCAGTCTGTCAGTGTCAGTCAGTCAGTGTCAGTCAGTGTCAGTCAGTCTGTCAGTCAGTCAGTGTTAGTCAGTCAGTGTCAGTTTGTCAGTGTCAGTCAGTGTCAGTCAGTCAGTCTGTCAGTGTCAGTCAGTGTCAGTCAGTCAGTGTCAGTCAGTCAGTCAGTCAGTGTCAGTCAGTCAGTGGCAGTCAGTGTCAGTCAGTCAGTGTAAGTCACTGTCAGTCAGTCAGTGTCAGTCAGTGTCAGTCAGTGTCAGTCAGTCATTGTCAGTCAGTCAGTAAGTTTCAGTCAGTGTCAGTCAGTCAGTGTCAATCAGTCTGCCAGTCAGTCAGACAGTGTCAGTCAGTCAGTGTCAGTCAGTCTGTCAGTCAGTCAGTCAGTGTCAGTTAGTCAGTGTCAGTCAGTCAGTCAGTGTCAGTCAGTCAGTGCCAGTCAGTCAGTCAGTGTCAGTCAGTCAGTGTCAGCCAGTCAGTGTCAGTGTCAGTCAGTCAGTGTCAGTCAGTGTCAGTCAGTCAGTGTCAGTCAGTGTCAGTCAGTGTCAGTCAGTGTCTGTCAGTCAGTGTCAGTCAGTGAGAGTCAGTCAGTGTCAGTCAGTGTCAGTCACAGTCAGTCAGTGTCAGTCAGTGTCAGTCAGTCAGTGTCAGTCCGTCAGTGTCAGTCAGTCTGTCAGTCTGTCAGTGTCATTCAGTCAGTGTCAGTCAGTCAGTGTCAGTCAGTGTCAGTCAGTCATTGTCAGTCAGTGTCAGTTAGTCAGTAACTTTCAGGCAGTGTCAGAGAGTCAGTAAGTTTCAGTAAGTGTCACTCAGTGTCACTCAGTGTCAGTCAGTCAGTGTCAGTCAGTCTGCCAGTCAGTCAGTCAGTCAGTGTCAGTGTCAGTCAGTCAGTGTCAGTCAGTCTGTCAGTCAGTCAGTCAGTGTCAGTGTCAGTGTCAGTCAGTCAGTGTCAGTCAGACTCTCAGTCAGTCAGTCAGTGTCAGTCAGTCTGTCAGTGTCAGTCATTCAGTGTCAGTGTCAGTCAGTGTCAGTCAGTGTCAGTCAGTCAGTCAGTGTCAGTCAGTCAGTGTCAGTCAGTCAGTATCAGTCAGTGTCAGTCAGTGTCAGTCAGTGTCAGTCGGTCAGTGTCAGACAGTCAGTCAGTCAGTGTCAGTCAGTGTGGGTCAGTGTTAGTCAGTCAGTGTCAGTCAGTGTCAGTCAGTGTCAGTCAGTCAGTATCAGTCAGTGTTAGCCAGTCAGTGTCAGTCAGTCAATGTCAGTTAGTGTCAGTCAGTCAGTGACAGTCAGTCAGTGTCAGTCAGTCTGCCAGTCAGTCAGTGTCAGTATTAGTCAGTCAGTGTCAGTCAGTGTCAGTTCGTCTGTCAGTCAGTGTTAGTGTCAGTCAGTCAGTGTCAGTGTCAGTCAGACAGTGTCAGTCAGTGTCAGCCAGTGTCAGTCAGTCAGTGTCAGTTAGTCAGTGTCAGTCAGTGTCAATCAGTTTTAGTCAGTGTCAGTCAGTCAGTCAGTGTCAGTCAGTCAGTGTCAGTTAGTGTCAGTCAGTGTCAGTCAGTCAGAGTCAGCCAGTGTCAGTCAGTGTTAGTGTCAGTCAGTGTCAGTGTCAGTCAGACAGTGTCAGTCAGTGTCAGCCAGTGTCAGTCAGTCAGTGTCAGTCAGTCAGTGTCAGTCAGTGTCAATCAGTTTCAGTCAGTGTCAGTCAGTCAGTGTCAGTCAGTCAGTGTCAGTTAGTGTCAGTCAGTGTCAGTCAGTCAGAGTCAGCCAGTGTCAGTCAGTCAGTGTCAGTCAGTGTCAGTCAATGTCATTCAGTTTCAGTCAGTCAGTGTCAGTCAGTCAGTAAGTTTCAGTTAGTGTAAGTCAGTCAGTTTCAGTCTGTCAGTGTCAGTCAGTCAGTGTCAGTCAGTGTCAGTCAGTCTGTCAGTCAGTCTGTCAGTCAGTCAGTGTTAGTCAGTCAGTGTCAGTCTGTCAGTGTCAGTCAGTGTCAGACAGTCAGTGTCAGTCAGTGTCAGTCAGTCAGTAAGTTTCAGGCAGTGTCAGAGAGTCAGTAAGTTTCAGTCAGTGTCACTCAGTGTCACTCAGTTTCAGTCAGTCAGTGTCAGTCAGTCTGCCAGTCAGTCAGTCAGTCAGTCAGTGTCAGTGTCAGTCAGTCAGTGTCAGTCAGTGTCAGTCAGTGTCAGTGTCAGTCAGTCAGTGTCAGTCAGTGTCTCAGTCAGTCAGTCAGTATCAGTCAGTCTGTCAGTCAGTCATTCAGTGTCAGTGTCAGTCAGTGTCAGTCAGTCAGTCAGTGTCAGTCAGTCAGTGTCAGTCAGTCAGTGTCAGTCAGTGTCAGTCAGTGTCAGTCAGTCAGTGTCAGTCAGTGTAAGCCAGTCAGTGTCAGTCAGTCAATGTCAGTTAGTGTCAGTCAGTCAGTGTCAGTCAGTGTCAGTCAGTCAGTCTGCCAGTCAGTCAGTGTCAGTGTTAGTCAGTCAGTGTCAGTGTCAGTCAGTGTCAGTTCGTCTGTCAGTCAGTGTTAGTGTCAGTCAGTCAGTGTCAGTGTCAGTCAGTCAGTGTCAGTCAGTGTCAGCCAGTGTCAGTCAGTCAGTGTCAGTCAGTCAGTGTCAGTCAGTGTCAATCAGTTTCAGTCAGGGTCAGTCAGTCAGTGTCAGTCAGTCAGTCAGTGTCAGTTAGTGTCAGTCAGTCAGAGTCAGCCAGTGTCAGTCAGTCAGTGTCAGTCAGTGTCAGTCAATGTCATTCAGTTTCAGTCAGTCAGTGTCAGTCAGTGTCAGTCAGTCAGTAAGTTTCAGTCAGTGTCAGTCAGTCAGTGTCAGTCTGTCAGTGTCAGTCAGTCAGTGTCAGTCAGTGTCAGTCAGTCTGTCAATCTGTCAGTCAGTCAGTGTTAGTCAGTCAGTGTCAGTCTGTCAGTGTCTGTCAGTGTCAGTCAGTCAGTCTGTCAGTGTCAGTCAGTCTGCCAGTCAGTCAGTCAGTCAGTGTCAGTGTCAGTCAGTCAGTGTCAGTCAGTGTCAGTCAGTGTCAGTGTCAGTCAGTCAGTGTCAGTCAGTCTCTCAGTCAGTCAGTCAGTGTCAGTCAGTCAGTCAGTCAGTCATTCAGTGTCAGTGTCAGTCAGTGTCAGTCAGTCAGTCAGTGTCAGTCAGTCAGTGTCAGTCAGTGTCAGTCAGTGTCAGTCAGTGTCAGTCAGTCAGTGTCAGTCAGTCAGTGTCAGTCAGTGTCAGTCAGTCAGTCTCAGTCAGTGTAAGCCAGTCAGTGTCAGTCAGTCAATGTCAGTTAGTGTCAGTCAGTCAGTGTCAGTCAGTGTCAGTCAGTCAGTCTGCCAGTCAGTCAGTGTCAGTGTTAGTCAGTCAGTGTCAGTCAGTGTCAGTTCGTCTGTCAGTCAGTGTTAGTGTCAGTCAGTCAGTGTCAGTGTCAGTCAGTCAGTGTCAGTCAGTGTCAGCCAGTGTCAGTCAGTCAGTGTCAGTCAGTCAGTGTCAGTCAGTGTCAATCAGTTTCAGTCAGGGTCGGTCAGTCAGTGTCAGTCAGTCAGTGTCAGTTAGTGTCAGTCAGTCAGAGTCAGCCAGTGTCAGTCAGTCAGTGTCAGTCAGTGTCAGTCAATGTCATTCAGTTTCAGTCAGTCAGTGTCAGTCAGTGTCAGTCAGTCAGTAAGTTTCAGTCAGTGTCAGTCAGTCAGTGTCAGTCTGTCAGTGTCAGTCAGTCAGTGTCAGTCAGTGTCAGTCAGTCTGTCAGTCTGTCAGTCAGTCAGTGTTAGTCAGTCAGTGTCAGTCTGTCAGTGTCAGTCAGTGTCAGTCAGTCAGTCTGTCAGTGTCAGTCAGTGTCAGTCAGTCAGTGTCAGTCAGTGTCAGTCAATGTCATTCAGTTTCAGTCAGTCAGTGTCAGTCAGTGTCAGTCAGTCAGTAAGTTTCAGTCAGTGTCAGTCAGTCAGTGTCAGTCTGTCAGTGTCAGTCAGTCAGTGTCAGTCAGTGTCAGTCAGTCTGTCCGTCAGTCAGTGTTAGTCAGTCAGTGTCAGTCTGTCAGTGTCAGTCAGTGTCAGTCAGTCAGTCTGTCAGTGTCAGTCAGTGTCAGTCAGTCAGTGTCAGTCAGTCAGTCAGTCAGTCAGTGTCAGTCAGTCAGTGGCAGTCAGTGTCAGTCAGTCAGTGTAAGTCACTGTCAGTCAGTCAGTGTCAGTCAGTGTCAGTCAGTCATTGTCAGTCAGTCAGTAAGTTTCAGTCAGTGTCAGTCAGTCAGTGTCAATCAGTCTGCCAGTCAGTCAGACAGTGTCAGTCAGTCAGTGTCAGTCAGTCTGTCAGTCAGTCAGTCAGTGTCAGTTAGTCAGTGTCAGTCAGTCAGTCAGTGTCAGTCAGTCAGTGCCAGTCAGTCAGTCAGTGTCAGTCAGTCAGTGTCAGCCAGTCAGTGTCAGTGTCAGTCAGTCAGTGTCAGTCAGTGTCAGTCAGTCAGTGTCAGTCAGTGTCAGTCAGTGTCAGTCAGTGTCTGTCAGTCAGTGTCAGTCAGTGAGAGTCAGTCAGTGTCAGTCAGTGTCAGTCACAGTCAGTCAGTGTCAGTCAGTGTCAGTCAGTCAGTGTCAGTCCGTCAGTGTCAGTCAGTCTGTCAGTCTGTCAGTGTCATTCAGTCAGTGTCAGTCAGTCAGTGTCAGTCAGTGTCAGTCAGTCATTGTCAGTCAGTGTCAGTCAGTCAGTAAGTTTCAGGCAGTGTCAGAGAGTCAGTAAGTTTCAGTAAGTGTCACTCAGTGTCACTCAGTGTCAGTCAGTCAGTGTCAGTCAGTCTGCCAGTCAGTCAGTCAGTCAGTGTCAGTGTCAGTCAGTCAGTGTCAGTCAGTCTGTCAGTCAGTCAGTGTCAGTGTCAGTCAGTCAGTGTCAGTCAGACTCTCAGTCAGTCAGTCAGTGTCAGTCAGTCTGTCAGTGTCAGTCATTCAGTGTCAGTGTCAGTCAGTGTCAGTCAGTCAGTCAGTGTCAGTCAGTCAGTGTCAGTCAGTCAGTATCAGTCAGTGTCAGTCAGTGTCAGTCAGTGTCAGTCGGTCAGTGTCAGTCAGTCAGTGTCAGTCAGTGTCAGTCAGTGTCAGTGTCAGTCAGTCAGTGTCAGTCAGTGTCTCAGTCAGTCAGTCAGTATCAGTCAGTCTGTCAGTCAGTCATTCAATGTCAGTGTCAGTCAGTGTCAGTCAGTCAGTCAGTGTCAGTCAGTCAGTGTCAGTCAGTCAGTGTCAGTCAGTGTCAGTCAGTGTCAGTCGGTCAGTGTCAGTCAGTCAGTCAGTGTCATTCAGTGTCAGTCAGTCAGTGTCAGTCAGTCAGTGTCAGTCAGTGTCAGTCAGTCAGTGTCAGTCAGTGTAAGCCAGTCAGTGTCAGTCAGTCAATGTCAGTTAGTGTCAGTCAGTCAGTGTCAGTCAGTGTCAGTCAGTCAGTCTGCCAGTCAGTCAGTGTCAGTGTTAGTCAGTCAGTGTCAGTGTCAGTCAGTGTCAGTTCGTCTGTCAGTCAGTGTTAGTGTCAGTCAGTCAGTGTCAGTGTCAGTCAGTCAGTGTCAGTCAGTGTCAGCCAGTGTCAGTCAGTCAGTGTCAGTCAGTCAGTGTCAGTCAGTGTCAATCAGTTTCAGTCAGGGTCAGTCAGTCAGTGTCAGTTAGTGTCAGTCAGTCAGAGTCAGCCAGTGTCAGTCAGTCAGTGTCAGTCAGTGTCAGTCAATGTCATTCAGTTTCAGTCAGTCAGTGTCAGTCAGTGTCAGTCAGTCAGTAAGTTTCAGTCAGTGTCAGTCAGTCAGTGTCAGTCTGTCAGTGTCAGTCAGTCAGTGTCAGTCAGTGTCAGTCAGTCTGTCAGTGTCAGTCAGTCAGTGTCAGTTAGTGTCAGTCAGTGTCAGTCAGTCAGAGTCAGCCAGTGTCAGTCAGTGTTAGTGTCAGTCAGTGTCAGTGTCAGTCAGACAGTGTCAGTCAGTGTCAGCCAGTGTCAGTCAGTCAGTGTCAGTCAGTCAGTGTCAGTCAGTGTCAATCAGTTTCAGTCAGTGTCAGTCAGTCAGTGTCAGTCAGTCAGTGTCAGTTAGTGTCAGTCAGTGTCAGTCAGTCAGAGTCAGCCAGTGTCAGTCAGTCAGTGTCAGTCAGTGTCAGTCAATGTCATTCAGTTTCAGTCAGTCAGTGTCAGTCAGTCAGTAAGTTTCAGTTAGTGTAAGTCAGTCAGTTTCAGTCTGTCAGTGTCAGTCAGTCAGTGTCAGTCAGTGTCAGTCAGTCTGTCAGTCAGTCTGTCAGTCAGTCAGTGTTAGTCAGTCAGTGTCAGTCTGTCAGTGTCAGTCAGTGTCAGACAGTCAGTGTCAGTCAGTGTCAGTCAGTCAGTAAGTTTCAGGCAGTGTCAGTCAGTCATTGTCAGTCAGTGTCAGTCAGTCAGTAAGTTTCAGGCAGTGTCAGAGAGTCAGTAAGTTTCAGTAAGTGTCACTCAGTGTCACTCAGTGTCAGTCAGTCAGTGTCAGTCAGTCTGCCAGTCAGTCAGTCAGTCAGTGTCAGTGTCAGTCAGTCAGTGTCAGTCAGTCTGTCAGTCAGTCAGTGTCAGTGTCAGTCAGTCAGTGTCAGTCAGACTCTCAGTCAGTCAGTCAGTGTCAGTCAGTCTGTCAGTGTCAGTCATTCAGTGTCAGTGTCAGTCAGTGTCAGTCAGTCAGTCAGTGTCAGTCAGTCAGTGTCAGTCAGTCAGTATCAGTCAGTGTCAGTCAGTGTCAGTCAGTGTCAGTCGGTCAGTGTCAGTCAGTCAGTGTCAGTCAGTGTCAGTCAGTGTCAGTGTCAGTCAGTCAGTGTCAGTCAGTGTCTCAGTCAGTCAGTCAGTATCAGTCAGTCTGTCAGTCAGTCATTCAATGTCAGTGTCAGTCAGTGTCAGTCAGTCAGTCAGTGTCAGTCAGTCAGTGTCAGTCAGTCAGTGTCAGTCAGTGTCAGTCAGTGTCAGTCGGTCAGTGTCAGTCAGTCAGTCAGTGTCATTCAGTGTCAGTCAGTCAGTGTCAGTCAGTCAGTGTCAGTCAGTGTCAGTCAGTCAGTGTCAGTCAGTGTAAGCCAGTCAGTGTCAGTCAGTCAATGTCAGTTAGTGTCAGTCAGTCAGTGTCAGTCAGTGTCAGTCAGTCAGTCTGCCAGTCAGTCAGTGTCAGTGTTAGTCAGTCAGTGTCAGTGTCAGTCAGTGTCAGTTCGTCTGTCAGTCAGTGTTAGTGTCAGTCAGTCAGTGTCAGTGTCAGTCAGTCAGTGTCAGTCAGTGTCAGCCAGTGTCAGTCAGTCAGTGTCAGTCAGTCAGTGTCAGTCAGTGTCAATCAGTTTCAGTCAGGGTCAGTCAGTCAGTGTCAGTTAGTGTCAGTCAGTCAGAGTCAGCCAGTGTCAGTCAGTCAGTGTCAGTCAGTGTCAGTCAATGTCATTCAGTTTCAGTCAGTCAGTGTCAGTCAGTGTCAGTCAGTCAGTAAGTTTCAGTCAGTGTCAGTCAGTCAGTGTCAGTCTGTCAGTGTCAGTCAGTCAGTGTCAGTCAGTGTCAGTCAGTCTGTCAGTGTCAGTCAGTCAGTGTCAGTTAGTGTCAGTCAGTGTCAGTCAGTCAGAGTCAGCCAGTGTCAGTCAGTGTTAGTGTCAGTCAGTGTCAGTGTCAGTCAGACAGTGTCAGTCAGTGTCAGCCAGTGTCAGTCAGTCAGTGTCAGTCAGTCAGTGTCAGTCAGTGTCAATCAGTTTCAGTCAGTGTCAGTCAGTCAGTGTCAGTCAGTCAGTGTCAGTTAGTGTCAGTCAGTGTCAGTCAGTCAGAGTCAGCCAGTGTCAGTCAGTCAGTGTCAGTCAGTGTCAGTCAATGTCATTCAGTTTCAGTCAGTCAGTGTCAGTCAGTCAGTAAGTTTCAGTTAGTGTAAGTCAGTCAGTTTCAGTCTGTCAGTGTCAGTCAGTCAGTGTCAGTCAGTGTCAGTCAGTCTGTCAGTCAGTCTGTCAGTCAGTCAGTGTTAGTCAGTCAGTGTCAGTCTGTCAGTGTCAGTCAGTGTCAGACAGTCAGTGTCAGTCAGTGTCAGTCAGTCAGTAAGTTTCAGGCAGTGTCGGAGAGTCAGTAAGTTTCAGTCAGTGTCACTCAGTGTCACTCAGTTTCAGTCAGTCAGTGTCAGTCAGTCTGCCAGTCAGTCAGTCAGTCAGTCAGTGTCAGTGTCAGTCAGTCAGTGTCAGTCAGTGTCAGTCAGTGTCAGTGTCAGTCAGTCAGTGTCAGTCAGTGTCTCAGTCAGTCAGTAAGTTTCAGTTAGTGTAAGTCAGTCAGTTTCAGTCTGTCAGTGTCAGTCAGTCAGTGTCAGTCAGTGTCAGTCAGTCTGTCAGTCAGTCTGTCAGTCAGTCAGTGTTAGTCAGTCAGTGTCAGTCTGTCAGTGTCAGTCAGTGTCAGACAGTCAGTGTCAGTCAGTGTCAGTCAGTCAGTAAGTTTCAGGCAGTGTCAGTCAGTCATTGTCAGTCAGTGTCAGTCAGTCAGTAAGTTTCAGGCAGTGTCAGAGAGTCAGTAAGTTTCAGTAAGTGTCACTCAGTGTCACTCAGTGTCAGTCAGTCAGTGTCAGTCAGTCTGCCAGTCAGTCAGTCAGTCAGTGTCAGTGTCAGTCAGTCAGTGTCAGTCAGTCTGTCAGTCAGTCAGTGTCAGTGTCAGTCAGTCAGTGTCAGTCAGACTCTCAGTCAGTCAGTCAGTGTCAGTCAGTCTGTCAGTGTCAGTCATTCAGTGTCAGTGTCAGTCAGTGTCAGTCAGTCAGTCAGTGTCAGTCAGTCAGTGTCAGTCAGTCAGTATCAGTCAGTGTCAGTCAGTGTCAGTCAGTGTCAGTCGGTCAGTGTCAGTCAGTCAGTGTCAGTCAGTGTCAGTCAGTGTCAGTGTCAGTCAGTCAGTGTCAGTCAGTGTCTCAGTCAGTCAGTCAGTATCAGTCAGTCTGTCAGTCAGTCATTCAATGTCAGTGTCAGTCAGTGTCAGTCAGTCAGTCAGTGTCAGTCAGTCAGTGTCAGTCAGTCAGTGTCAGTCAGTGTCAGTCAGTGTCAGTCGGTCAGTGTCAGTCAGTCAGTCAGTGTCATTCAGTGTCAGTCAGTCAGTGTCAGTCAGTCAGTGTCAGTCAGTGTCAGTCAGTCAGTGTCAGTCAGTGTAAGCCAGTCAGTGTCAGTCAGTCAATGTCAGTTAGTGTCAGTCAGTCAGTGTCAGTCAGTGTCAGTCAGTCAGTCTGCCAGTCAGTCAGTGTCAGTGTTAGTCAGTCAGTGTCAGTGTCAGTCAGTGTCAGTTCGTCTGTCAGTCAGTGTTAGTGTCAGTCAGTCAGTGTCAGTGTCAGTCAGTCAGTGTCAGTCAGTGTCAGCCAGTGTCAGTCAGTCAGTGTCAGTCAGTCAGTGTCAGTCAGTGTCAATCAGTTTCAGTCAGGGTCAGTCAGTCAGTGTCAGTTAGTGTCAGTCAGTCAGAGTCAGCCAGTGTCAGTCAGTCAGTGTCAGTCAGTGTCAGTCAATGTCATTCAGTTTCAGTCAGTCAGTGTCAGTCAGTGTCAGTCAGTCAGTAAGTTTCAGTCAGTGTCAGTCAGTCAGTGTCAGTCTGTCAGTGTCAGTCAGTCAGTGTCAGTCAGTGTTAGTCAGTCTGTCAGTGTCAGTCAGTCAGTGTCAGTTAGTGTCAGTCAGTGTCAGTCAGTCAGAGTCAGCCAGTGTCAGTCAGTGTTAGTGTCAGTCAGTGTCAGTGTCAGTCAGACAGTGTCAGTCAGTGTCAGCCAGTGTCAGTCAGTCAGTGTCAGTCAGTCAGTGTCAGTCAGTGTCAATCAGTTTCAGTCAGTGTCAGTCAGTCAGTGTCAGTCAGTCAGTGTCAGTTAGTGTCAGTCAGTGTCAGTCAGTCAGAGTCAGCCAGTGTCAGTCAGTCAGTGTCAGTCAGTGTCAGTCAATGTCATTCAGTTTCAGTCAGTCAGTGTCAGTCAGTCAGTAAGTTTCAGTTAGTGTAAGTCAGTCAGTTTCAGTCTGTCAGTGTCAGTCAGTCAGTGTCAGTCAGTGTCAGTCAGTCTGTCAGTCAGTCTGTCAGTCAGTCAGTGTTAGTCAGTCAGTGTCAGTCTGTCAGTGTCAGTCAGTGTCAGACAGTCAGTGTCAGTCAGTGTCAGTCAGTCAGTAAGTTTCAGGCAGTGTCGGAGAGTCAGTAAGTTTCAGTCAGTGTCACTCAGTGTCACTCAGTTTCAGTCAGTCAGTGTCAGTCAGTCTGCCAGTCAGTCAGTCAGTCAGTCAGTGTCAGTGTCAGTCAGTCAGTGTCAGTCAGTGTCAGTCAGTGTCAGTGTCAGTCAGTCAGTGTCAGTCAGTGTCTCAGTCAGTCAGTCAGTATCAGTCAGTCTGTCAGTCAGTCATTCAGTGTCAGTGTCAGTCAGTGTCAGTCAGTCAGTCAGTGTCAGTCAGTCAGTGTCAGTCAGTCAGTGTCAGTCAGTGTCAGTCAGTGTCAGTCAGTCAGTGTCAGTCAGTGTAAGCCAGTCAGTGTCAGTCAGTCAATGTCAGTTAGTGTCAGTCAGTCAGTGTCAGTCAGTGTCAGTCAGTCAGTCTGCCAGTCAGTCAGTGTGAGAAGTTGGCCTGGTATATGCTGTTCACTAGTTCTAGTGACCACCTTGTACCATGCCAAGCAACCCTTATGGTGTGGTTGTAAGTCAACCTTTTTGGACTAGCTGCCCTAGTGGTAGCGTAGGCTAAGCAGTCTTTGAGGCTAAACTCGTGATGCGTGTTAAGCAAGCTGTTTTACCAATAGTAACCCCCTTTTATACCAATGAAAGGACACCACACAGATATATATTCAAAATATATATGTATTTATTTATCAAAGTAACCCCTAGTCTCTTTATGAGCACAGGAGCACAAATCGTCAAACAAGATTACAGTAGAATACACAGAAGTTGCACTTTATATGGATAGGCCCTGGTGGCCACTCGAACCATATACTAAAATAGTGGTATAAGAACCACGAACAGAAAAGGGAAAAGGCCTAGGGCCTCTAGAATCGCTGGGCCTACAAGGAGCTAACTTCAGTTAGTGACCAGGAGGTCCACGGGTGGCGTGTGCAGAGCAAATAGTCACACGCGTGCTCCCATAGGTTTCAATGGGTGCGTAAAAAGTACAAAGTTACTGCAAAAGGAATCTTCCGGATGACCTAGGAACTTAAGACTTGGAACACAGGCACTAGAGATGTATTACTACACTTGGGCACAGGTGTGCCAGCTTTACCTCACCCACAGGAAGCGGGTGCATAGGCCTCGAAGTGCGTCGGGTTTCTTCTATCTGTTCCGTGGGGCCTGTAGACAAAAGTGCTGCAGGCGGTCGGTCGGGAAGAGATGCAGTGGATCCAAGAGTGGATCGGAGATGTTGAAGACCTGTAAGCAGAGGGGACAGTGTTCACAGTCACTAGCCAGTGACCAGCGTGGCACCAGGTGGGTACCAGGCAATGTCGGGTGCAAACAGGAAGGAAGGTGTAGCTTGACTCTGCAGCCACGTGGTCCCTGAAGGTCGACGACGTCCAGGAGTCGAGTCACGAGCTGTCCCACGCAGGCTCTCGCTGTCGGCGGTGTCGGCGACTTGATCGAAGCAAACAAGCCTTGGC
The DNA here is from genome assembly GCF_964204655.1 of Triturus cristatus. Lineage (NCBI taxonomy): Eukaryota > Metazoa > Chordata > Amphibia > Caudata > Salamandridae > Triturus > Triturus cristatus. Next base: position 760,595,659 of record NC_140580.1, read on the forward strand.
AAAAGCAATTGTTGTAGGCAAGGAGTTTAAGCTGATGGTTCTGACCAGCAAGGTCAGAGGAACTGCTCCTTTGGAGGGGAGCAAGGGCCAGTCTGGAGCAACCAGACCAGCGGTGTTTGTCGTAGATTTCGTCGCCAAGATGGCCACTAGCCAGCGGGCCAGCAACCGGTTAGGCGCGTCGAGTGGCAAAATGCAGAAGGGCCCCACGCAGATCGTGGAGATGCTGGAGGGCTCACCTTTGGTGCAGATGCTGCTCGAGGGTTGGGCTTCTCAGGACCCAAAGCACAACTTGGAGGGAGCCTCGGTTGTTGCACTGGTCAGCTTGTCGTGGTCGTTTCAAGATGGCTGGCTCCACGTGTCTCGGTGCCTCCACGGGTCTCCTCTTTGCAGGGACTGTGGATCGGGCGGTGAGAGGTCTGGAGGTCCAGGTCTTGTCAGTCTCTGGGCTCGGGCTCCGGCGGGAGGCGGCGGCAAAGCAGACGTTGATTCGCTGGATGGTGCTTGCGTTAGCAAGGTGGTCACTCCCTGACCACAGGGGAGATTGGCTTCAGTCCTCTGTGCGGCAGAGCGTCGAAGTTCCCGTCTTCTTCTTAGTTTCAAGTTGATTCCAGGATGTCTGAAGTCTTAGGACACAGCTCCTACCTTTATTCGGATTCTAGGGGCCGGACTACCTGCTAGGTCCCTCCCTATGGGTGGGACCAGGAAGGGGGGTGGTTACACCCCCAATCCTTTGTCCAGCTCGCCCCAGGCCCGGGACTGGTGTGCCCCAGGACCGGTTTGAACTGGCATATGCACCGAGGCTCCTTGTGAGCCACAGGCATGTCTGGTTTCTTTCAAGCCCTACCTGACCAATACACAAAATCCTGTCTGGGGTGGTGCACGCACCTCCCCTGGCAGGAAACCCTTTGTCCACACCTCCCAAGCTGGAAGGACTCCCAGCAGCAGGAGGGCAGACTTGTGTCTGTGGTGGCAGCATCCATTTTGTGGAGCTGAGGCTATGTCTGATTTTACCCGGGTTTCAGGTACTGTACATGTCGTGTCCCTCTAGAGGGGTGGAATGCTAACCCCGTCGCCAGAATTGGCGAGGGGTTAGTATTCCAATTCGTATGACACCTTACTCGACATGTTTTGATAAAGCCAAACCAAAGATAGCATTTAACCGCGAGGTTCATAATGCACTTAAGAGTATATGGTATGACGATATCTGGAAACAGTAGAAGGAAGTTGTTCCGACCACTGCAGACAGGCTCAGCTCATGCCAGAGCACCATCTCACATGGAACCAAGCACTCTGCCTTCAGGATTGTTAAGGCCTGCCATAGGAGTGACTTATAGGTTACCAGGTGTCCCAGTTAAGGTTAGGTATAGGTATACTACACCTAAGTAAGAGGTGATTACACCAACTTACCCCAGCTGAGTGATCAGCCAGTTGTGTCAGATTGTTAGGCCAAGCCTGGGGTGGCATAATACATGCTGCAGCCCTTGGCAGGCCTTGGGTACACCAATGCCCTGGGTACCTAGTGTACACTGGTACAGGGGCTGACAGGGTGATCCACTTCCAATTGGTTATGCACCTAGGGTGCATAGTTTTAATTTAGTAGAGAGAACAGCAGGCTGGGGGTCTGATTGGCAGGCCCACAGCCTCAATATGTCAAAAACCAGTGAAGCAAAAAGCAAAAATTTGGGGTGACCATAGGATAGCAGACCCTACTCTCCTACACAACCCCCCCCCAAACGCTGGGACATTAAACTAGCCTTGACCAGTCTCGTCTTCATGTCCTAAGTGGAAGTACCTGGAGAGACCATCTGCATTCCCATGGTCAGTACCTGGCCGGTGCTCCACTGTAAAGTCCATCCCCTGTAGGGAAATGGACCACCTAAGCAGTTTGGGGTTTTCACCCTTCATCTGATTTAGCCACAAGAGGGGCTTATGGTCGGTCTGAATCTTGAAGTGAGTGCCAAACAAGTATGGCCTCAGCTTCTTCAGGGCCCACACCACAGCAAAGGCCTCCCTCTCAATAGCTGACCAATTCTTCTCTCTGGGGGTCAACCTTCTGCTAATAAAAGCAATGGGTTGGTCTTGACCATCTACATTAAGTTGTGACAGCACAGCTCCCACACCCAACTCAGAAGCATCTGTTTGGACAATAAACTCTTTGGAGTAGTCAGGACTTTTCAGGATAGGTGCAGAGCACATGGCCTCCTTCAGGTCATCAAATGCCTTTTGACAGTTTACTGTCCACTGAACCTTTTTGGGCATCTTCTTGGATGTCAGATCATTAAGAGGAGTCACAATGGACCCATAGTTCTTAACAAACTTCCTGTAGTACCCAGTCAAGCCCAAGAAAGCTCGAACTTGAGTCTGGGTGGTTGGAGGGGACCAGTCCTTGATGGATTGTATCTTACTCTCCAGTGGTTGAACTTGGCCTCCACCTACAAGGTGGCCCAAATATACAACCTTACTCTGCCCTATCTGGCACTTAGTAGCCTTGATAGTGAGGCCTGCCCTCTGCAGGGCCTCAAGAGCCTTCTTCAGGTGGATCAGGTGATCCTCCCAGGTGGAGCTAAAGACAGCAATGTCATCAAGATATGCTGCACAAAAGTCATCCAACCCAGTAAGGACTTGGTTCACCAGCCTTTGGAAGGTGGCAGGTGCATTCTTCAGACCAAAGGGCATCACCACAAACTGATAATGCCCACCTGGGGTTGAGAATGCTGTTTTGGCCTTAGACTCCTCAGCTAATCTGATTTGCCAATAGCCAGCTGTTAAGTCAAATGTGCTCAAAAACTTTGCAGAAGCTAGTTTGTCTATGAGCTCATCTGCCCTTGGAATAGGGTGTGCATCTGTCCTGGTGACAGCATTGAGTCCTCTGTAATCCACACAGAACCTCATCTCTCTCTTGCCATCTTTGGTGTGAGGTTTGGGGACCAGAACCACTGGGCTAGCCCAGGGGCTCTCTGAGGGTTCAATGACACCTAATTCCAGCATTTTATGTACCTCAGCCTTTATACAGTCCCTGACGTGGTCAGGTTGTCTGTAAAGTTTGTTCTTTACAGGCAGACTGTCACCAGTGTCCACAACATGGGTACACCAGTCAGTTTGACTAGGTATCAAGGAAAACATATGTGAAAATGATTGTAGAACCTGTCTACATTCAGTCTGCTGATGGGCAGTGAGGTTGCCTCCAAGGGTCACTCCTTCAACTGAGCCATCTTCAGGGTTCTGAGACAACAGTTCTGGGAGAGGGTCACTCTCTTCCTCCTGTCCCTCATCTGTAGCCATGAGCAAGCCCATGTCTGCCCTGTCAACATATGCTTTAAGCCTGTTAACATGGAGTACCCTGTGGGGACTCCTGGGAGTTCCTAGGTCCACCAAGTAGGTGACCTCTCCCTTTTTCTCCAGGATTGTATGGGGTCCAGACCATCTGTCTTGGAGTGCTGCTGGGGCCACTGGCTCCAACACCCATACCTTCTGTCCTGGCTGAAACTCAACCAAGACAGCCTTTTGGTCATGCCAAGCTTTCTGTAAGGCCTGGCTTGCCTCAAGGTTTTTGGATGCCTTCTCCATATACTCAGCCATCCTGGAGCGGAGACCAAGTACATAGTCCACTATGTCTAGCTTAGGCTTTTTGAGAGGTAACTCCCAGCCTTCCTTCACCAAACACAGTGGGCCTCTCACAGGGTGCCCAAACAACAATTCAAAGGGGCTGTAGCCAACTCCTTTTTGTGGGACCTCTCTGTAAGCAAACAGAAGGCAGGGTAGAAGGATGTCCCATCTTCGCCTGAGCTTTTCAGGTAATCCTTTGATCATACCCTTTAGGGTCTTGTTGAATCTCTCAACAAGCCCATTGCATTGTGGGTGATAAGGGGTGGTGAACTTGTAGTTGACACCACATTCCTTCCACATAGCTGTTAAGTATCCAGACATAAAGTTGGTACCTCTGTCAGATACTACCTCCTTAGGAAACCCCACTCTGGAGAATACTCCCAGCAGGGCCCTGGCCACAACAGGAGCTGTAGTGGTCCTAAGGGGAATTGCCTCTGGATACCTGGTGGCATGATCCACTACCACCCGTATGAATCTGTGTCCAGATGCAGTGGGAGGATCCATGGGACCCACTATATCTATTCCCACTCTTTCAAAGGGAACCCCCACCACAGGTAGTGGTATCAGGGGGGCCTTTGTTGTGCCACCTGATTTGCCACTGGCTTGGCAGGTGACACAGGAGCGACAAAACTCCTTTGTGTCTTCATTCATGTGAGGCCAGTGAAAGTGAGGGACAAGTCTGTCCCAGGTCTTATTCTGGCCTAGGTGTCCTGCTAAAGGAATATCATGGGCCAAGGTAAGAAGGAAGCCCCTAAATTGCAGAGGTATAACCAACCTCCTGGTCGCACCAGGCTTGGGGTCTCTAGCCTCTGAATAAAGGAGCCCTTCATCCCAATATACTTTATGGGTACCTTGAGCATTCCCAGCAGCCTCAGCAGCAGCCAGCTGTCTGAGGGGTTCAAGAGAGGGACAGGATAACTGAGCCTGCCTCAAGTCAGCCCTTGAAGGTCCCCCTGTCCCCAGAAACTCAACCTGATCAGGTTCAAGCTCTTCAGGGACAGTTCCTTCAGGGTTCTCTAGATCAGCTTCCTGGGAAGACTGATCATCACTCTGAGGCAGGGGGGAAGGCACAGCCTTGACCCTCCTGTTCTTCTTCTTGGTAGGTGCTTGGTCCATTGTTCCAGGATCCAAGACCTGTGGTTCAGTGAGGCACTTTTTGGCCTGTGACCTGGTCACAGCAAGGACATGTGATGATATACCTAACATCTCTGCATGAGTCCTGTACTCCACTTCTGACCATAGAGAACTCTCTAGGTCATTGCCCAACAAACATTCTACTGGGAGGTCTGCACTAACCACAACCCTTTTGAGGCCAGTTACCCCTCCCCATGAGAAGTTAACAACTGCCACACTATGTGAAGTAGTGGCATTGCTGGCATTGGTCACCAGGTAGTTCTCACCTGGTATGTACTGTCCAGGGTCCACAAAGCCTGGTGTCACCATAGTGACACTGGCACATGTGTCCCTGTAAGCTTGAGCCACTTTTTCATTTATTAAAGGAGTCTGTCTGTACTTGCCCAGGTTACTGGGGCTCACAGTCAGGGACAAATCAATGTCCCCATCACAGATCAGGACTGCCTGTGTCAGGGTTCTGTCTAAGTCAGACTCTCCTTCAGTTCCCATAGTGATTCCCACTACACCCTTTGTCTGGGGACCAACACTGCTAACAGTAGTACTGGGAGCAGGTGCCTTAGGGGCAACAGTGTTGGGGGCTCCACCCTTTTTGCAATCACTAGTCCAGTGAGTTGTATTTTTACAATGATTGCACCAGGGTTTCTTCTGACCTTCTTTCTTCTTCTTGGACTGTTGGGACCCACCCTCCTTAGCAGTAGTTTGGGGCCCTGTTGAAGACTTCTGGTCTTTAGGTTTCTGATCTCCACCCTTTTGGTCTGTTTTCTTCTGATCACCCCCTTGGCCCTGGTTCTGGTTCTTTTGCTTAACCCTGGTTCTGACCCATTTGTCTGCCTTCTTTCCCAATTCTTGGGGAGAGGTCAGATCAGAGTCAACCAAGTGTTGATGCAGTTGCTGGTTTTGACAGTTATTTAAAATCTGTTCTCTCATCATCAAATTATACAATCCTGTAAAATCAGATACCTTACTTCCCAGCAACCAACCCTCCAAAGCCTTAGTGGCACATTCAACATATTCAGACCAGTCCTGAGTCTGTGTCTTTTGGGTGTCTCTGAACATTAACCTGTACTGCTCAGTGGTTAAGCCTAACCCATCAACTAGGACACTCTTCAGGACTCTGTAGTTTCTGACATCCTCTTCTCTAACAGTGAGGAGTCTGTCTCTGCCTCTTCCCTCAAAGGAGAGCCAGAGGATTGCTGCCCACTGATCCTCAGGAACCTGCTGTACTTTGCAGGCTCTCTCAAGAGCAGTTATCCACTTGTGGATGTCATCCCCACTTTTGTAGGGGGGCACAACCTTAGACAGGTTTCTATTGTCGAAAACCCTATCTTTGTCCTTAGGGACAATGCTGCCACCAGTGGGTATAGACCCACTCTCTTTATGCTGTCTAGCCTTGCTAAGTTTCTCTTCCATCAGGGCTACTTCTAGCTCCTGCTTCCTGATCCTCAGCTGAGCCTCTTGCATCTTGGCCTCATGTTCCCTCCTCTGAGGGGTGGTCATCCTTCTCCTGGAGTGACCTTGAGAGCCTCTAGAGCCATGGGAAGCATTGGAGTCACCTGAACGATTCCTTTGCCTCCCAAGCCCTGTGTTAAGTCCACTGGGGAGATCCAGTGGGGTGAACCCACTGTCAGTCCCCAATAGCCTTGGTTTAGCTGGGCCAAGTATAACACTTGGCACTGGGCTAGTTCTCCCTTCATCCTCACCACTATCTGAATCCCCCTCACTCTCTTCCTCTGTGGTAGGCATCCCATCTAAGGGGTGACTATTGGAAAGGGGGGTCTCAGTGGCATCTTCAGAAAGGGGGCCTCCTGTTCCTGTCCCTAAGGGGGCTAACTGGGAAGCTTTCTGGAGCTCTTTCTGATTCTCATCATTTTGCAAGAGTTCCCTGAGCACAGCAGAGGTAGGGTTCTTGGGCTGTTTAAGGCCTCTAAGAGTTGCCAAATGCCTGAGCTCATTCTGGTTAAGGGTAGCATAGATGGATGGTGCCCTCGGGGGGTCACTCTCAACAGAGATGGGTACAGTGGACCCCTCTGCCCCAGCCATTGCTCTTAAGTGTGGGTGGATGTGTTGCAATCTACCTACACTTGGGTTTACCTACTAAACCTATCTAGTAGTTGTAGTCAGGGTGTGCTACTCCCTTTGCTCTACAACAACTAAGTTCAGTAGAACTTAAGTATATCTAATCTTGTTTTATATGTACCTACAGGTACCTATGTGATCTTTCAATTGGTAACCAAGAGATTACAATGGTAAAACACAGCAAGCTCAAATCCAACCGCTGCTCACCAATGTGAGAAGTTGGCCTGGTATATGCTGTTCACTAGTTCTAGTGACCACCTTGTACCATGCCAAGCAACCCTTATGGTGTGGTTGTAAGTCAACCTTTTTGGACTAGCTGCCCTAGTGGTAGCGTAGGCTAAGCAGTCTTTGAGGCTAAACTCGTGATGCGTGTTAAGCAAGCTGTTTTACCAATAGTAACCCCCTTTTATACCAATGAAAGGACACCACACAGATATATATTCAAAATATATATGTATTTATTTATCAAAGTAACCCCTAGTCTCTTTATGAGCACAGGAGCACAAATCGTCAAACAAGATTACAGTAGAATACACAGAAGTTGCACTTTATATGGATAGGCCCTGGTGGCCACTCGAACCATATACTAAAATAGTGGTATAAGAACCACGAACAGAAAAGGGAAAAGGCCTAGGGCCTCTAGAATCGCTGGGCCTACAAGGAGCTAACTTCAGTTAGTGACCAGGAGGTCCACGGGTGGCGTGTGCAGAGCAAATAGTCACACGCGTGCTCCCATAGGTTTCAATGGGTGCGTAAAAAGTACAAAGTTACTGCAAAAGGAATCTTCCGGATGACCTAGGAACTTAAGACTTGGAACACAGGCACTAGAGATGTATTACTACACTTGGGCACAGGTGTGCCAGCTTTACCTCACCCACAGGAAGCGGGTGCATAGGCCTCGAAGTGCGTCGGGTTTCTTCTATCTGTTCCGTGGGGCCTGTAGACAAAAGTGCTGCAGGCGGTCGGTCGGGAAGAGATGCAGTGGATCCAAGAGTGGATCGGAGATGTTGAAGACCTGTAAGCAGAGGGGACAGTGTTCACAGTCACTAGCCAGTGACCAGCGTGGCACCAGGTGGGTACCAGGCAATGTCGGGTGCAAACAGGAAGGAAGGTGTAGCTTGACTCTGCAGCCACGTGGTCCCTGAAGGTCGACGACGTCCAGGAGTCGAGTCACGAGCTGTCCCACGCAGGCTCTCGCTGTCGGCGGTGTCGGCGACTTGATCGAAGCAAACAAGCCTTGGCAAAAGCAATTGTTGTAGGCAAGGAGTTTAAGCTGATGGTTCTGACCAGCAAGGTCAGAGGAACTGCTCCTTTGGAGGGGAGCAAGGGCCAGTCTGGAGCAACCAGACCAGCGGTGTTTGTCGTAGATTTCGTCGCCAAGATGGCCACTAGCCAGCGGGCCAGCAACCGGTTAGGCGCGTCGAGTGGCAAAATGCAGAAGGGCCCCACGCAGATCGTGGAGATGCTGGAGGGCTCACCTTTGGTGCAGATGCTGCTCGAGGGTTGGGCTTCTCAGGACCCAAAGCACAACTTGGAGGGAGCCTCGGTTGTTGCACTGGTCAGCTTCGTCATGGTCGTTTCAAGATGGCTGGCTCCACGTGTCTCGGTGCCTCCACGGGTCTCCTCTTTGCAGGGACTGTGGATCGGGCGGTGAGAGGTCTGGAGGTCCAGGTCTTGTCAGTCTCTGGGCTCGGGCTCCGGCGGGAGGCGGCGGCAAAGCAGACGTTGATTCGCTGGATGGTGCTTGCGTTAGCAAGGTGGTCACTCCCTGACCACAGGGGAGATTGGCTTCAGTCCTCTGTGCGGCAGAGCGTCGAAGTTCCCGTCTTCTTCTTAGTTTCAAGTTGATTCCAGGATGTCTGAAGTCTTAGGACACAGCTCCTACCTTTATTCGGATTCTAGGGGCCGGACTACCTGCTAGGTCCCTCCCTATGGGTGGGACCAGGAAGGGGGGTGGTTACACCCCCAATCCTTTGTCCAGCTCGCCCCAGGCCCGGGACTGGTGTGCCCCAGGACCGGTTTGAACTGGCATATGCACCGAGGCTCCTTGTGAGCCACAGGCATGTCTGGTTTCTTTCAAGCCCTACCTGACCAATACACAAAATCCTGTCTGGGGTGGTGCACGCACCTCCCCTGGCAGGAAACCCTTTGTCCACACCTCCCAAGCTGGAAGGACTCCCAGCAGCAGGAGGGCAGACTTGTGTCTGTGGTGGCAGCATCCATTTTGTGGAGCTGAGGCTATGTCTGATTTTACCCGGGTTTCAGGTACTGTACATGTCGTGTCCCTCTAGAGGGGTGGAATGCTAACCCCGTCGCCAGAATTGGCGAGGGGTTAGTATTCCAATTCGTATGACACCTTACTCGACATGTTTTGATAAAGCCAAACCAAAGATAGCATTTAACCGCGAGGTTCATAATGCACTTAAGAGTATATGGTATGACGATATCTGGAAACAGTAGAAGGAAGTTGTTCCGACCACTGCAGACAGGCTCAGCTCATGCCAGAGCACCATCTCACATGGAACCAAGCACTCTGCCTTCAGGATTGTTAAGGCCTGCCATAGGAGTGACTTATAGGTTACCAGGTGTCCCAGTTAAGGTTAGGTATAGGTATACTACACCTAAGTAAGAGGTGATTACACCAACTTACCCCAGCTGAGTGATCAGCCAGTTGTGTCAGATTGTTAGGCCAAGCCTGGGGTGGCATAATACATGCTGCAGCCCTTGGCAGGCCTTGGGTACACCAATGCCCTGGGTACCTAGTGTACACTGGTACAGGGGCTGACAGGGTGATCCACTTCCAATTGGTTATGCACCTAGGGTGCATAGTTTTAATTTAGTAGAGAGAACAGCAGGCTGGGGGTCTGATTGGCAGGCCCACAGCCTCAATATGTCAAAAACCAGTGAAGCAAAAAGCAAAAATTTGGGGTGACCATAGGATAGCAGACCCTACTCTCCTACAGTCAGTGTCAGTGTTAGTCAGTCAGTGTCAGTGTCAGTCAGTGTCAGTTCGTCTGTCAGTCAGTGTTAGTGTCAGTCAGTCAGTGTCAGTGTCAGTCAGTCAGTGTCAGTCAGTGTCAGCCAGTGTCAGTCAGTCAGTGTCAGTCAGTCAGTGTCAGTCAGTGTCAATCAGTTTCAGTCAGGGTCAGTCAGTCAGTGTCAGTCAGTCAGTCAGTGTCAGTTAGTGTCAGTCAGTCAGAGTCAGCCAGTGTCAGTCAGTCAGTGTCAGTCAGTGTCAGTCAATGTCATTCAGTTTCAGTCAGTCAGTGTCAGTCAGTGTCAGTCAGTCAGTAAGTTTCAGTCAGTGTCAGTCAGTCAGTGTCAGTCTGTCAGTGTCAGTCAGTCAGTGTCAGTCAGTGTCAGTCAGTCTGTCAGTCTGTCAGTCAGTCAGTGTTAGTCAGTCAGTGTCAGTCTGTCAGTGTCTGTCAGTGTCAGTCAGTCAGTCTGTCAGTGTCAGTCAGTCTGCCAGTCAGTCAGTCAGTCAGTGTCAGTGTCAGTCAGTCAGTGTCAGTCAGTGTCAGTCAGTGTCAGTGTCAGTCAGTCAGTGTCAGTCAGTCTCTCAGTCAGTCAGTCAGTGTCAGTCAGTCAGTCAGTCAGTCATTCAGTGTCAGTGTCAGTCAGTGTCAGTCAGTCAGTCAGTGTCAGTCAGTCAGTGTCAGTCAGTGTCAGTCAGTGTCAGTCAGTGTCAGTCAGTCAGTGTCAGTCAGTCAGTGTCAGTCAGTGTCAGTCAGTCAGTCTCAGTCAGTGTAAGCCAGTCAGTGTCAGTCAGTCAATGTCAGTTAGTGTCAGTCAGTCAGTGTCAGTCAGTGTCAGTCAGTCAGTCTGCCAGTCAGTCAGTGTCAGTGTTAGTCAGTCAGTGTCAGTCAGTGTCAGTTCGTCTGTCAGTCAGTGTTAGTGTCAGTCAGTCAGTGTCAGTGTCAGTCAGTCAGTGTCAGTCAGTGTCAGCCAGTGTCAGTCAGTCAGTGTCAGTCAGTCAGTGTCAGTCAGTGTCAATCAGTTTCAGTCAGGGTCGGTCAGTCAGTGTCAGTCAGTCAGTGTCAGTTAGTGTCAGTCAGTCAGAGTCAGCCAGTGTCAGTCAGTCAGTGTCAGTCAGTGTCAGTCAATGTCATTCAGTTTCAGTCAGTCAGTGTCAGTCAGTGTCAGTCAGTCAGTAAGTTTCAGTCAGTGTCAGTCAGTCAGTGTCAGTCTGTCAGTGTCAGTCAGTCAGTGTCAGTCAGTGTCAGTCAGTCTGTCAGTCTGTCAGTCAGTCAGTGTTAGTCAGTCAGTGTCAGTCTGTCAGTGTCAGTCAGTGTCAGTCAGTCAGTCTGTCAGTGTCAGTCAGTGTCAGTCAGTCAGTGTCAGTCAGTGTCAGTCAATGTCATTCAGTTTCAGTCAGTCAGTGTCAGTCAGTGTCAGTCAGTCAGTAAGTTTCAGTCAGTGTCAGTCAGTCAGTGTCAGTCTGTCAGTGTCAGTCAGTCAGTGTCAGTCAGTGTCAGTCAGTCTGTCCGTCAGTCAGTGTTAGTCAGTCAGTGTCAGTCTGTCAGTGTCAGTCAGTGTCAGTCAGTCAGTCTGTCAGTGTCAGTCAGTGTCAGTCAGTCAGTGTCAGTCAGTCAGTCAGTCAGTGTCAGTCAGTCAGTGGCAGTCAGTGTCAGTCAGTCAGTGTAAGTCACTGTCAGTCAGTCAGTGTCAGTCAGTGTCAGTCAGTCATTGTCAGTCAGTCAGTAAGTTTCAGTCAGTGTCAGTCAGTCAGTGTCAATCAGTCTGCCAGTCAGTCAGACAGTGTCAGTCAGTCAGTGTCAGTCAGTCTGTCAGTCAGTCAGTCAGTGTCAGTTAGTCAGTGTCAGTCAGTCAGTCAGTGTCAGTCAGTCAGTGCCAGTCAGTCAGTCAGTGTCAGTCAGTCAGTGTCAGCCAGTCAGTGTCAGTGTCAGTCAGTCAGTGTCAGTCAGTGTCAGTCAGTCAGTGTCAGTCAGTGTCAGTCAGTGTCAGTCAGTGTCTGTCAGTCAGTGTCAGTCAGTGAGAGTCAGTCAGTGTCAGTCAGTGTCAGTCACAGTCAGTCAGTGTCAGTCAGTGTCAGTCAGTCAGTGTCAGTCCGTCAGTGTCAGTCAGTCTGTCAGTCTGTCAGTGTCATTCAGTCAGTGTCAGTCAGTCAGTGTCAGTCAGTGTCAGTCAGTCATTGTCAGTCAGTGTCAGTCAGTCAGTAAGTTTCAGGCAGTGTCAGAGAGTCAGTAAGTTTCAGTAAGTGTCACTCAGTGTCACTCAGTGTCAGTCAGTCAGTGTCAGTCAGTCTGCCAGTCAGTCAGTCAGTCAGTGTCAGTGTCAGTCAGTCAGTGTCAGTCAGTCTGTCAGTCAGTCAGTGTCAGTGTCAGTCAGTCAGTGTCAGTCAGACTCTCAGTCAGTCAGTCAGTGTCAGTCAGTCTGTCAGTGTCAGTCATTCAGTGTCAGTGTCAGTCAGTGTCAGTCAGTCAGTCAGTGTCAGTCAGTCAGTGTCAGTCAGTCAGTATCAGTCAGTGTCAGTCAGTGTCAGTCAGTGTCAGTCGGTCAGTGTCAGTCAGTCAGTGTCAGTCAGTGTCAGTCAGTGTCAGTGTCAGTCAGTCAGTGTCAGTCAGTGTCTCAGTCAGTCAGTCAGTATCAGTCAGTCTGTCAGTCAGTCATTCAATGTCAGTGTCAGTCAGTGTCAGTTAGTCAGTCAGTGTCAGTCAGTCAGTGTCAGTCAGTCAGTGTCAGTCAGTGTCAGTCAGTGTCAGTCGGTCAGTGTCAGTCAGTCAGTCAGTGTCATTCAGTGTCAGTCAGTCAGTGTCAGTCAGTCAGTGTCAGTCAGTGTCAGTCAGTCAGTGTCAGTCAGTGTAAGCCAGTCAGTGTCAGTCAGTCAATGTCAGTTAGTGTCAGTCAGTCAGTGTCAGTCAGTGTCAGTCAGTCAGTCTGCCAGTCAGTCAGTGTCAGTGTTAGTCAGTCAGTGTCAGTGTCAGTCAGTGTCAGTTCGTCTGTCAGTCAGTGTTAGTGTCAGTCAGTCAGTGTCAGTGTCAGTCAGTCAGTGTCAGTCAGTGTCAGCCAGTGTCAGTCAGTCAGTGTCAGTCAGTCAGTGTCAGTCAGTGTCAATCAGTTTCAGTCAGGGTCAGTCAGTCAGTGTCAGTTAGTGTCAGTCAGTCAGAGTCAGCCAGTGTCAGTCAGTCAGTGTCAGTCAGTGTCAGTCAATGTCATTCAGTTTCAGTCAGTCAGTGTCAGTCAGTGTCAGTCAGTCAGTAAGTTTCAGTCAGTGTCAGTCAGTCAGTGTCAGTCTGTCAGTGTCAGTCAGTCAGTGTCAGTCAGTGTCAGTCAGTCTGTCAGTCTGTCAGTCAGTCAGTGTTAGTCAGTCAGTGTCAGTCTGTCAGTGTCAGTCAGTGTCAGTCAGTCAGTCTGTCAGTGTCAGTCAGTGTCAGTCAGTCAGTGTCAGTCAGTCAGTCAGTGGCAGTCAGTCAGTGGCAGTCAGTGGCAGTCAGTCAGTGTAAGTCACTGTCAGTCAGTCAGTGTCAGTCAGTCAGTGTCAGTCAGTGTCAGTCAGTCATTGTCAGTCAGTCAGTAAGTTTCAGTCAGTGTCAGTCAGTCAGTGTCAGTCAGTCAGTGTCAGTCAGTCTGCCAGTCAGTCAGACAGTGTCAGTCAGTCAGTGTCAGTCAGTCTGTCAGTCAGTCAGTCAGTGTCAGTTAGTCAGTGTCAGTCAGTCAGTCAGTGTCAGTCAGTCAGTGCCAGTCAGTCAGTCAGTGTCAGTCAGTCAGTGTCAGCCAGTCAGTGTCAGTGTCAGTCAGTCAGTGTCAGTCAGTGTCAGTCAGTGTCAGTCAGTGTCAGTCAGTCAGTGTCAGTCAGTGAAAGTCAGTCAGTGTCAGTCAGTGTCAGTCACAGTCAGTCAGTGTCAGTCAGTGTCAGTCAGTCAGTGTCAGTCCGTCAGTGTCAGTCAGTCTGTCAGTCTGTCAGTGTCATTCAGTCAGTGTCAGTCAGTCAGTGTCAGTCAGTGTCAGTCAGTCATTGTCCGTCAGTGTCAGTCAGTCAGTAAGTTTCAGGCAGTGTCAGAGAGTCAGTAAGTTTCAGTAAGTGTCACTCAGTGTCACTCAGTGTCAGTCAGTCAGTGTCAGTCAGTCTGCCAGTCAGTCAGTCAGTCAGTGTCAGTGTCAGTCAGTCAGTGTCAGTCAGTGTCAGTCAGTCTGTCAGTCTGTCAGTCAGTCAGTGTTAGTCAGTCAGTGTCAGTCTGTCAGTGTCAGTCAGTGTCAGTCAGTCAGTCTGTCAGTGTCAGTCAGTGTCAGTCAGTCAGTGTCAGTCAGTGTCAGTCAATGTCATTCAGTTTCAGTCAGTCAGTGTCAGTCAGTGTCAGTCAGTCAGTAAGTTTCAGTCAGTGTCAGTCAGTCAGTGTCAGTCTGTCAGTGTCAGTCAGTCAGTGTCAGTCAGTGTCAGTCAGTCTGTCCATCAGTCAGTGTTAGTCAGTCAGTGTCAGTCTGTCAGTGTCAGTCAGTGTCAGTCAGTCAGTCTGTCAGTGTCAGTCAGTGTCAGTCAGTCAGTGTCAGTCAGTCAGTCAGTCAGTGTCAGTCAGTCAGTGGCAGTCAGTGTCAGTCAGTCAGTGTAAGTCACTGTCAGTCAGTCAGTGTCAGTCAGTGTCAGTCAGTCATTGTCAGTCAGTCAGTAAGTTTCAGTCAGTGTCAGTCAGTCAGTGTCAATCAGTCTGCCAGTCAGTCAGACAGTGTCAGTCAGTCAGTGTCAGTCAGTCTGTCAGTCAGTCAGTCAGTGTCAGTTAGTCAGTGTCAGTCAGTCAGTCAGTGTCAGTCAGTCAGTGCCAGTCAGTCAGTCAGTGTCAGTCAGTCAGTGTCAGCCAGTCAGTGTCAGTGTCAGTCAGTCAGTGTCAGTCAGTGTCAGTCAGTCAGTGTCAGTCAGTGTCAGTCAGTGTCAGTCAGTGTCTGTCAGTCAGTGTCAGTCAGTGAGAGTCAGTCAGTGTCAGTCAGTGTCAGTCACAGTCAGTCAGTGTCAGTCAGTGTCAGTCAGTCAGTGTCAGTCCGTCAGTGTCAGTCAGTCTGTCAGTCTGTCAGTGTCATTCAGTCAGTGTCAGTCAGTCAGTGTCAGTCAGTGTCAGTCAGTCATTGTCAGTCAGTGTCAGTCAGTCAGTAAGTTTCAGGCAGTGTCAGAGAGTCAGTAAGTTTCAGTAAGTGTCACTCAGTGTCACTCAGTGTCAGTCAGTCAGTGTCAGTCAGTCTGCCAGTCAGTCAGTCAGTCAGTGTCAGTGTCAGTCAGTCAGTGTCAGTCAGTCTGTCAGTCAGTCAGTCAGTGTCAGTGTCAGTCAGTCAGTGTCAGTCAGACTCTCAGTCAGTCAGTCAGTGTCAGTCAGTCTGTCAGTGTCAGTCATTCAGTGTCAGTGTCAGTCAGTGTCAGTCAGTCAGTCAGTGTCAGTCAGTCAGTGTCAGTCAGTCAGTATCAGTCAGAGTCAGTCAGTGTCAGTCAGTGTCAGTCGGTCAGTGTCAGTCAGTCAGTGTCAGTCAGTGTCAGTCAGTGTCAGTGTCAGTCAGTCAGTGTCAGTCAGTGTCTCAGTCAGTCAGTCAGTATCAGTCAGTCTGTCAGTCAGTCATTCAATGTCAGTGTCAGTCAGTGTCAGTCAGTCAGTCAGTGTCAGTCAGTCAGTGTCAGTCAGTCAGTGTCAGTCAGTGTCAGTCAGTGTCAGTCGGTCAGTGTCAGTCAGTCAGTCAGTGTCAGTCAGTGTCAGTCAGTCAGTGTCAGTCAGTCAGTGTCAGTCAGTGTCAGTCAGTCAGTGTCAGTCAGTGTAAGCCAGTCAGTGTCAGTCAGTCAATGTCAGTTAGTGTCAGTCAGTCAGTGTCAGTCAGTGTCAGTCAGTCAGTCTGCCAGTCAGTCAGTGTCAGTGTTAGTCAGTCAGTGTCAGTGTCAGTCAGTGTCAGTTCGTCTGTCAGTCAGTGTTAGTGTCAGTCAGTCAGTGTCAGTGTCAGTCAGTCAGTGTCAGTCAGTGTCAGCCAGTGTCAGTCAGTCAGTGTCAGTCAGTCAGTGTCAGTCAGTGTCAATCAGTTTCAGTCAGGGTCAGTCAGTCAGTGTCAGTTAGTGTCAGTCAGTCAGAGTCAGCCAGTGTCAGTCAGTCAGTGTCAGTCAGTGTCAGTCAATGTCATTCAGTTTCAGTCAGTCAGTGTCAGTCAGTGTCAGTCAGTCAGTAAGTTTCAGTCAGTGTCAGTCAGTCAGTGTCAGTCTGTCAGTGTCAGTCAGTCAGTGTCAGTCAGTGTCAGTCAGTCTGTCAGTCTGTCAGTCAGTCAGTGTTAGTCAGTCAGTGTCAGTCTGTCAGTGTCAGTCAGTGTCAGTCAGTCAGTCTGTCAGTGTCAGTCAGTGTCAGTCAGTCAGTGTCAGTCAGTCAGTCAGTGGCAGTCAGTCAGTGGCAGTCAGTGGCAGTCAGTCAGTGTAAGTCACTGTCAGTCAGTCAGTGTCAGTCAGTCAGTGTCAGTCAGTGTCAGTCAGTCATTGTCAGTCAGTCAGTAAGTTTCAGTCAGTGTCAGTCAGTCAGTGTCAGTCAGTCAGAGTCAGTCAGTCTGCCAGTCAGTCAGACAGTGTCAGTCAGTCAGTGTCAGTCAGTCTGTCAGTCAGTCAGTCAGTGTCAGTTAGTCAGTGTCAGTCAGTCAGTCAGTGTCAGTCAGTCAGTGCCAGTCAGTCAGTCAGTGTCAGTCAGTCAGTGTCAGCCAGTCAGTGTCAGTGTCAGTCAGTCAGTGTCAGTCAGTGTCAGTCAGTGTCAGTCAGTGTCAGTCAGTCAGTGTCAGTCAGTGAAAGTCAGTCAGTGTCAGTCAGTGTCAGTCACAGTCAGTCAGTGTCAGTCAGTGTCAGTCAGTCAGTGTCAGTCCGTCAGTGTCAGTCAGTCTGTCAGTCTGTCAGTGTCATTCAGTCAGTGTCAGTCAGTCAGTGTCAGTCAGTGTCAGTCAGTCATTGTCCGTCAGTGTCAGTCAGTCAGTAAGTTTCAGGCAGTGTCAGAGAGTCAGTAAGTTTCAGTAAGTGTCACTCAGTGTCACTCAGTGTCAGTCAGTCAGTGTCAGTCAGTCTGCCAGTCAGTCAGTCAGTCAGTGTCAGTGTCAGTCAGTCAGTGTCAGTCAGTCTGTCAGTCAGTCAGTGTCAGTGTCAGTGTCAGTCAGTCAGTGTCAGTCAGACTCTCAGTCAGTCAGTCAGTGTCAGTCAGTCTGTCAGTCAGTCATTCAGTGTCAGTGTCAGTCAGTGTCAGTCAGTCAGTCAGTGTCAGTCAGTCAGTGTCAGTCAGTCAGTATCAGTCAGTGTCAGTCAGTGTCAGTCAGTGTCAGTCGGTCAGTGTCAGTCAGTCAGTCAGTCAGTGTCAGTCAGTGTGGGTCAGTGTCAGTCAGTCAGTGTCAGTCAGTGTCAGTCAGTCAGTATCAGTCAGTGTAAGCCAGTCAGTGTCAGTCAGTCAATGTCAGTTAGTGTCAGTCAGTCAGTGACAGTCAGTCAGTGTCAGTCAGTCTGCCAGTCAGTCAGTGTCAGTATTAGTCAGTCAGTGTCAGTGTCAGTCAGTGTCAGTTCGTCTGTCAGTCAGTGTTAGTGTCAGTCAGTCAGTGTCAGTGTCAGTCAGACAGTGTCAGTCAGTGTCAGCCAGTGTCAGTCAGTCAGTGTCAGTCAGTCAGTGTCAGTCAGTGTCAATCAGTTTCAGTCAGTGTCAGTCAGTCAGTGTCAGTCAGTCAGTGTCAGTTAGTGTCAGTCAGTGTCAGTCAGTCAGTGTCAGCCAGTGTCAGTCAGTCAGTGTCAGTCAGTGTCAGTCAATGTCATTCAGTTTCAGTCAGTCAGTGTCAGTCAGTAAGTTTCAGTTAGTGTCAGTCAGTCAGAGTCAGTCAGTGTCAGTCTGTCAGTGTCAGTCAGTCAGTGTCAGTCAGTGTCAGTCAGTCTGTCAGTCAGTCTGTCAGTCAGTCAGTGTTAGTCAGTCAGTGTCAGTCTGTCAGTGTCAGTCAGTGTCAGTCAGTCAGTCTGTCAGTGTCAGTCAGTGTCAGTCAGTCAGTGTCAGTCAGTCAGTCACTGTCAGTCAGTCAGTCAGTGGCAGTCAGTCAGTGGCAGTCAGTCAGTGTCAGTCAGTGTGTGTCAGTCAGTGTCAGTCAGTGTCATTCAGTGTCAGTCAGTCAGTGTCAGTCAGTCAGTAAGTTTCAGTCAGTGTCAGTCAGTCAGTGTCAGTCAGTCAGTGTCAGTCTGCCAGTCAGTCAGTCAGTCAGTGTCAGTCAGTCAGTGTCAGACAGTCTGTCAGTCAGTCAGTGTCAGTTAGTCAGTGTCAGTCAGTCAGTCAGTGTCAGTCAGTCAGTGCCAGTCAGTCAGTCAGTCAGTGTCAGTCAGTCAGTGTCAGCCAGTCAGTGTCAGTGTCAGTCAGTCAGTGTCAGTCAGTGTCAGTCAGTCACTGTCAGTCAGTCAGTGTCAGCCAGTCAGTGTCAGTGTCAGTCAGTCAGTGTCAGTCAGTGTCAGTCAGTGTCAGTCAGTCAGTGTCAGTCAGTGTCAGTCAGTGTCAGTCAGTGAAAGTCAGTCAGTGTCAGTCACAGTCAGTCAGTGTCGGTCACAGTCAGTCAGTGTCAGTTAGTGTCAGTCATTCAGTAAGTTTCAGTCAGTGTCAGTCAGTGTCAGTCAGTCAGTGTCAGTCAGTCAAGTGTCAGTCAGTCAGTGTCAGTGAGTCTGCCAGTCAGTCAGTCAGTGTCAGTCAGTTTGTACCAGTGTCAGTCAGTCAGTGTCAGTCAGTCTGTCAGTCAGTGTCAGTCAGGCAGTGTCAGTCAGTGTCTAAAGCCGCTCTGCTGACCTGGTTTCTCTGGCTCTACAGCAGCTCTGCTGACCTGGTTCTCTGGCTCTAGAGCAGCTCTGCTGACCTGGTTCTTAGGCTCTAGAGTAGCTCTGCTGACCTGGTTCTCTGGCTCTAAAGCAGCTCCGCTGACCTGGTTCTATGGCTCTAAAGCAGCTCTGCTGACCTGGCTCTCTGGCTCTAGAGCAGCTCTGCTGACCTGGTTCTCTGGCTCTAAGTGTCAGTCAGTTTCAGTCAGTGTCAGTCAGTGTCAGTCAGTCAGTGTCAGTCAGCCAGTGTCAGTCAGTCAGCCAGTCAGTCAGTGTCAGTCAGTGTCAGTCAGTCAGTGTCAGTCAGTGTCAGTCAGTCAGTGTTAGTCAGTCAGTGTCAGTCAGTAAAAGCCAGTCAGTGTCAGTCAGTGTCAGTCACAGTCAGTCAGTGTCAGTCAGTGTCAGTCAGTAAGTTTCAGTCAGTGTCAGTCATTGTCAGTCAGTCAGTGTCAGTCAGTCAGTGTCAGTGAGTCAGTGTCAGCTAAAGCAGCTCTGCTGACCTGGTTCTCTGGCTCTAAAGCAGCTCTGCTGACCTGTTCTACAGCTGTGAAGCAGCTATGCTGACCTGGTTCTCTGGCTCTAAAGGAGCTCTGCTGATCTGGTTCTCTCCCTCTAAAGCAGCTCTGCTGACCTGGTTTATCTGGCTCTACAGCAGCTCTGCTGACCTGGTTCTTAGGCTCTAGAGGAGGTCTGCTGACCTGGTTCTCTGGCTCTAAATCAGCTCTGCTGACCTGGTTCTATGGCTCTAAAGCAGCTCTGCTGACCTGTTCTACTGCGGTAAAGGAGCTCTGATGACCTCGTTCTCTGGCTCTAAAGGAGCTCTGCTGATCTGGTTATCTCCCTCTAAAGCAGCTCTGCTGACCTGGTTTCTCTGGCTCTACAGCAGCTCTGCTGACCTGGTTCTCTGGCTCTAGAGCAGCTCTGCTGACCTAGTTCTTAGGCTCTAGAGCAGCTCTGCTGACCTGATTCTCTGGCTCTAGAGCAGCTCTGCTGACCTGGTTCTCTGGCTCTAAAGCAGCTCTGCTGACCTGGTTCTCTCCCTCTAAAGCAGCTCTGCTGACCTGGTTTCTCTGGCTCTACAGCAGCTCTGCTGTCCTGGTTCTCTGCCTCTAGAGCAGCTCTGTTGACCTGCTTCCTAGGCTCTAGAGCAGCTCTGACCTGGTTCTCTAGCTCTAGAGCAGCTCTGCTGTCCTGGTTCTCTGGCTCTAAAGCAGCTCTGCTGACCTGGTTCTCTGCCTCTAGAGCAGCTCTGCTGACCTGGTTTCTCTGGCTCTACAGCAGCTCTGCTGACTTGGTTCTCTGGCTCGACAGCAGCTCTGCTGACCTGGTTCTCAGGCTCTAGAGCAGCTGTGCTGTATTACAAATATACATTGTATCCTTAACTACGACCATTCAAACATACCTCTGTAGTCCAACCCCACCTCACACGAAATATACTCGTCAGCTCATCATAATGCGCAAATGAATGCATGAATAGATTGCTTTAAAAAGCTAAACACCAGAGAGATAAGGTGTGTTGATGATGCAGCAGAATTCCACATTTTGCGAGGGTGGGGGGCTGAAGCAGGAGAGGCTGTCAGCGGCCATTAGGTCTCGCCTTTGGGACCTTATAAGTGTTTAGTTATCCAGCACAATATCCTTGGTGCAACAACATCAAGTGTTGCATGGCTAAACACTTATAAGGTCTCAAAGGCGAGACCTATTGGCTATGCCAATGCTTGTTAAAACTTGTGGAGGTGAGAAAACTGTATGAACTCCAGTTTAAGAGCTCGCTCTGGGTGCATGATTGCCAGAAATGAGTTTGCCTGAGACACATAGGATACGCAGCAATTTTTTTAAAATACGCTATTTGTAATATCTCTACTTCCACAGTAAACCACGACCTCAAAATTTCTACCCTTTAGAGTTAACAGAATTTTGCTCACACCGTGTATGTAGAAAACATTATTTAAAATGCCGAGTGTAAGCCAGCCCTAGGGGGTATGTCAACCCTCCCTGATTCAGGCGGGAGGTTCACAGTCATGGGACTTACCTCCAGCCAGAAGATGTCAAAAATCCATTTGTATCCGCTTTACTTCATATAGTGTATAAATGTGTGCGCCCGAGGGGAGTGGCTGCGAGCCATGCGTTCTTGGGGGGAAAAATAGTTTACAAAAAAACAAGCATTGGTCATGCAAGAAAATATGCTGGAGTGGGTACCAGGGACAGGTGGTTGGACCAGAGTGGTGTGACTCCATATACCGCAGAGATAAAAACACCCTAGACTAGTCTTCAATTACATGCAGTTAATCATTTCTTTATAATTATGCATTCTAACTGCTTGATACCGTGAATAAAAACTAAATATTTTAGCAGGGAAGGATGGAAGCCTAGATCAGCCCTGTCCCGTCAGGAATCCTTGCAAATTAAAGAGATCTCAGACTAATGTATGAATGTGGTGTATTACTGGATTCATGATAAATGTGCATCACAGGACACCCACACCACCAAACTAGAGCCAAGAGGACACAAATGTTAGACTTGCTTTCCAAACACGGTTCAACATCATCGAAACCACAATTAACAAGATCTTTATTCACTATCCGTATCTACAGCGTGTCATGGACCACCTGGGCTCTGATAGTTGAGCACTACAGAATAGTATGGAAAGGACGCCCGCACTTAGACGGCACTACGAGGCCATATAAGTTTCAGAAATATGCTATATAAATATGCCAATATACATACAAAGATAATCAATCTCGCTCTCTCTCCAGGTGGCCGCGTTAAATTTAAAAATATCGTGCAAATAATTAAAGAGATCTGCATTTCACAAATAAAAGGGACATGGATGTCTTCAGTCAAGCTTTTTGGAGTTGCTCTGGCAAAATAAAAATATACCAGTCTCTAGTAAACTAACATTGCAATAATATGCTAGTGCTAGAATAATTGAGTGAAATTTGGTGGAGGGGTTTGTATGCGGATACATAGCGATGAAAAAAGTATACTGTCACCACTAGCAGGGCTTTAAGTGGGCCTGGTCTCACCGGTGCTGAGCACCGGCAGTTTTTTAAAGGAGGCCTTTAAACGGGTCTCTATCGGGCTCTGTTTTGTGCCCTGGCCAAACCCCTTTGAGAGACCCCTCCAGTTTTGTCATCCCACTTAAAGCTCTGACCATTAGTATTATATACGCATCTTCACGTTCTCATGATAACCCCAACGTTGTAAAAGAAACGGGGACATTAACACATAGAAGGTAAGCTAGTGTCTCACAGATTCCTTTTATCTTTCCTTCTTGACACTTTCATAGCTCTTTCCGGGGATGTTCACCAGCTTTGATGTTGAAAACTGTAGTAAGGAATCCCTTAATACGTACATACATTGTTAAGGTAGCATAACCACGTTAGAGGTTAGAAAGCCATCTTGCTGCTTTTGCGCACGACACTGCGTCTACATGTTATTGTTTAAACAAACTGCTGACTCGCGCTTTGCCTCACACCAGAGCAATCTGTTGTTACCATCCCGAGCTCTGCGCAGCGACCTTGGTCTGTACATGGTGTAACAAACAGTCTGGGTTGTTAGACAATGCATGTTTTCCACTCTAGGTTGATCGACCCACTATTTAGCCATAACACACAGGCAGCTGCGAATACCTGAAAGCTGGTGCTTTTAATATTGCAGACATCATGTTTAATATTCAGACCGAAGACGAGCCTTCCTCCGAGAAGACTTCTGATGCTGTTGTGATGTGATTTCACTAAGCTGATCTGTGAGGTATGGGGTCCCCTGTTCAAGCCTAAGAGACCTTTTATTAGCATAATAATAATATTAGCTTCTTAGTTAAGGGAAGGTGGTAGTATCCACTGTCATTTATAGCATGATCACTCCCTTTATATTCTATGGTATTGTAACGATGCTGATGGTTTTGATTATAATCATTTGTCTGCTTGTATTAGCCAAAGTACTGCATCTGAGGACACGTGGTCTATAAAAATAAACTCTTTTTATTTTCACCGTGTCTCCGTTTATTCTTGTTGTGGACTGATGTGAGAATAATATACGAACAGGTATTTCCGATTCCCACCATTCCTGAGAGTACACTGAGTCGCTTGTTCTGGGTTATCTTTTCATTGGGATCGCCGAGACAAATCTCGGATAACGAATGGGACACTTATGCTAGCCGGATACTGGGTTCGGGGTTCTGAGGTGAGTTTCTGGTACACCACAATTCACTGAGGTCCTGGGGTTCTACGCATAGTTCTGTGTATAAGCAGAATCCCTGCAACATGGCGCACCTAACGTTTGGTCTATGAGTTGAAACACCTTAGTAGTGCTTATATTAGTCCACAACACCCTCATTCTTGTTTCCGGATAACAAGTCTGACGGATTTAAACCTACCTATTTCTGTTGATATAGGTTTCTTCAAGCTTGATTATTAAAAAGGTTATTGAACCCTTGTGCTACTGATTACTTCGAGTGTAGCTTGTCCTTATGGCGGTAGAAATAGCGGTGCATAGCCGTGCAGCTCTGAAACGTCATTTGACGCAGTATGGAGTGCCGGACACTGGTATGAACGTCATCTTTGTGGTAGGAGCAGATGCGGCTCATCCTTATGAGTTGTTCTACTCTTGGGTGACGCTTCCGGCAGTGAGTGAGGACGATAACTCCTTTCATTCTTACACTGCCACTGCCGTGCCAGCGATCTATACACCGTATAGGACACAGGAAATACCAATATCTGCTTGGCAGCATCTTATTTGGTTTAATGGCGCCCTTCCCCATGCGGTTATACCGCCGAGAATGGGCCCTTTATCAATTGCAGGGGCCACTTGGCCGGTACTAGCCGGATTTACGCCTCATCCCCGTTACCTCACGGTGACGGTGGCTGAGTTGCGTGTACTAGACACTGCCCTTATTACAGTATATAGGGCGTTGGTACAGTACGTGTCACGCAATGTGCAGGCGGGGGCACCTGCTGTTGAGGGACAGCCTACTGACCACCACGCGGTGGTCATTAGTCCTGTTATGGTTAATTCTGTTATGGGCAAGCGCCCCCAAACTAGGGATGATTTCCCTTTTTGGCTTGCTGAAAAATTTGACCAAATAGAAGCAGTATACCCGAATACGTCTCCTGTGGAGAAACACAGGATCCTTACCATTAGTTTGCCTAAAGACTTGGTCCCCGACATTGATGATTGTGTAAACTGGGGCAAGGTCTTTGCAGCGACGTACTCGCAGTGCTTTGGCACTCCGTCTATGTCGGTACTGCCCTCCGTTATTAAACGTGTTCAAGATAACCACGGTGCGGAGTCTGCGATAGAATTAGGCATGCGGCTCCTCGGACAGTTTGACCTGGTGGCTACCATGATAATGTGTAACCTTAAGGGTGATGCTATGCAGTTCCAAGTTCGTAATGAACTGAAGAAAGTTGCTGATGAGGATAAGCCGCGGGAGTTTGCGAAAATAATCTCGTCGGCGTACAGAGATTTGGGTCGTAGCTTTTTAGGAGTTAAACCTGTGATCAAAACTCCCGAAATTAAGCAGCAGGGTAAGGCGGAAGCCTCTGGTAAGGATGACCGTCCAAACTTTCCGAAACAGAATTGGCGGTCAAAACAACAGGGAAAGCAGCAGCAGAAACAGGGGTCTCGGCCTGCCTCTCCCGTTCAGTCAGGTAGTGAGCGCACTTATGATCTGCGTGATCGTGCTACTATTAAGTCTCCTGATAGATTTCAGGTTTCTGAACAACGTTCTCCTCGTTCTTCACAGGAAACATCGGCTTCACAGTCCGGTGGCGGAGGCGGTGGAAAAGGTCGGGGTGCTCCACAAACACGTGACCAGCCCCGACAGACTGAGGGTAAAGGCAAGCAGGACGAATTTGCACGACAAAGACCCCCGTTTCAGAAGAAGAAAGTGGCTGCTCTGACGGCTAGGTATGCCTCAGATAGTGCGGACACAGCTTCGGAACCGGACATGGGCGCTGACGCTACTGGACAGCGCAGCGGAAATTACCATAGTCCGTCAAGCTCTGCGTCCATTTCTGGCGGCGACAGCAACTGATATATTGGTTACTGTTGAAACAGCTGACACCAGAGTGGCTCCCCTGAAAGACTTTACGAAATAGTCTTACTAATTGAGGGTGACATACAACGTACAATAAAGGGGATTTTTTGGGATAATCTGACTACCACCTATGAAATCCTCCTAGCGGAGGCAGATTGGCCCCCAGCTTTCATTTTAGAAGCTCCTAGAGGGGAGGAGGTAATCCTCCCGTCCTTTGCGCACAGAGTGCCTAAGGACCAGGCTGAGGAGTGGGCACTGGCGCTTGCGCCGGCGGTGTATCGTACTCAAGTGGGATGGGACCGTTTGTCCCCCTGCCATGAGATTCCATTGCAGTCTATGCCCCAGCCTCAACCCCAATATCCCATGCGTCGTGAAGCCAGACCGCTCGTCGCTGCAATCCTTGAACAATTGGAATATCAGGGTGTTATTGAAACTTGTGTGTCCCCTATGAATAACCCTTTATTCACTGTGACGAAGCCTGACGGGTCGTACCGTTTAGTTTTGGATTACCGGCACTTAAATTCGCATTGCCGGACCTGCGCGGTACAAAATACTCACAGCTCGGCTCTTGTCAACAGTCTCGTGCGTAAGAGATTTAAAACGACACTTGACATCTCCAATGTCTTTTTTAGCCATAACCTGTCCACACTGAGTAGCCAGTGGACGGCGTTTACTTCGGGCGGCAAACAAAAACAGTTCACAAGATTAGCCATGGGCTATAAAAACAGCCCTGGCGTCTTTTCCGCTCGCGTGGTCTCTCTCTTAGAGAGAATAGAC
Organism: Triturus cristatus; assembly: GCF_964204655.1. Lineage (NCBI taxonomy): Eukaryota > Metazoa > Chordata > Amphibia > Caudata > Salamandridae > Triturus > Triturus cristatus. Next base: position 760,621,071 of record NC_140580.1, read on the forward strand.
CCCGACGCATACTCCTATGTTGACGATATCTACCTCACGGATGATGAGCTGATGCCACATCTGTCTCGAGTCGACAATATTGTAGTGAGTTTTGCAGACTAAGGCTACAAATTTAATTTTGCGAAGTCACACATCGCGGAATATACAGTGTTGTTTTTGAGCTACGAGCTCAACAATGAGGGTAAGGGATTGGCTCCTCACTTTCTGGAGAAGTGCGCATGCTTGCGTGCTCCTACAACACTGAAAAAATTACAATCTCTGCTGGGCTTTCTGAATTTCGGACGTACGTATATTCCTGATTATGCCCAGCGTATCAAGCCGCTTTACGCCTTGGTACAACCTTCTTTTTCGAAGTCTAGCTGGCAGCTAGAACATTCTGCTATTCTACAGTCTTTACAGGCTGATCTTCTTGCTTCACAATACTTACTGACGCGTGATAACCGCACTAACCTGGTAATAAGAATAGTACCAGGCGCAGTGGGTTTCACGTACTTGACGTTCAATGAGGGCGATACAGTCCCCATTGCGTATAAATCACACTTGTACACCTCCGCTGAATTGCGTTTTTCCACTGTCGAGAAAGTTCTGACGGCAGTACAGATGGCGATCCTTAAAGAACGCGCACTGTCGCATGGAAAACAGATACTGGTTGTGAGAAGTTGGCCTGATATGTAGTGCTCACTATTCTAGTGATCACTGTGTATCATTCCAAACGACCCTTATTGATGATTGGTTGTAAGTCAACCTTATAGACCAGCTATCCTAGTAGCGTGGATACGAGCAGTCTTTAGGCTAAACTCTAGAGGGCGTGTTAAGCCAGCTGTTTACCATCACATATACCCCTTGAATACCAAGTGAAAGGACACCGCACAAGTTGTTATGAAAATAAAGGATATTTATTTATAACAAGACTACCCTGGCTCTTTATGAGTCAGGGAGCTAAGCACACTACAAAACTCTTATGAAAATACTTCTGGTTGCACAATTTACACAAGTGCCCGAAGGGCACGAGACCATTTACACTGCAAGTGGAATGGGAAAGGTTGGATAGTTTAAAGTTACTGATTTCGGAGGAATCCGATCAGTGGGACTAAACGAAAAAGGAACTGGACACTTGTAGAGTGAACCTACGATGGAGCATCGAGATGCTCGAGTTACCTAGCCCAGAGGCTGCGGCTGCGTGGGGTTCAGCAAGATGTCGGGAGTCCTCGTTGTAGTCTCAGGAGCCTGAAAGAAGAAGTTGCTGGCAGGCGACCAGTGTCGATGTTCAGAGAGATCCAAGCCTGGATCGGTGATGAAGGAAACCTGAAAGCAGAGGGGACTCAGTTCTCAACCGCTAGCCAGCGATCGTGTGGGTACCAGGAAGGTACCGGCTGAAGTCACCTCGACCAGGTGAGTGGATGACGTCGGACTCGGCTGTTCCTTGGACCAGGAGGCGCGGCGGCGACCCGGAGGGAGGGCGAGCTGTCCCACGAAGGTGTCTGCTGTCGATGATGCTGGGCCCAGGAATGGGGCAGCAGGTCTTGGCAGTGGCAAACCCACGCGGTGGAGTCAAGATGGCGTCTGGAGTGGACCAGGAGGGTCCGGGGTACTCCTCTGTTGAAGGGGAGCAAGAGCCAGTCTGGAGCAACCAGACCAGTGATGAAAACAAGCTATCGTGGTGCGTCGTGAAGAGGGCCACAAGCCGGTCGGCGAGTGGTCGGACAACGCGGTGAACAGCAAGGAGCGGAAGGGCCCCCACGCAGATCTCGTGGATGCTGGGGAGGCAGACTTCGGTGCTGGAGCCGCTCAGGGTTAGGGCTTCTCAAACCCTAGGTGCACTCACTCGAGGGTCCCTCGGTGGGCGTGCTAGATAAGCGTCGTGCAGGTTCTGAAGATGGCCGGCCCCGCAGGTCTCGTCACACCTACGAATCTCAGCTGAGCTGATGATGTAGGTAGAGGTCAGAGATGGCAGGGAACCCGGGTCTCGTCGAGCTGGGCAGTCTTGATCCGTGGGAGAGACGTGCAGCAAACCGCAAGCGCTTAGGTGGTGCCTGCTGGTGCAGGGTGGCTACTCCTTAGCCACAAGGGAGAGTCTTCAGAAATAGTCAAGAGTTCCTTTCGTGGAAAGTAGTTCAAGATTCAGAATTATCCGATTATCCAATTTGGGAAGGGGACTCGCTCCTACCTTTATTCTAAGAAAAGGGGCTGGCCCGTGACTAGGTCCTACCTATGGGTGGGGCCAGGAGGGGGGTGGTTACACCCCTATCCTTTGTCCGGCCTCGCCCCAGCTCAGGGGCAGGGTTGCCCCCGAAACTGGTTTGAGCCGGGCTATGCACAGTGAGCACCGGGGTGCCACTTGCAATCACCTTCCTTTCAGCCCTGCCTACCTGGGATACACAAACCCTGTCTGGGATGGTGCTAGCACCGCCCTCGACAGGAAACCCTTTGTCCAAGCTCCCTCCGCTGGAAGGTCTCCCAGCAGCAGGAGGTCAGACTTGTGTCTGGTGGCAGCATCCATTTTGTGATGCTGAGGCTTGAGTCAACTTTAACCGGGGTTCAAGGTTACTTCCATGTCGTGTCCCTCTAGAAGGGTGGAATGCTAACCCCGTCGCCAGAACTGTCGAGGGGTTCGTATTCCAATTCGTATGACACCTTACTCGACATGTTTGGGTGATGCGATGCCAAAGTTAGCAAATAACCGCCAGGATTATAATGCACTTTAAGGTAGTTGGCCCGCGTCACCATGGAACGGCTATTAGGATTTGGTTCCGCAAGCCGTCGACGGGCTCAGCTCGCGCCAGAGCACCATCTCACATGATTCCCAGCACTCTGCCTTCAGGATTGATAAGGCCTGCCATAGGAGTGACTGACAGGAATCCATGCGTCCATTTTGGGGTTAGGTATAGGAATACTACACCTACAGCAACGGGTGATTACACCACCTTGCCCCAGCTGTCGTGCAGCCAGTTGTGTCAGATTTGGGCGGCCATCCAGGGGTGGCACAATACATGCTGCAGCCCCTGGTAGGCCCTGGGTACACCGATGCCCTGGATACCTGTGGTATGCTGAAACAGGGACTGACAAGGCGGCCCAGTTCCAATTAGTGGATGCACCTAACGTACATGTGTGTTAATTTCGAGAGAGAACAGCTAGGCTGTGGGTCTGATTGGCAGGCCCACAGCCAGGGAAAGTCGTAAACCAATGAAGCAAAAGCAAAAATCTGGGTGATCATAGGATTGCAGACCCTACTCTCCTACACTGGTTGTAACACCGTATCCTGCCCTAGAGGCAGTGACAAAAGCAAGTGTACCAAATTCTAAAGCTTTGCATCCACGGTGGATACAATGGGCCACAACTCTGACATCACCAGATGTCACTTATATCTTTGACGCCTCTTTACAGACTCAGGAGTATTTACAGTATGAATTCGTTCATCCGGCTCCTCTGTCTTTGCGCCCGCTCTAAGAATACCATTGTGTCATATACACTGACGGCTCGGCGCAGCCGGCGATTGGATCAAAGCATGCCTATTCTGCGGCTTGCGCAATTGTCGTGGGTACATTCGTAAATGGTGAATTCCAATCTGATGCCGTGCATACGCAGTCATTGGGTGATTGTACCGCGCAATTGGCGGAGCTCCGGGCTCTGGTGCTTGCACTGAAGTTTGCTGATCCCCGAGTTACTACTCTTATAGTAAGTGACTCCTTTTATTGTGTCCAGTCCTACAATGACAATTTACACTTCTGGTCTCAAAACGATTACCGAGATACCAAAGGTAGTACAATTAAGCATAAACTGCTTTGGGTTCGAGTGGCAGACTTTAAAGAACGTCTCCCTCTTGTGAATGTTATTCACACTCTTGGTCACCAACGACTTGGTGTCCATGCTGTCGGTAACAGCTTGGCTGACGAGGCAGCAAAAACCGCAGTGGCTACATACTTAGTGGCAGCAGTTACAAGATCTAAAAGTAAGATTGATGATGACATCTTGGCAGCTATTGCTGCTACAGAGAAGGGAAGTGATTACCCGAAGGGTTTTCCTTCTCGTTATTTTTATCACTTAAGTCCTGATAACGTCCCGTTAGTGAGGATTAACGACGTTGGTGACAGAATTATTCCCAACGCGGACTGCAGACCATCTCTGATACTATCAGCGCACGAGGGGTTGGCGTCAGCCCACGCCGGCGTGTCAGCTACTATATCTCTGTTACAACAACGTTATTGGTGATTTGGTTTATACAAACAAGCGCGCGCTTATGTTCTTGATTGTGACATTTGCCAACAGATTAAACCTTCCACTGTTGCGCGCCCACCACAAACACAGTTGTACATATTTAATAAACCATTTGGTTGTGTTTATCTAGATCACTGCGGTCCTTTTTCTTCTGATACTGCGTACAAGTATATCTTGGTTGAAGTGGATTCGTGCACACGTTTTCTCTGGGTATGGCCACAAAGGAGTGCTGACTCGCGGACTGTCATCAGGGATTTGCGTGTCTTTGTGGGAACTTTTGCGTGTGGTACCTTCCATTCTGATCAGGGCCCTGCGTTCGCCTCTAAGGCTTACAAGGAGGCTATGAGAAATTTGGGGGTCCAAGTCAAATTTTCGTCCCCCTACCGACCTGAGGGTAATAGTGTGGTGGAGCGAATGAACCGTGACTTAAAGCAATCTTTGACAGCACGTGTTTTAGGCACAGGCCGGAATTGGCTAGCCCATTTGTATAACGTCCAACGTGCACTTAATAATCTCCCTAGAAGGTCTCTGGGTGGGCGGACCCCATACATGATGCTCTTCGGAATCAGAATGTTTGTCCCAGACCTTGATGGTCTAGACATGGCGGCGTCGGCCGCACCCTTTGACGTAGATGATCACTGTGCTGTTTTGCAGACCCTACAAGAAGCCAGAGACACTCTATCGAAGGAACACTTACCCTCCACGTCTGATGCTGAGCTTCAGATTCCGGTAGTCGGCTGGATACCCCGAGTTGGAGACCTGGTCCGTGGGAAGGTGGAGAACAAGAAGGAGTTCGGCCCCTCTTATCGTGCACCGGTTCCAGTGCTTGGAGTGCAGGGTACAAGAACAGTCATTTTACCTCCACTTCCTGGTCGCAAAGAAAACAGGTACATCTCTATTGACAATGTCAAACTTCAGCGAGTGGCTGATACTTCTTAGTCTGACTCCAGCAGTTTCATGCCAGACGATGCAAAGAAATTCAGTGTTGGTTCCTGCTTCTACCACCTTGTCTGATGTTGCCATCGAGATGCAGTCAGTTACTGATCCCTTGTTAATACCGCAGGCTGGTGGTCTGCCCGAAGAGACTGAGTATGCTTATCCTACAGATGGTCACTCGCCTGTTTTACAATCTACGGCGGTTGACCAGTCCCGTTTCTCCTTTGACACTAACTCATTGCCTTCTACTTCCCCTTCGAACATTGCTATTTTTGCTAGTTGGTTCAAAAGACATTTTTTGATTCCCCCTTGGACATACATCTGGCTGGTGCTTTTTCCGTCTGGTGGATGGCCACTATCTCAAAGAGAGATCCACAATTAGACTTATCGATGGAACTTTGGCCCCCCACTCCTCGTCCCACATCATGAAAAGGGACCAGACTTTTGTGAATATTACTGCCTGGCCCGTTTTGGATGGAATTGCGTGGGATGCTGTCAAATTCCAAATTCATGGTCCTACAGAGGTCATCAATGTACCTAATGTATTTCGTGTTTCTATGGGTGATGTGGTTAAGCAGAACATTCGTTCTGATGATTGGGATGTTCATGCCATTGAAGCACTGTTTTCTGATTTGAAATATTATGCCGCTTTTGATGCAGAAGATTTATATGAAAATGCGGCTAACTATGCAGAACAGTATTGTTTTCAGCATTATGGCAATCACTTCCTGCATAAAGCGAACACATTTCGTAATTTTGTAAATTTTACCCAATGGGAACACTGTCCCACCCCCTCTTTCGGCAGTTCACCTACATTGGTTGATAAGTATACTTATTTTACTGATTTCAGTGTTTCCAACCCGGCATCCTTTTATTTTAAAGTGATGTCTGAGTCTGCCTCGAAGGTTAGACTGACACACACCAAATTACTCTATTCTAAGTCCTTTATGGATGAGTTGTCAAACAAAGGTTATGATCTGTGGAAGGCTACTATTGATCTTAAATCGGTTTGGGGTTCCAAACCGTGGCAGGTTCAGGGAACTGAAGCTTTACATCGTGCCTGTCTTGTACCAAATCATATGTTGTTTTTAAATTCAACCATCTTCCAGACCACCTGTTTCGGATTGGCCACTTCTAAAAAACTAAATTTCCCTTCTGTTCCAGATCTGGGCGCTTACCCAAATTGGGATAACCACACAGATCTGTCCCTTCCTGCTTTGCAGTCATTAGTTTCTAATACATCTTTCAATATTTCGAAATTTAGTAGTGAAGGATGGTTAATTTGGCAAAGCAGTTCCGATACCTGTCAACGTCGTTTTCTAGGTCTGAAACCGGGGTATACTCAGCAACGCGTAGACCCTCGGTTTGAGTCCTCTCATACAGTAACTACCTACTCTGTAGGGAAATTATGTCAATCCTGGCTGCGACATTCCACCTTGGCATCTGTCAAAGTTCATTTATCAAAATTACATGACAAAATAGATTTGAATGATTTTGTTAAAGGTCCTGTGAGTGGCAGATCCAAGAGGTGGGCGCATGCTATTTACAACGAAGTATGGAAATTGTCGCAAATTGAAGCGGCTTCTAGATTGAGGGCTATTGATCAAGCAAATATGGAAAAGGTATTAGCCGTTATAGATAACAGCATTAACACTCTTTCTTCCAGAATTTATACATTAGACAATATTGTTTCTTCAATTGTTGATATTGTACATGATGATATGTCTGTATTGTACCATGGTCAAAACCAGTTGCGTTCTGTTATGCAGTTTGCGTGGACATTACAAACGTTAAAGGCAGGAAAGGTCCCCTGGGACTATTTGAATACGACATCATTATTCCTTCCCTTTAACCTTACTGTAAAGCAACAGTTCATGTCCATGAAAGATGCTACATATTCATTGTTACACATTGAAAAGTTGGAGCCGTTACCTTTCTCTGTGGTGGAATTGAATTCAGCCGTGTGGTTAGTACATGGGTTGATCACGCTCCCTTTCGCGCTTTTTAAGTTTACGTCATGCATGAAACAGTATGCCCTGGGTAGATATGAACAGTTGGGTACCGCGTTCCTGCATGAGGTTTGGTCTCTCCCTTTTACGTATAGATGTACAAGAGACGGTACAGAGGTTTACCTGAAAGGTGAGGAGTGTACCTCGACACCTGATCATTCTGTAGTATGTAGGCACATTCAGTTACACGGTGCATGCAATGTACACGCCCCGAATTTGGCCTGCGTCCTCAAAGGTATCCCAGTGCCAGTGATTACACCATCTTTCACGCTGCTTGCAAACGGTAGTTATTTGATTTTGAATAATGAAGCTTGCTGCGGGATGTTAGTGGGAATCCCATATATAGTAACTGTATCGCAGAGAGTAGTCTGCTGCAATAATGTTCTATTTCCTCCCCCGCATGGGCGGCTGGATGTTTCCATCTGGCCTTCGATTCCGACCTTGAAAGCAGAGTTCAACAAGATGAGCAGAATAAGAGCTCTATTGTCCCAAAAGGAGGTGCCATTGACTTCTTCCCGAGAAACATTTGTCCTTCACGTGGCAAATACGCGCACTGAGGTACAGGCGCTTTTGAATACTGACCTCCCCCTGCATTTTGGAGCTTTGATCCAAACAATTTTCAATGCCTCGTCCACAACTGGCCTGGCTCATTTTTTTAAACTTGTAGGCTCAGGCCTCGTGACCTCCTTCCAAACTATTTTTGGTGTGATTCCGGCATTTTTTCATTCTATTTTCTCGAGCGTCTTTGGCGGTGTCCCGCTGATTCTGGCGCTGGTGGCAGGTGTGCTGCTTGTGCTTTTCATACTACGAAATGGCTGCACCTTCTGTGCCTCACGACAACCTGCCCCGCCTGTATCTTCTTCGTGACAGGATGCTTGAATATTATGGTACCCTGCCATTGGCGACTTTGAGCCTGGCGTGTGGATTATCCTTCCGGTATTCCTACTTTACCTGCGTGCAACCTGTCTTTCATTGCCTAGATTGTCCCTTTGAATGGCCTCTGGATTTGTGCTTAACCAACACGGTGTCTCCGGTGCCGGATTATGATCGACTGATGAGGCCCTTAGTGTCTCACGAGTTTGCCTGTTCTGGTGTTCGGATTATGGCCTGTGGTGCGGCGCATGGTATCCTGGGTAATTGGGACATCGCAAGGGCTGTCTATGACTTCTTGAATATGAGTTATCTGGAGGAACACGTCGGTTGCCCTCTGATCGTGCTAGAGGCTCCGCTTATTGAAGAGCATGTATGTTCCTTTTCTTTGATTAACTGGATGGCTGAGACTTTTAGTGGCTGTGCAAACGATTTCCTGTTGGAAGCAGTTGCCACGTATGCTGCATACACGTTCATGGATTGAGTGAACTGTCGTCCACTATGTTTTTACTCCCATGTCTTGAACAGTACCTGTGACTTTGGATTGCTGGCCAAAGCAGCATTTTTCATTTTTTTCCTTTCCCCTTTTGAGGTTTTTTTTTCTCTCCCTTTTCTTTTTTTTTTCGAACTTTATCTGAACCGATACTTGGTTTCAAATTGAATACGCCTTGTTCTGCTCTGTCGAATTTGAACTCTGCGTTTTCTCATTTCTTCCCTACTGGTTAGTGCTTCGATCAAGGGGGCATGTAGTAAGGAATCCCTTAATACGTACATACATTGTTAAGTTAGCATAACCACGTTAGAGGTTAGAAAGCCATCTTGCTGCTTTTGCGCACGACACTGCGTCTACATGTTATTGTTTAAACAAACTGCTGACTCGCGCTTTGCCTCACACGAGAGCAATCTGTTGTTACCATCCCGAGCTCTGCGCAGCGACCTTGGTCTGTACATGGTGTAACAAACAGTCTGGGTTGTTAGACAATGCATGTTTTCCACTCTAGGTTGATCGACCCACTATTTAGCCATAACACACAGGCAGCTGCGAATACCTGAAAGCTGGTGCTTTTAATATTGCAGACATCATGTTTAATATTCAAACCGAAGACGAGCCTTCCTGCGAGAAGACTTCTGATGCTCCTGTGATGTGATTTCACTAAGCTGATCTGTGAGGTATGGGGTCCCCTGTTCAAGCCTAAGAGACCTTTTATTAGCATAATAATAATATTAGCTTCTTAGTTAAGGGAAGGTGGTAGTATCCACTGTCATTTATAGCATGATCACTCCCTTTATATTCTATGGTATTGTAACGATGCTGATGGTTTTGATTATAATCATTTGTCTGCTTGTATTAGCCAAAGTACTGCATCTGAGGACACGTGGTCTATAAAAATAAACTCTTTTTATTTTCACCGTGTCTCCGTTTATTCTTGTTGTGGACTGATGTGAGAATAATATACGAACAGGTATTTCCGATTCCCACCATTCCTGAGAGTACACTGAGTCGCCTGTTCTGGGTTGTCTTTTCATTGGGATCGCCGAGCCAAATCTCGGATAACGAATGGGACACTTATGCTAGCCGGATACTGGGTGCTGGGTTCTGAGGTGAGTTTCTGGTACACCACAATTCACTGAGGTCCTGGGTTTCTACGCATAGTTCTGTGTATAAGCAGAATCCCTGCAACAAAACTCATGAGCCAAGAAGCCCCGCAATCCCGTCATCTTCACTGCACCCGCCCAGCACAGGAAGCACTGACGTTCGTTAATCCAGAATTTGCTGCTAATTGTGTAGAGCAACCTTGTAGCGTATTTTATTCTTCCTCAGTCTACCACACTCCAGTGCCCACATACAGCGTTCCGCAGGGCAAACTGGTGGCTGTTGGCAGTGCCACTTTCACCTAGCTGCCACTAGGAGGACGTAAGGGCATGTATGTGCATCATAACCTAGCCTTGCTTTAAGACACTTTATTAAATTAAATAACTATATTTCTCCCGAATAAAGTAAAGCACGCGGCTTTACTTTATTCGGCAGAACAGTGCCAAGCACATCACCGCTGGGCACGTCATGCCAGTTGTAATACCTTTTTTTCCCGGTGGCACCAGCAGAGCACTTGGAAATTCAGTATTCCTTATTTCAGGTTGCCATCAAAGTTAGACCCTATATACCCGTGCAAGAAAAAGACCAAAGGAACTAGTACCAGAAACGGAAAAACGTACTGATGGGAATGAAGGTATCGCAAGAAAGAGTCCCAGGGCACAGCACGGCGCTGTGAATAGTACAGCAGTGTCCGGTGAAATAATATCGGGCACCGCGAAAAGCTCAGTAGTGTCCAGCGGCATGTAAACAATCTAAAAAAGATACGCATATAGGGAGTGCTGTCTGTTATTGTGTGAGCCCCAACTTTTCGATGGGAAAGCAAAACATACCGGAGAACGAAGCGCCGCAAGGGGTTTGAAAGTGGCGAAAAACTAAGCACCGCAAGGAGTTTTAATGTGGCAAAAAACTCCAGTCAGGTGCTATGTGGGCATCGCACATAATAAGGTACTACTTATTAAAGTTATCACGAACATAATTAAGAAAAAAAAGTGCGTCCCGACTAATGCAGGAGAGAGTGTCACGCAAGCGTGTGGACAGCACTGCAAATGAGAAAAAAATAGTGCTTTGCGCCCTTTCAAGGAAAGAGTGTAAATCCGCCCGTAAACGATCCAATCCCGGTGGGTGTGCCTAAAAGGAGACAGGGTGGCAACAAGGAATGATTGGCATGCCTTCAGTGCACTGATTGCACTGCATTTGGCATAATTTGTGACGCCAAACAACGTGCACGAATGTAAGCTGAAGGCAGAGCTGGGACGAGGCTTCTGGAATCGTATCGATTCCAAGAAGTTTCGTAAGACGAGGGCAGCGCATGCGCTGCTGACGTCAGGCCGAGACCTAAAAAACGTTGCTGTGTGGATGCCCAAAGCATGGCGCCCACACTGCAAAGCTTTGGTGCCTTCAGAGGAGCTGTGGTGGTGGTGGTGGAGCCTTTCAAAGTCGAACAGATCTCCTGCAGGCAGGTGGAATCTCTAAACCCGGCGGGCAGCAGAGTACATCCCTCCACTGTCATGGCAGAATGGAGAACAGCCTGCCAAGGGCTAAATACACACTTAGGTTTTTCTGCCGGGCTCCACTACAAGAGGCTTAAGGAAGTAAAAATAAACCTTCCATAAACTTTCCAGCTTTTTTTTTTGGGAAATACGTCTGAGATTTTCCAGAGCAAGTCCATAGAGCGCACTATATTCTAATCTAGAACATGCTGACTCAGATTGATTTTATCTTGACTTTGTTTATGCAGGTGAAAGGTTTTCCCACCCAGCCCTCTAGAGGAGTCAATACCTTGTTGCACATCTGTGCCTGTCTTAACAACCCAATCCTTGCACACAGCATGGAGAGATGATGTTACGGGAGTTTTGAGGGATTTTCCACAAGAGCCTGATTCTCAAAGTTAAACTTAAACGTTTGTGTAAGTTTACTCTTTTTCAGTATTCACACAACTGCAGGGGCTTTATTTTGGATACACCCCATGACCAGCGGAGCCCTATGTTTACTAATGGATGTCAAAAACGCACAGCCACTCTGTTAGATTTAAAGACTGTTGAATCCACAGTTGGAAAAATTGTAGGACAGGTACAAATACGTTGAGCCAGGTCAGGGCGGCACAGCTTTCCCAGCACTACAAGGTCTTTCATCCCTATTGACAGCAATCATAAGGTATCTAATACATAGCTAAATACTTCCTGACCCCTCTGCAGCCTACCATGAAAAGGACCCAGAGGTCCTTTCGAAAATACGAAAGGACAGAATGCAGCATCAGACACACCCTTAAACTGGTTTCGCTCCTTTTTTCCAGAACTGAAGCCAGTAGATGCACAATGGATCAGAGGAAACACCAGTACAAAGGTTCCAAAAGGAAGCTTAAATCTGCCCTCAACTATTCAAAAAATAAGTGCTCCCTCTGACACACAGTTGTCAAGGTGGAGCCTGGAAGAACATGAATAGGCAAATTGCCTGAGAAAACACCCATTTATACCCTCCGTAGTATTGCAAGGGGTAGGCTGTGTGTTCTGGCCCCTGTCACTCGTAGGGTAATAATAGAGGGAGTTAGGATTCCATTTTAGCATCTTAAAGACAGATATAACAGGTTACAAATCATCTTTTTTTCTGAATTATATGGAACTCTTAAAGGACGAGAGCTTTTAGAGGGTTTATTCAGGCCTGAAGAAAACCTATAGTTGTAATGGTACACCGACAAGGGCTGAAACATTGATGGCCCAAATAAGGCACCATAATAGTTACCACACACGCTACTTCTTTCTATTTTTTTACCCTTGTATGAGACAGGATTCATTCATAATACAACATTTCATATTATTCTGGCTCAATGCAATTTTAACCCACTTTTTGCTTCTTACGTCCCTTCACACTCCAGAGAAACCTGATCTAATAAAACAAAAAGAGTGGCAGATGATCCCACCTTGCACCCTCCCGGTGCTGGCAAGGGAGTGTCCTTTTGATAAGGCATGCAGGTGCAGGACCACAACCTTTTTAGGTCTTGCCTGTGACAGAGCATGCACTACATGCGCTCTCGCTTGCAAGAGATGTCGAACACAACAAGGGGCTTGCAGGCCATCCGTTGCTTAACATTACTTGGCTTTATTGTCACTCTTATTTGCTGCCTTCTAATTGTCCAAGGTGTGCTGACTCACTGCCTCTTCTTTCGGCTGGAGCACCGACCAAGCACTGATTGCCTCAGCTTGATTGCTGTCCGTCCGCTGATTGGGGCGCTACTTTCGTTTTTTCTTCTTCCCTGTCATTCTTGTTGAACCTCTTGCCATTTGCAGCTATGTTTTAGTATGCCACACTCACTTCAAAGAGGTCCTTTCGCCTTTGAACTGGATGTGTACTGTGACAACAGACGGTTTCTGCTTCCAATTATATTTTTACTAAGACATGGACATGGGCACAATTGCTTTCTATATGTCATAGGATGTTTTGCCAAATGTCTTTTTTTTCTTTTTTACACATTTGGAGATTAACTGATTTGCTCAGAATCACAGGGGTGTTGGCTGTAACCTAACAAGCATTGGCAAATCCGATAAATCGCGCCTTTGAGACTGTTGAATCTGCAATTGCCTTTTGTCCATGCTGTACAGCATGATCATTGCTGACTTTGGCAATGATTTGTAGCCATGCTGTATAGCAGTGTGGCTGCTGAGCAGCACGGCTAAAAATAATAAAACAGAAATCACTATGATGCATTCCGCGCAACTACACTTTAAAAAAAATCTAAAAAACGATTTAGTCCTGGCTGTGTCATAGTGCTTTTTAAAATTAGTTTTAGCCACTCTGAAAAGCATCCACATTACAGTACAGTATGGCTACAAAACATTGCTAAAGCCAAAAGCTCTCATAGGTGAGGGCAATTGCTTTGCCAATGCTTGTTTAATAAGAAAACAGTTAACAAGTATAGTAAATTCTCTGCATGAGGACCAACGGGTCATAAACTATTTACAGAACACAGGAACACAGGAGATTGGTGGAATCATTTCAGACTAATGATACAGAGAGACCTCAAGCCTTATGATAATCATTTTTACATGTACTAGAGCATTATCAGGTTCACTTCCAAATAAATGCTTACAGCACTCACGTTAACAGTCTACTGAACGATTGGAGGAGCCAGACAAACGTCACAGAACGTCTAGCCTGCATTCCACTGGATGAAAGAAAAATGTCTCTGCTTGAACAGGTCACAAGCAGAGATCCTGGTTCTGGCAGAGCGAAGACATTATATGATTCTTTAGGAATGGCCTGAAAGCCACACCGAGGCGATTTGTAGTGTGTGCAAAGGAAATAGCTATTGGTTTTGCAGAAATGAAGACTAAGCCAAGCTTTTTTACCAGGTTTTCTCCACCACATCCATTTCTGGGGCTCCCTGGTGTCACCCCAGACCTTGCCTGCCTTCAGTGTAGTTGGAAGTTGTGCCAGTCCTCTCATAAGTCCACTTTTACATTTTTTTCCTTGAGCGGCAGAGAGCAGTGTAAGGTGGGCAACAGATACCAACATTTGTGCAGGAAACGCTTCATATTACCCCACCCCCCAATTCCCCAGGCAACCAATCCGAATGTGTACTCAATAAGAGGGGAAAGGGCGGGGATTAAGGGACTGGGAGATGCACCTTTGGTGCAGATAAGACATACTTACTAACTCTACTTTCAGGCTGGAGTTGATTGCTCTCGACAATGCCTAATATCGTTCACAGTGAGATAAATATATAAGAAGTATCTATTATTTTTTTTTTTTGTAAGTAACAGAGCACTTTGGCTGAAGCAGTTGAAAGACATGACCAGTATGAAGAAGGAACTGTGGAACTTTCAGTAGATGTAGTTACAAACCTGCACGGTCAGGAACCTGCGGGCAGGGCGAGGACCGAGCCGCAAGGGCAGACTTGGCCTACAACAACCAATACAAGCAGCCAGCTCCTCCTTCCTATTACGTATTTGTTCTCAAGTACCATTTGGCTGCAGTGATAGGAGCCTGCTCTTGTTAGCAAGCTCCCATGCCTACAACCACATCATCGCTGCAAGCACTAGGACATGTAGAGGCAGTGGCACAGCGAGGGGGTTCCACAGGGGCGTTTGCTACGGGCACAAAATTCTTAGGGGGTGCAAAATTCTTCAAGAAAGTAATGTGCCCCCTAGCCCATGTACCGTTAGCACTTCCTGGGCTAACATTTCACGGGTTAGGGTACACAATGCTGTTGGGTCTGGGGGCACAGAGTCGGGTCTGCTACGCCAGAGTTGGTTTGCCCCATTTGTTCAGTTGGGAGATGTGAGATTTACACCCCTTGAATCTCACAGACGAAACTACACCGCTGTCTACGCCTAAAATCAAGGAAATATGAGGAACAACTAAGGGCTCATATTTACACATACAAATCCCCCAAGTGGTCTTCATGAGTTCATCAGCATCCTTCTATGGTGAGGAGCTGACCCTATGAGGAAGCATGTCACCTTGTGGGCACATGAAAATAGCTAACTAGCTAGTTTAAAAAAAGAAAACTAGTTCGGGGTGGCTGCAACCTTAAGAGCCACTGCATTTTGGGCTATGCATTAAGAAATTATCCTTTCTGCATTTCAACAGAGCTAACCCCCAATGTTTGTCTTATCAGCTGTTTTCCTTATTATATTTCATAAAACGGGTACTGCTCACCTGTCCATGTTCAGGGATGTGGTATTTCTAAAAATACTGTTGCCCCTTTTCTAAGGATACAACATAAAAGCAGCCCGAGGTGTCCAGTTATGTGACACCAGAGTCCCTTGTGGACCCCATTCAGGGTCTGACTGTGAAAACAAATAATCCCAGGCACCAAGGTGTACTGGGCATCGGACGGAGGCTGGAGGGGTGGGAGGCTGGTTTTGTTAGTGGAGGCTGCAAAATCGACCCCCAGTAACAAAACCTGCAGGGCTGTCCAGCACAATGACTCACTTATCACTCTCAAAAACGCAAAAATCACTGCAGAATTCCTTGTAAGCCCAGCAGATTTCAGGCAACAATAAAAGAGTCAAGATTTATATCTCAGGTGGTTGATCTTCCTGTTGGGAAGAGATTGGAGTATTGTCTATTGACAGTTTTGACTCATCCATTGTAGCGGCGAGGGTTAAGATGCCTGTTCCAAAGAACCTGTTCCATACAGATCACAGAGCTATTTTTAATGGGAATAGCTCAGTGGGTTACTGCTTTTGTTACAGAGGTCCTGTAGGAAGGTGGATATCTGACTATGGTTACCCCCAAATTTTTGCCTAGTGTCTAGCTGGTTTTTCGACTTAGTTGGCCTGAGACCCTGCTATTCAGGATCTCAGCCTGGCTGTTCTCTCTTTAAAATGGACTCCATGTACCCTAGGTACATACCCAATTGGTTGGATCACCCTGTCAGCCCCTGTACCAGTGTACACTAGGTACCCAGGGCATTGGTGTACCCAAGGCGTGCCAAGGGCTGCAGCATGTATTATGCCACCCCAGGCTTGGCCTAACAATTTGACACAACTGGCTGATCACTCAGCTGGGGTAAGTTGGTGTAATCACCTCTTACTTAGGTGTAGTATACCTATACCTAACCTTAAATGGGACACCTGGTAACCTATAAGTCACTCCTATGGCAGGCCTTAACAATCCTGAAGGCAGAGTGCTTGGTTCCATGTGAGATGGTGCTCTGGCACGAGCTGAGCCTGTCTGCAGTGGTCGGAACGACTTCCTTCTACTGTTTCCAGATATCGTCATACCATATACTCTTAAGTGCATTATGAACCTCGCGGTTAAATGCTATCTTTGGTTTGGCTTTATCAAAACATGTTGAGTAAGGTGTCATACGAATTGGAATACTAACCCCTCGCCAATTCTGGCGACGGGGTTAGCATTCCACCCTTCTAGAGGGACACGACATGTACAGTACCTGAAACCCGGGTAAAATCAGACATAGCCTCAGCTCCACAAAATGGATGCTGCCACCACAGACACAAGTCTGCCCTCCTGCTGCTGGGAGTCCTTCCAGCTTGGGAGGTGTGGACAAAGGGTTTCCTGCCAGGGGAGGTGCGTGCACCACCCCAGACAGGATTTTGTGTATTGGTCAGGTAGGGCTTGAAAGAAACCAGACATGCCTGTGGCTCACAAGGAGCCTCGGTGCATATGCCAGTTCAAACCGGTCCTGGGGCACACCAGTCCCGGGCCTGGGGCGAGCTGGACAAAGGATTGGGGGTGTAACCACCCCCCTTCCTGGTCCCACCTATAGGGAGGGACCTAGCAGGTAGTCCGGCCCCTAGAATCCGCTTAAAGGTAGGAGCTGTGTCCTAAGACTTCAGACATCCTGGAATCAACTTGAAACTAAGAAGAAGACGGGAACTTCGACATTCTGCTGCACAGAAGACTGAAGAAAATCTCCCCTGTGGTCAGGGAGTGACCACCTTGCTAACGCAAGCACCATCCAGCGAATCACCGTCTGCTTTGCCGCCGCCTCCCGCCGGAGCCCGAGCCCAGAGACTGACAAGACCTGGACCTCCAGACCTCTCACCGCCCGATCCACAGTCCCTGAAAAGAGGAGACCCGTGGAGGCACCGAGACACGTGGAGCCAGCCATCTTGAAACGACTACGACAAGCTGACAAGTGCAACAACCGAGGCTCCCTCCAAGTTGTGCTTTGGGTCCTGAGAAGCCCAACCCTCGAGCAGCATCTGCACCAAAGGTGAGCCCTCCAGCATCTCCACGATCTGCGTGGGGCCCTTCTGCATTTTGCCACTCGACGCGCCTAACCGGTTGCTGGCCCGCTGGCTAGTGGCCATCTCGGCGACGAAATCTACGACAAACACCGCTGGTCTGGTTGCTCCAGACTGGCCCTTGCTCCCCTCCAAAGGAGCAATCCCTCTGACCTTGCTGGTCAGAACCAACAGCTGATTTCCGAATCCTCCTGCAATTGCTTCTGCCAAGGCTTGTTTGCTTCGATCAAGTCGCCGACACCGCCGACAGCGAGAGCCTGCGTAGGACAACTCGTGAGCCGACTCCTGGACGTCGTCGACCTTCAGGGACCACGTGGCTGCGGAGACAAGCTACCCCTCATCACCTGTTTGCACCCGACATCGCCTGGTACCCACCTGGTGCCACGCTGGTCACTGGCTAGTGACTGTGAACACTGTCCCCTCTGCTTACAGGTCTTCAACATCTCCGATCCACTCTTGGATCCACTGCATCTCTCCCGGACCGACCGCCTGCAGCATCTTTGTCTTCAAGCGCCACGGAACAGATAGAAGAAACCCGACGCACTTTGAGGCCTATGCACCCGCTTCCTGTGGGTGAGGTAAAGCTGGTACTCCGGTGCCCATGTGTAGTAATACATCTCTAGTGCCTGTGTTCCAAATCTTAAGTTCCTAGTCAACCCGGAAGACCTCCTTTGCAGTAACTTTGTACTTTTTACGCACCCATTGAAACCTATGGGAGCCCGCGTGTGACTATTTGCACTGCACACGCCACCCGTGGACCTCCTGGTCACTAACTGACGTTAGCTCCTTGTAGGCCCAGCGATTCTAGAGGCCCTAGGCCTTTTCCCTTTTCTGTTCGTGGTACTTATACCACTATTTTAGTATATGGTTTGAGTGGCCACCAGGGCCTATCCATATAACGTGCAACTTCTGTGTATTCTGTGATAATCTTGTTTGACGATTTGTGCTCCTGTGCTCATAAAGAGACTAGGGGTTACTTTGAGAAATAAATACATATATATTTTGAATATATATCTGTGTGGTGTCCTTTCATTGGTATAAAAGGGGGTTGCATTTGGTAAAACAGCTGGCTTAACACGTTTCACGAGTTTAGCCTCAAAGACTGCTTAGCCTACGCTACCACTAGGGCAGCTAGTCCGAAAAGGTTGACTTACAACCACACCATAAGGGTTGCTTGGCATGGTACAAGGTGATCACTTTAACTAGTGAGCATCATATACCAGGCCAACTTCTCACATTGGTGAGCAGCGGTTGGATTTGAGCTTGCTGTGTTTTACCATTGTAATCTCTTGGTTACCAATTGAAAGATCACATAGGTACCTGTAGGTACATATAAAACAAGATTAGATATACATAAGTTCTACTGAACTTAGTTGTTGTAGAGCAAAGGGAGTAGCACACCCTGACTACAACTACTAGATAGGTTTAGTAGGTAAACCCAAGTGTAGGTAGATTGCAACACATCCACCCACACTTAAGAGCAATGGCTGGGGCAGAGGGGTCCACTGTACCCATCTCTGTTGAGAGTGACCCCCAGAGGGCACCATCCATCTTTGCTACCCTTAATCAGAATGAGCTCAGGCATTTGGCAACTCTTAGAGGCCTTAAACAGCCCAAGAACCCTACCTCTGCTGTGCTCAGAGAACTCTTACAAGATGATGAAAATCAAAGAGAGCTCAAGAAAGCTTCCCAGTTAGCCCCCTTAGGGACAGGAACAGGAGGCCCCCCTTCTGAAGATACTACAGAGGTACCCAGTTCCAATAGCCATCCCTTAGATGAGAACCATACTACAGGGGAGGAAAGTGGTGAGGATACAGAAAGTAGTGATGATGAAGGGAGAACTAGCCCAGTGCCAAGTATTATACTTGGCCCAGCTAAACTAAGGCTATTGGGGACTGACAATGGGTTCACCCCATTGGATCTCCCCAGTGGACTTAACACAGGGCTTGGGAGGCAAAGGAATCGCTCAGGTGACTCCAATGCTTCTCATGGCTCTAGAGGCTCTCAAGGTCACTCCAGGAAAAGGATGACCACCCCTCAGAGGAGGGAACATGAAGCCAGAATGCAGGAAGCCCAGCTGAGGATCAGGAAGCAGGAGCTAGAGGTAGCCCTGATGGAAGAAAAACTGAGGAAGGCTAGGCAACCTAGAGAGAGTGGGTCTATACCCACTGGTGGCAGCATTGTCCCTAAGGACAAAGATAGGGTCTTTGATAATAGGAACCTGTCTAAGGTTGTGCCCCCCTACAAAAGTGGGGATGATATCCACAAATGGATAACTGCTCTTGAGAGGGCCTGCAAAGTACAGCAGGTTCCTGAAGACCAGTGGGCAGCAATCCTCTGGCTCTCCTTTGAAGGAAGAGGCAGAGACAGACTCCTCACTGTTAGAGAAGAGGATGTCAGAAATTACAGAGTCCTGAAGAGTGTTCTGGTAGATGGGTTAGGCTTAACCACTGAACAGTACAGGTTAATGTTCAGAGACACCCAAAAGTCACAGACTCAGGACTGGTCTGAATATGTTGAATGTGCCACTAAGGCTTTGGAGGGTTGGTTGCTGGGAAGTAAGGTATCTGATTATACAGGATTGTACAATTTGATGATGAGAGAACAGATTTTAAGTAACTGTCAAAACCAGCTCCTCCATCAACACCTGGTAGACTCAGATTTGACCTCTCCCCAAGAATTGGGAAAGAGGGCAGATAAATGGGTCAGGACCAGGATCAGGCCTAAGAATCAGGGTGGTGACCAAAAGAAAGATACCACCAAACCTCAAGAGAAGGGTGGGGATAAAGCAAAAGAGAAATCTTCCTCAGGGCCCCAAAACTCCACACAGGGTGGTGGGTCCCAAGCTCCCTCCTCTACCACAGGTAAAAAGCCCTACTGCCATGAGTGTAAAACTCCTGGGCATTGGAAAACTGACAGCAGTTGCCCAAGGGCTACAAACAAAACTGTTCCTCCAATTACTCCTGTCACACCACCTATTACTGTCAGCAGTAATCCCCCAGGTGGTGGGAGTGCCCCCAAAAATTTGGGTGGGTTTACTTGGGGAACACAGGGGGACCCTGGCTTAGCCAATTCCCCTGCAGCAGATACTCTTGTCTGTGATGGTGGCATGGGGTTTGCCAACTTCACTGCCTGTCCCAACACTTTGGGTAGGTACAGACAGGAGCCCTACATCAATGGTACCAAAGCTGAGGCCTACAGAGACACTGGAGCTAGCATCACAATGGTGGCCCATTGGCTAGTTCCCTCTGAGCAGCTTTTGCCTGGTTTCTCCTACCAGGTGACTAACATTGATGGCAAACAGAACAGTCATCCCATGGCAGAGGTATGTCTCAGCTGGGGAGGTGTCACTGGCCCTAAAAGGGTGGCAGTGTCCCCAACCTTGCCTGTAGACTGCTTACTGGGGAATGACTTAGAACTCTCAGCTTGGGCTGGAGTTGAACAAGACACCCATTCTAAAATGGTAGGCCTTTCACAAAAGGGTAGTGGGGTTGTGCCATTCACAACCCCTGTCCAAATAGATTTCCTCCCTGGAAAGGTTGGAAGAGCTGTGACAGTCACAGCTCAAACACAAACTGAGTGCCCCCCTGAAAAGGTTGGCAAGGCTGTAATGGTCTCAGCCTATACTCAGACTGACATAGGTGTAGTGAAGCCTGAAACTATGGATCACTCCACACAAACAGAGAGTAGTGGGGAGGAAGAAAAGTCTCCCTCTCCCCAGACATTAGGAAAAAGTCAGCCTCCTCAGGGAGCTGACCTCACCCCTTGTGAAGGAACTGCCCCAGAGGTAGCCAGGCCTGGCCTGGCAGAGCCTCTGATGTCAGTGGCCCCTTCCAAGGTGGGACCCAGTCTGGTGCAGGTAGCCTGCCTCTCTCTACCCTGCCTCAGTCAGCCCAGGGCTGCAGAGGTCAGGGAGGCCAGTGGACCCCAAGAGGGCCCCTGTCCACAAGAACCCCCCCATCAAAAGAATGAGGATTGCCTGGCTAGTAGCCCTAGTCAGGTGATGGGTAAACACATTCCTGAGGGATCTCCTTTACAGGTAGTTAGGGACCTCCCCCAGAGGGATTCTGTTGGGCACAGGCAAACATGGGACCTTAGGGCCCCAGACCTGACCTGTCCCTCCAGTAAGCCCACAAAAGGGACCCAGCCTCCAGCTTTAGGTAGCCAGAGGCTGACCCTGAGAGCACAGTGCAACTCAGTTAAGGAAAGAAAGGCATCCATGGTGGAGGGGGATTGGAGGAAGCTGAGGCCTCACTTTGAGGACACTCACTTCAGTACTCCATCTCAACACCAGCCTTTTACTTTGCCAAGACACACCAAAGGTAGAGATTCCCTATGGTGGAGACCCTCTGATACCCTTAGGGTGAGGGATTGCTTAGTGGACCATGAGACAGGGGGTAACCATGCCAGTGCTGGTTCCTCCTTATATGGCCACTTGGGCAATATAGGCTTACCTGGTCAAGGTCAGCCTTATCTCCCTTCGTTTGGGGGGGGGGTTGTGTAGGAAGGTGGATATCTGACTATGGATACCCCCAAATTTTTGCCTAGTGTCTAGCTGGTTTTTCGACTTAGTTGGCCTGAGACCCTGCTATTCAGGATCTCAGCCTGGCTGTTCTCTCTTTAAAATGGACTCCATGTACCCTAGGTACATACCCAATTGGTTGGATCACCCTGTCAGCCCCTGTACCAGTGTACACTAGGTACCCAGGGCATTGGTGTACCCAAGGCGTGCCAAGGGCTGCAGCATGTATTATGCCACCCCAGGCTTGGCCTAACAATTTGACACAACTGGCTGATCACTCAGCTGGGGTAAGTTGGTGTAATCACCTCTTACTTAGGTGTAGTATACCTATACCTAACCTTAAATGGGACACCTGGTAACCTATAAGTCACTCCTATGGCAGGCCTTAACAATCCTGAAGGCAGAGTGCTTGGTTCCATGTGAGATGGTGCTCTGGCACGAGCTGAGCCTGTCTGCAGTGGTCGGAACGACTTCCTTCTACTGTTTCCAGATATCGTCATACCATATACTCTTAAGTGCATTATGAACCTCGCGGTTAAATGCTATCTTTGGTTTGGCTTTATCAAAACATGTCGAGTAAGGTGTCATACGAATTGGAATACTAACCCCTCGCCAATTCTGGCGACGGGGTTAGCATTCCACCCTTCTAGAGGGACACGACATGTACAGTACCTGAAACCCGGGTAAAATCAGACATAGCCTCAGCTCCACAAAATGGATGCTGCCACCACAGACACAAGTCTGCCCTCCTGCTGCTGGGAGTCCTTCCAGCTTGGGAGGTGTGGACAAAGGGTTTCCTGCCAGGGGAGGTGCGTGCACCACCCCAGACAGGATTTTGTGTATTGGTCAGGTAGGGCTTGAAAGAAACCAGACATGCCTGTGGCTCACAAGGAGCCTCGGTGCATATGCCAGTTCAAACCGGTCCTGGGGCACACCAGTCCCGGGCCTGGGGCGAGCTGGACAAAGGATTGGGGGTGTAACCACCCCCCTTCCTGGTCCCACCCATAGGGAGGGACCTAGCAGGTAGTCCGGCCCCTAGAATCCGCTTAAAGGTAGGAGCTGTGTCCTAAGACTTCAGACATCCTGGAATCAACTTGAAACTAAGAAGAAGACGGGAACTTCGACATTCTGCTGCACAGAAGACTGAAGAAAATCTCCCCTGTGGTCAGGGAGTGACCACCTTGCTAACGCAAGCACCATCCAGCGAATCACCGTCTGCTTTGCCGCCGCCTCCCGCCGGAGCCCGAGCCCAGAGACTGACAAGACCTGGACCTCCAGACCTCTCACCGCCCGATCCACAGTCCCTGAAAAGAGGAGACCCGTGGAGGCACCGAGACACGTGGAGCCAGCCATCTTGAAACGACTACGACAAGCTGACAAGTGCAACAACCGAGGCTCCCTCCAAGTTGTGCTTTGGGTCCTGAGAAGCCCAACCCTCGAGCAGCATCTGCACCAAAGGTGAGCCCTCCAGCATCTCCACGATCTGCGTGGGGCCCTTCTGCATTTTGCCACTCGACGCGCCTAACCGGTTGCTGGCCCGCTGGCTAGTGGCCATCTTGGCGACGAAATCTACGACAAACACCGCTGGTCTGGTTGCTCCAGACTGGCCCTTGCTCCCCTCCAAAGGAGCAATCCCTCTGACCTTGCTGGTCAGAACCAACAGCTGATTTCCGAATCCTCCTGCAATTGCTTCTGCCAAGGCTTGTTTGCTTCGATCAAGTCGCCGACACCGCCGACAGCGAGAGCCTGCGTAGGACAGCTCGTGAGCCGACTCCTGGACGTCGTCGACCTTCAGGGACCACGTGGCTGCGGAGACAAGCTACCCCTCATCACCTGTTTGCACCCGACATCGCCTGGTACCCACCTGGTGCCACGCTGGTCACTGGCTAGTGACTGTGAACACTGTCCCCTCTGCTTACAGGTCTTCAACATCTCCGATCCACTCTTGGATCCACTGCATCTCTCCCGGACCGACCGCCTGCAGCATCTTTGTCTTCAAGCGCCACGGAACAGATAGAAGAAACCCGACGCACTTTGAGGCCTATGCACCCGCTTCCTGTGGGTGAGGTAAAGCTGGTACTCCGGTGCCCATGTGTAGTAATACATCTCTAGTGCCTGTGTTCCAAATCTTAAGTTCCTAGTCAACCCGGAAGACCTCCTTTGCAGTAACTTTGTACTTTTTACGCACCCATTGAAACCTATGGGAGCCCGCGTGTGACTATTTGCACTGCACACGCCACCCGTGGACCTCCTGGTCACTAACTGACGTTAGCTCCTTGTAGGCCCAGCGATTCTAGAGGCCCTAGGCCTTTTCCCTTTTCTGTTCGTGGTACTTATACCACTATTTTAGTATATGGTTTGAGTGGCCACCAGGGCCTATCCATATAACGTGCAACTTCTGTGTATTCTGTGATAATCTTGTTTGACGATTTGTGCTCCTGTGCTCATAAAGAGACTAGGGGTTACTTTGAGAAATAAATACATATATATTTTGAATATATATCTGTGTGGTGTCCTTTCATTGGTATAAAAGGGGGTTGCATTTGGTAAAACAGCTGGCTTAACACGTTTCACGAGTTTAGCCTCAAAGACTGCTTAGCCTACGCTACCACTAGGGCAGCTAGTCCGAAAAGGTTGACTTACAACCACACCATAAGGGTTGCTTGGCATGGTACAAGGTGATCACTTTAACTAGTGAGCATCATATACCAGGCCAACTTCTCACAGGTCCTTTAGTCACTTGCAGTGCATAACTTACAATCGTAATAAATCAAGCACCTTGAGCTATAACCTGCCATTAAAGAGCTGCATGCAAACTGTGTGGTGAGGGTTTGGAAGTTATGTTTTTTTCCCCAGTCATTCATTATCCTAATACTGCTAAAATTGGTTTGTTTGGGTAGAAATACATTCTTATTAGAAAATCCAACCACTGTGTTATGTTTTGAATCCTCGGGTTGTGCTTCTCCAGATCTTAAAAAATGCCAACCAGAATTGATGGCATGTGAATCCTAACACCTTGTAGCCCCTTTTGTCTTGTAAACATTTTCTAAACATTGATTTACACACGTATGATTCATTGTCTCTGTATGTGTGCATGATGTAAAGTGCTCCAAGTCCCTCACTGGTATGAGAGGCACTATAAAACAATTTAAATACATGTGAGAGATGGGCTATGGAGAGATGAGGGGCAGTGTTGGAGGGTGATAGCGAGGGAATCCTTGAAGGGCCCCAAGAAGATTTTCGTATCCTGCTGTACCGTAAGGTCATCATTTACTGTGCTCTTAAAGCTAATACAGTAGAATATATAATACAATGTGTTGTAGAATGCACCATGTATATAATTTTTTCCAAAATTTTCTTGGGGACAGATCACCCTCTCCCCGTATCCCCTTTGCAGTCATCAGGCTTGCTTGCTGCGTTCGCTCGCATCACACCGTGCAGGGGATGGACACAAATTTGCCAGGGCTGCTTTGGGTTCCCAGTTCGGCCCTGTCTGGCACCAAATTAAAAGTGCCCCATTTAGCAAATGAGAGATCTAAACAAGCATTGGCAAAGCCAATAGGTCTTGCCTTTGGGACCCCTTAGGTTTGTGATTTTTTTTAGTGTTGCTTTACAGCATAACTAATGTACTATTGTGTCACCACAAAAATTAAGTTGGATGTATCCTTCACTTCCCGAATGAAAATATAATTTTGCCTTTTACTCTCATGAGCTCTCTCAAGTTTTTTGTGGGTAGGAGAGTTAGCAAGCCAAACAGTTCAAAGGGTATCGTTAGCAGGACACTTAAATACATAATGTCGATGTTTGAGCAGCTAGCTGGCTAACATTAATGTGGAGGAGCCCTTGTGGGTTTCTGTGAGTCAGATCAGATTTTCCTGAAGAATCCCCAGGGGCCATATGTATCAAAAAAGAGTTTTGCGATTCTCTAATTGCGATTTTTAGCTAATCGCAATTAGAGAATCGCAAAATGCAATGTATGTAGGATTTGCTAAAAATGTTGCGAATCCTACATATTCCTTATTTGCGAATCGCAAATTGAGATTCGCAAATAAGGAATACCGTCTCATTCATTACTATGGGCTAGGAGGCCCATAGGAATGAATGGGAAGACATTCTCAATTTGCGATTACCAATTAGAGAATTACACATTGAGAATGCAATTTCAGGGTTGCAAGGATGCCAAAAGGATATATGGCACTTTAAATCAAAAAAGTGCTTTTTTAAAGAAAATCGCAAATTACCACCAACTTGAAGTCGGTGGTAATTTGCAATTCCTTAAGGCCAAATAGCAAATTTCTGGTGCTTCCAGAACTGCATTTAAGGAATCGCAATTTGAAATTCCTTAATTGCATTCCCAAAATAGAGAATCGCAAATTTTGCAATTCTCTATTTTGCGATGGCCTTTTGGGATGATACATCCCAAAAGGCTTTTTCCAATTCGCAAACGGGCCAATTCTGAGAATCTGCCCGTTTGCAAACGGGATAAAGGCTTGATACATATGGCCCTTAATCTTCTGAGCCCTGCTTATCCCCTTCCTTGCTGTCCACGAGTACACCAAAGGCACACCTGTGTACACGAGGAGCACTGTTTTCACGTCCTCAATGTTTGAGGCAAAAAACACTCATTGATTTCTAAACAAGGAGTGTAAAAGCTAAGGTAACCATGTTGTTCGTTCTTATATTTTGCATGCTTTACATAATCATGCATTGTCTATGAGTGTTTGCTTTTACCAGGATGTTGTTACTTTTTTTCAAGCAGTGCATAATTTGAATTGACATACATCAAGGTGTTTATAAAGGGGCACAATTGGGTTGTAGCTGAAGGCAGTACAAGTGTCTCTCAGTGGGGTAGAAAGATGCTTGGGGGGAGAGGATGTGGCACTATGGCCAGAGCTACCAAATCTGGAACTGGGAAATCAGGCTTCATGAACAGTCCACCAAACCACTCTCCTGAGGGAGCACATTCCCCCGCTAGACCACAGAAGCCCTGGTCTCTTAGCAACAGCAGGTGGACCCTACCGGAGGCCAGTGTGGGTTAACCTTGAAGCCCTGTCCACGACAATCCATACTGAAGTTTACCTCCAGTCTTCCAGGCAGGCCTACAAAGCAGCACACCCTAGATCAAAAGAGACTTTGTCACTGAGGTCACAGGACCCTTGAGGCCAGTCTGCCTCACTCATTAGTGCCTCATTGGCCTTGTTCCAGCAGTAGTAGTGCAATGCGGGATTTGGTCACACCAAACTGAGGGGTATATTTAGGAGGGCCTTGCGTCAGGCTTGCACCATGGAAAGTGGTAAATGCACAACGCAAATCTGCAAGTCATATTTAGGAAGCCACGCAAAGCCACTTTGCATGGCTTTGAATGGTTTCATAAAATATGGAGTAATGCAACACAGAGCAAATTGCTGCTTTGCCTTACTCTGCACAAGGGAGGCGTTGCAGTGGGTGTTCCCACTCAACTCTCCCGTTTTTTTTACGCAATGACTTGTAAACCTGGGACTGCATCAAAATCTTACGCCTCCCCAAGGGAGGCACAACAAGGAGAAATATCTTTATTGCTCCCTGTTTTTCCTCAATCTATATGTGCAGCACAGATAGAAAGAGGAAAAAGCCTCTCAGTATTGTTTTTGTGCAGGAATGGGCAGAAAAACAATACTGCATGCAACGGAGGCACCCTTGCACCATGGTGCAAGGGTGCCTGCATTGACGCTAGGTTGACGAAATGGCACCAGTGCATTTGGATAAACATGTATCTATTGGTTGCATTGAATAACGTTATAAGCTGTAACTCATCAGTAAAATGCCAAACATAGTAAAAATTGGGATGTTTTGCTCTTTCTAGCCACACCTCTGACTCCACCCACTGACCCAATCCTCAGATTATTCCTGCCCCTTGATGCTCCGCCCACAGTTCCCCTACTGTTTTTTGCCCCACTTCGACCACTGCTGTAGATAGTCAAGAGTTGCGGCTGGCGCTGATTTCTGCTCATCCCACCGTGAAGGGGGAGGCAACTATCACACCTAACGGCCTGCTCAAGAGCAGATTATACACATGCGAAGATTCATGTGTGCATGCCTGCTTGTACGCAAGCACACCTATTAAAGGACAATGAGATATTTCACGCTTAACAGTATCTGTGTTTTTTCAGCGTTTAAGTTTTACAGAGTGCCTAGTGCCTCCTGTTTGATATGTGTGGTACAAAGCAAAGCCCCCTTCGTGAACTGACCTCCAATTGGCCAGTAGTGATGCACATTTTGCAGTCCAGGCCCCTGACTAGTGTGACGCTTTCCACTGATGCAGGAACTCCCCCGCATGCAGCCACTTCATTCACGAAGCCCTTTATCTACTTCTCCTCAGCGGGTTCACGAGCGCCAGGAGCATTCAGGTCAAAGTGTTCCCCTTATAAATAATCTCTGCTTTACAGTTCGTTTATGAATGGGCAAAAAATGCAACCCCAACATTGACCTCTAGATTTAAAACAAGCATTGGCATAGCCAATAGGTCTCGCCTTTGGGACCTTATAAGTGTTTAGTTATGCAGAACAATATCCTTGGTGCAACAACATCAACTGTTGCATGGCTAAACACTTATAAGGTCCCAAAGGCGAGACCTATTGGCTATGCCAATGCTTGTACTCGAGTTGCTTCAGTGAGTGGGGAGAGAAAGGAAGCGATGCCGGTATCAATATTTTCTGAAGAGTTTCCAGAAGACGAACATGAGCATAGACCATGTTTTTTCCCTGCATAATCTCTTTTTATTAGACCCTAACTATTTAATGTCAGTAAAATATGGTGCCACAAAAATGCTGCAAAAAACGCCATAGTGTGATGCAAAATTTCCATTTTTGTGCAGCAAAATTTCCCAAACCATGCCACAATATCCTTGGGGGGGGTATTAATACTCACTAATTGTGTATTATGAAAGCAACTGCACGATGTGTACTTCAACAATAAGGTTTTGGATGCATACAAGGAAGGTAACCAAAGTCATAGTGACAACTATTTTGAGTGGTAAAACTGTGGCTTAGTGAAAATATGGTAGAGTTGTAAAAAGGAAAAACATTTAGTTAGCGACAGAAAGCATTGTTCCTTGAATAGGTGTAACTTACTCCTGGAAGTTCCAAGATGGATCAAGAGTAAACTGAACTTACTCACAGAAAAATATTTCTGAGTCGGTCCTACACATTTTCTTTAAATTAGATATGCGTCACACTGATGTGAATGCGTCACCAAACTGGATAAAACAAAGAAACAGAATAGGAATTGAATATAAAACTGGAAGAATAGGACCTACATATTCAAGAAAGTCTTGTAGACATACTTGTGCGTGGAATCATTTGGCGACATTGCATATGAGACTCTGTAAAAAAAAGAATAATAATAATAAAGATTCCTCACTAGAGATTCTGGTGCTAGTTTATGGCCATTACCAACTGGTGAGCATGTATTTAGAGAGCGAAAAAGAACATAAGGGTTGTGAAAAAGTTGCATGCTAAGCATGAGCTCGGAGTCTGGCCTCCAAACTCCACTGTTTACAGAATGCGGGTGGAAACCAACAGCCTGCCGTACACAAATAAAGTGAAGGGATCAAGATGAAGGGAGATAGAGAAATGGGAATCGGTCTGCTCCTTTTCAAGCACACTCGTGCTTGTGCTGGCATCTGCCTTGGGGGACCGAGCAGCCATATGTTTTCAATTAGATAGCACGCCGCTGCTTGCTCCCGCTAGGTGGATGCCAGCACAAGCACGAGTGTGTTTGAAAAGGAGCAGACTGATTTCAAAAGGTCATCTCCTAGGCCAGCGCATGCGCGCTGTCTAGGCGAGACCTAAAGAAGCTATTCTGCGGAGTCAGACCTTTTTTTTGGCAGGATGACATCAATTGATGGAATTATTGGAAAGGAGCATGAGTAATCTGTGCCAGCCCTCTGGCCCTGCCCAATTTCCTCTGTCTACCTTGATGGAGCAGGTAAAACAAAATGTTGTACCTCCTCTAATTTGCATGAAATTAATTGCGTAATCATTCTAAATCTAACTTGTACTAATTGGTTTGAAGTGAAATTTTCTAACCAACTTTTACACCTTGATAAACCCTAGATACACGTGTGACTAAAATGCTATTTGCATGGCAGAACAATTAATTAATTAACTATGGTACGCAAACTAACTTTAGATTGTGGTGAAATAGAAAATTGCATAATTTATGTTGCTTTTGTGATTGTTTGTGCTTCCAGGATTATCAAATGGTGAGTATTTTCACTTTAAATGTTGCTACAGCTAGGGAAATAATATATATTGGGTTTAGTGTGGGTTTAAACATTAGAATCTCCATTTCTATATTTTAATTACTGTTATGTCTGTTTTTGCTTAAATTAGCATTCGGGCCTACTAGGCCGTAGTACCCAAGATGGAGTCTCCCCCCGTGAACGCCACCATGTGAGCGCGATGATTTCTGCGCAGAATCGGATGGATCTGGAGATCTCCAAATGACCTCAGATCTGTGACACCGTGTTCCTTGTCAAGGATGAACGTGTTTGGCTTCCAACTGACTATGCTGTGAGAACAGCGAAGGGGACAATACAGAACCTGTACTGAAATGTCTTCTCTTCTTTTCAACATTACATTCGCAACTTTCGCCTGCGAAGAAAAGGGATATTATACAACTTGCACCTTTCTATGCCAAGTCTAATGGAGAACCAGTTTACCCTGGGAAACCTTCAGAAAACTTGTAGATAACCCCGGACTGTCCAATAAGAACATTTTTCTACCCCTAAATTTGTTGCACATTAGCATGAAGTAAGAAGGAAAAAGGGTATAAAATGCCCTCACCCGCCAAAGGGGGGTGGTCATCGGGCTGATCTTTCATGGCGTTGGGTCTGCATTGAGCTGGTGAAGATTTCCATGGTTTGCCTTGGGTTTCTTTGATTTTGGGAAGTTATTTCGTCTGATGGTTTCATCTTTGCTGTGGGTCGGACAGTTTATACCGGAGATTGTACCAGAGAATGCGGCTAATTCTCTGTTTGCTCAGAGGGGCGCCAACGTTTTCTAATTGGTAATTATTAAATGCGCTTTCTAAATCTATGCTTATTTACCAAATGTTCGATTTCTCTTTGAAATAAACTGAATTTATACTATAACCTGTAGTGCATAAATGCTAATGCAGAGAAAATTATTATTAGATAAACAAAAATTGAATTAATAAGAAATGAGTTTGTGGTTCTTTAATTGATTATAGAAAATAATCAAATGTTTCCTAGGCTTTAATTGTGTTTTAGCTGGTTCTAATTCACCATCAACCAGTCCAACTAATTGGTCCATCGACCAAGTGGTGGAGTGCCTTGATGTTAAGGTAAGGATTCTGTAGTTGCACGTGTATAAAATGTATATAATGTAAAGAAATTTAATCTTGATAGGTAATAAGGTACCCACATGTCCAGCGCTATATCTCCTGTGTACGGATTCGAATGAGACGAGTGCGTGTTGGTGTTATGGGCCCCACCAATGAATGAGGGTATGGATGAGTTGTTGTGATTACGAATCTGTGACATGGGAGAACATGTAAATTTTGTCCCTTGCGCTGCATCAGCATCCAAACCAATGCTGCAATAGAGCTGATCTGCCCCTTCTCACTTATGCCTCCAGACACCCCAGAGCAGCCGGACATATTGTTACAGTAATTCTCTAAGGTGTCTTATCTCTATTTAAGAGACTAACGGTTTCAAGGCCGTACTGTTAGGCCTGGCTAAAAATTTAAATTACACCGGTACAATTAAAAATTTGCGAACATCCGTGACAAGAATTTTCAATTCTATTAAGGACAACGGAGGCGAGGATTATGCTTCTCATTTCTTTACTAGAAGCTCACAGCAGCCAATGAAAACAGTGATAAAAAACCATGTGACAACCATAGAGTCCCGGGTATATAAGGTCCCTGTAAGCACATAGAGTCCTCTTTCTTTGTAACAACAGTTAAGTCCATGCACGACCTGTTCTTGAGGATCACCGACAGCTAAGGACTTCTCCAACCAACGAACCACAAGCCCAACGGGGCCGAACTTCCCACTGGATCCCGGTCCAGACAACTCGCTTGTGAGCCGAACAACGAACTATAAACCAGCCAATCACCGCTGAACCATATTCAGATTTACTTGCTGTCAGTACCTGAAAGAAAGAAGAACACCCCGTAAAAGCCCTTCCAGGTTGTTTGGTAAACCCTTAACCATTACGAGAAAAAAGGGGCGGGAAAAACACAGAGCAATGCAAATACATAGCATGATCAACATAGGATATCACATAATACAATTTGTATTTCTGGGTGGGATAATCCTCGCCTCCGTTGTCCTTAATAGAATTGAAAATTCTTGTCACGGATGTTCGCAAATTTTTTATTCTATTTCAGGACCGGAGGCTCCGATTATGCTTGTTCAAAGCTGAGCCACCACCATTGAAGCAACATTCACAATAGGTTTATAGTAAAACGCTTTAAAAGTATTCTCATTAGACCAGTCAGCTGCACTCATGATATCTGAAAGGCTGACACCTGCCGAATATGCTTTCGAAGCCATGGCTCCGCGGGCGGAGTGAGCTCCAAATTTGGAGATATCAATTCCTGCTTCGCCCATGAGCCAACGCATCCATCGAGCTAAGGTAGCTGGAGTCACTGGGCGAAATGGCTTCTGCAGAGCAATAAGCAACTGTCCTTGCATATTAGTACAAAATTCCTCAGTACTTACTTCGTAATCCTTAAAACATTGCACGACGCACAGATTAGGATTATTAGGAAAAACCGGGTACGTGACAGAAGTAGTGCTACACTTCGTTCTCCTGGACAAGATGAAAGTCACACCCTCCGGGGTAAATCTACGGCCCGCTAAATCTAGCGCCCGTACGTCAGAAACCCGTTTGCAAGAAACCAGACATAAGAGCATAGTTAACTTGGCCGAAAGTTGTTTTCGTGACAAGAACCTATTGGATGGCCAGGCTTCCAGAAATTTAAGGACAACAGAGACATCCCACAGTTGAGAATATTTTGGGCAAGGAGGTTTCACCATCCTGATTCCTCTAAGCAATTTACATACCAACGGATGTTCCCCTATGGGCTTACCTTCCAAAGGTAAATGCCCCGCCGATATCGCGGACCGAAAGTTGTTGACCGTCCTGTAGGCTAAACCGGAGGAAGCAATAGAGGCTAGAAAGTTAACCACTAAAGACACATGTGCTGTAGCGGGATCCACGTTCCGTTGAGTGCACCAATCACACCATCTCCTCCAAGAGGAGGAGTACCTTTTGTGGGTGTTGGCCGACCAAGCCTCGTTGATAAAGCTGTTAGCCTCTCGTGAAAGTCCCGGGACACTCCATCTGTCCCTGAAACCCACCAAGCAACCAGCGGAAGATGGCCCGATGTCACCAAAGGGTGAGGATTCTGAAGAGGGTCCAGCAATAGGTTCTGCAACCGGGGAAGAAGGATCGGAATCGCACAACTCATGTCTAACAACACTGGAAACCATGCCTGAGCCCTCCATAAAGGAGTGATCAAAATGAGTTCTGCCTGAAAAGTCCTTGCTCGCGCTAGAACCCTGGAGATCATGAGAAACGGGGGAAACGCATAGCATAGAGACTTCGGCCATTCCTGCAGGAATGCAGCCGTGGCCACTGCTTCCGGGTCCGGTCTCCAACTGAAGAATTGGGGAACTTGCCTGTTCAGTCGGGATGCAAATAAGTCTATCTGACAAGGGCCCCAAAGATGGGTCAGGCGCTGAAACACTCTGGGTAACAGCATCCAATCGCTGGAATCCTGCAGATGGCGGGAGTTCCAATCCGCTACTTGGTTACTGGAACCGGGCAGGTATTCTGCAACCACCGAAATTCTGTTCTGGAGACAGAAGTGCCAGAAGTCTTTGGCGATCTCCGCCAGCATTCGCAATTTGGTACCACCCAACTTGTTGACGTATCGTACCGCCGATATGTTGTCCATCCGGAGGAGGATACTACAATCCGCTTTCTGAGGCGAGAGACATCTGATCGCAAAGGAACAAGCCAACAGTTCCAGGCAATTGATATGCAAATGTAGTTCTTCTGGCGACCAGCGACCACCCGTGGACAATGTGCCACAACGGGCTCCCCAACCCCATCGGCTGGCATCCGATTCGATTACCACATCCGGTGTTGATCCGAATAGCGCTCGGCCGTTGCAGGCCTCCATTTGATTAAATCACCAGTCCATCTCCAGCCTCGCCTCCTCTGAGAGAGGAATCTGTTCTGAGTATCTGAGACCTTTCCAGAGATGGCGGATCTTGAGCCTCTGAAGGGCCCGGTAGTGAAGGGGGCCCGGGAAGATCGCTTGGATGGAAGAAGCCAATAGACCCACTATGCGGGCTAACGATCTCAGGGATGTCGTCTGCTTGCGAAGGGTAGACCGCAATTCCCGCTTGATGGCCCTGATCTTTGGCATTGGCAGCAAGAGCTGACACGTTAGAGAATTTATCAGAAAACCCAGAAATTCGATGGATTGAGAAGGAATTAACACTGACTTCTGTGGATTGACAATGAACCACAAACTCTGCAGCAGGCTTATCGCCCAATTCAGGTGCGTCTGGACTATCTGAGGGGAGGACGCCAAAATTATTATGTCGTCCAGATATATTATGAGGCGGACTCCCCGGGCTCTGAGAGACTCCACTACCAGTCTCAGAAGCTTCGTGAAGCACCACGGTGCCGACGACAGACCGAACGGAAGGACCTTGTACTCGTAGCACACCTTTTCCCAGACAAACTGAAGGAACCTCCTGTGGGGGGGAAAAATGGGAATGGATAGGTACGCGTCTTTCAGGTCCAACCGGACCATCCAGTCCCCTTCCTGTAGGAGGTCGCGTAGCAGATGGATACCTTCCATCTTGAAATGCCTGTAAACAATCCATGAGTTGAACTCTTTGAGGTTTAACACTAATCTGGAGCCACCCCCTTTTTTCTCTACGAGGAAGACATTGCTCAGGAAACCATGAGGATGAATCATGGAGGTCGCAATCGCGCCCTTGTGCAACAGGGACTTGATTTCTGTTGTGATAAAGCTCTGATCTTGGTGGGAAAAAGACAGAGGGAGTGGGCGATACTCCTGCGACGGAGAGCCGTACATCTCTAATCTGTACCCCTGTACGGTCTGCAACACCCATGCATCTTGCGAAATTTCGCGCCAGTTGCTGAGAAAAAATCCCACTCTGCCCCCCAACGTCACTTGCGAAGAAGGAATTAGGCTCACCTGAGTTGCCGGTATCATGCTGGTTATTGGAGTTTCCCCCAAATCTGTCACCTTTGCGGAACCTGTTTCTTGAACGTCGAGAGGGGTAAAAGTTGGAGGTATTGGAAGTGTTCTCTTGATAACCTCCCCTTTGTTGGCCACGCTGGGCGCCTTGATTGTACCCCCGGCCGAACGAGCGCCCACGAAAGCGTCCGACCCTTCCAAAAACCGGGCGGAAAGCCCTTTTTAAAGAACCTTGGGCCTTATCTAGCCCACTGAATGTGGCCACAAACTTCGTTAGCTCTTTTAGGAAGGACTGACCAAACAAGAGACCCTGGGCTAGAGGACCCGATTCCGATGTGGACAATTCGGCCAGCCTGGGATCCAGCTTTAAGAGGATGGATCGGCGCCGCTCTGTCGACAGCGCACGATTGGCATTGCCAAGTTGGCACACCGCCCGTTGGGCCCAGCCAATCAGCTCATCAGGGTCAATTGCAGGGGATGACTCCTTGGCCTTATAGCCAAGCTCGAGAATCTTTGTTAGTGGCCCTGTGACGTCCAGCAGCTTATCCTGGCAGGACCGCCAGGACCTGTCCAAGCCTTTCTTGGGATCCTTAGAATATTTCTTCAAATAAGTTAGCATTGACGGGTCCACCTCCGGGGTAACCGCCACTTTATCCGCCAGCTCAGGCCTATGGCATTCCGACCGCAGTCGTGCCTGCACATCCGTATCAAACGCCTGGCGCAGATGGGACTGGACATACATACCAACGGATGTTCCCCTATGGGCTTACCTTCCAAAGGTAAATGCCCCGCCGATATCGCGGACCGAAAGTTGTTGACCGTCCTGTAGGCTAAACCGGAGGAAGCAATAGAGGCTAGAAAGTTAACCACTAAAGACACATGTGCTGTAGCGGGATCCACGTTCCGTTGAGTGCACCAATCACACCATCTCCTCCAAGAGGAGGAGTACCTTTTGTGGGTGTTGGCCGACCAAGCCTCGTTGATAAAGCTGTTAGCCTCTCGTGAAAGTCCCGGGACACTCCATCTGTCCCTGAAACCCACCAAGCAACCAGCGGAAGATGGCCCGATGTCACCAAAGGGTGAGGATTCTGAAGAGGGTCCAGCAATAGGTTCTGCAACCGGGGAAGAAGGATCGGAATCGCACAACTCATGTCTAACAACACTGGAAACCATGCCTGAGCCCTCCATAAAGGAGTGATCAAATTGAGTTCTGCCTGAAAAGTCCTTGCTCGCGCTAGAACCCTGGAGATCATGAGAAACGGGGGAAACGCATTGCATAGAGACTTCGGCCATTCCTGCAGGAATGCATCCGTGGCCACTGCTTCCGGGTCCGGTCTCCAACTGAAGAATTGGGGAACTTGCCTGTTCAGTCGGGATGCAAATAAGTCTATCTGACAAGGGCCCCAAAGATGGGTCAGGCGCTGAAACACTCTGGGTAACAGCATCCAATTGCTGGAATCCTGCAGATGGCGGGAGTTCCAATCCGCTACTTGGTTACTGGAACCGGGCAGGTATTCTGCAACCACCGAAATTCTGTTCTGGAGACAGAAGTGCCAGAAGTCTTTGGCGATCTCCGCCAGCATTCGCAATTTGGTACCACCCAACTTGTTGACGTATCGTACCGCCGATATGTTGTCCATCCGGAGGAGGATACTACAATCCGCCCACAAAAGCGTCCGGCCCTTCCAAAAACCGGGCGGAAAGCCCTTTTTAAAGAACCTTGGGCCTTATCTAGCCCACTGAATGTGGCCACAAACTTCGTTAGCTCTTTTAGGAAGGACTGACCAAACAAGAGACCCTGGGCTAGAGGACCCGATTCCGATGTGGACAATTCGGCCAGCCTGGGATCCAGCTTTAAGAGGATGGATCGGCGCCACTCTGTCGACAGCGCACGATTGGCATTGCCAAGTTGGCACACCGCCCGTTGGGCCCAGCCAATCAGCTCATCAGGGTCAATTGCAGGGGATGACTCCTTGGCCTTATAGCCAAGCTCGAGAATCTTTGTTAGTGGCCCTGTGACGTCCAGCAGCTTATCCTGGCAGGACCGCCAGGACCTGTCCAAGCCTTTCTTGGGATCCTTAGAATATTTCTTCAAATAAGTTAGCATTGACGGGTCCACCTCCGGGGTAACCGCCACTTTATCCGCCAGCTCAGGCCTAGGGCATTCCGACCGCAGTCGTGCCTGCACGTCCGTATCAAACGCCTGGCGCAGATGGGACTGGACATAGTCCGCCACTTCTTGGGAAGTAAGCCAAGACGTGGAGTTAAGATGGATAATGTCAGCCGGCTCGAAATCGAGAACTTTAGGTGACGGGGTCGGACCGGAATGCTTTTCCTTTCTTGCCTTCTTGGAAGGACGAGGGGATTCTTCTTTGTCAGTGGTAGGGTCAGGGGTGGTGTCGTGACCATCATCCTCTTGGGATATTTCAGTAATTGTAGCCTCCCTACTTGAAGTAGAGCGTTCGTGTTCCGCCATTGATTTAGCCAGTTTAGCGAAATCCGCAGCGTGGGGATTCGCTTTTCCTTTACCCCCAGATCTTGCACGGGAACCTGACGATGGAAGCCAGCCTTGCTGCCTGGCATAAGAACAAAGATGGCGTTTTAAGGGCGCTATTGCTCTCACCAACGCAGAATTTACAGACTGTTGGACACCCGCGTCCAATGCCTCAATGAGGTCATGTTCGATAGACCCAGAGGGTTCCTCCTCATAATAATAATAGTCCTCCGCATAATACTCAGACATGTTTTCACACAGTGTGTAATCACCGACCCTGGAGGAGCGCCTGTGACTCTGTCAAGTCAACCAGGTAGATAAGGTATGCAAAAGGAGGTCAGGGGGAGTGGTAGCCCCAGGCAAGCCCTAGAACAGTCACGACACAGGTGAAGCCAAATCACAGTTTAGAATGTGGAGGGAGGGAGGGCTTGCAAAACCCCACTCTAGGCAAAGCCTATGCTCAATTGTACAGCCCCACTGCGTGGTATAACAGTAGGGCGTCTGAGGAGCTAAGAAACTAGCCTTTTGCCTGGAAATCGGCAGAAAAACGGGTCAGAAGCATCCACACGCTGCTCCGGCGTTCATTCAATGCCCCCAATTACGTTACTGGGCAAATATGGCCACCGCGCATGCGCGCTGGCCAAGGCTCGTCAAAACTGAAAGAGGACTGCGCGTCAGTCAGACGCGCGTCCCCACTCCTCCAATCCTCCCGCTCCACCGAGCCCGAAGCCAGTGACGCGAGGGAACCGCTCCACACAGAAGCGGCCCAACAAAGCCACCAAGGAAAACCGGAAACTCCGGGTAAGCGCTCGCAGCGTGTCCGAGGACAAATAAAACTCCAAAGAGTATCAACAGCAAACCCTCTACGTAATTAAGTTTAGGAGGTTATTACTCACTTTCGCAGCAATCGCGCACCTTTAACAGCGCATACATTCCACAATTAACACCAGCAATAAACGCACAATAGCAAATACACAAATAGTCAGAGAAAAAAAATAAGGGCACTTAACTGGCTGCGGAGCAGCAAAGAAAGAGGACTCTATATGCTTACAGGGCCCTTATATACCCGGGACTCTATGGTTGTCACATGGTTTTTATCACTGTTTTCATTGGCTGCTGTGAGCTTCTAGTAAAGAAATGAGAAGCATAATCGGAGCCTCCGGTCCTGACATAGAATTTGCACAATTTGGGGAATTTCATGTTACGCTTGTTTACACACCATTCCTGAAATTACGCCATTATGCCAGTTCACGAAATTATGCATCATTCGCAGTAAAATGTTGCACACCCTTCTGCTCCAGAAGCCTTGACAAGAGCCAGCAATTTATCTATGTCATACTTGCCATCTGTGGCATAGCATAGCCCCCTTGGACCCCAGTGCAAGAAAGGACATCTGACCTCCCTACTCAGGTTTGTTGGTGAAACTCAGCCACTCATTGGAGTGAAGTGGGTCACTCATACCTCAGGGCCCCAGTGCCACTTATCCTCCTGCATTACTGACAGCTCCGCCCCTTCATGCTGCTAGCCATGCATGTCGCTTATTTTATAGCAGCTCTATCTGAGCTTGCACACAATTATGTGCAGTTTGGTCAATGCAGCGGAAACACAAAACATTCACAGCAAACTCAAGATCTTTGACTTCCGGAGCGAGGCCCAAAGTCAGTGGGACCTTAACTTTCACCACAACTAACCACAGATTCACTTTCTGCTCAGGGGTACACAGAAGCCACATCCAAACCTCAGCCCCATTCTGTGACTCCTCCTCCACCAACATACTACATGATGCACTGCCTGACAGTAGTGGAGCCAGCATGTCATGAGCCCTAATGCAAGGAGAGGAAATGCACCGCCTCTATTATGTTTGAATTGTAAAATACAGCAATAATCTGGGTTCACGGGGGACCTCAGGCCTCTGAGCCCTGATGCCACTGCACCTGCTGCCTGATACCCTCACCTCAGCCAGCATGGTCTTCTAACCCTGGTCATGTTCCCTCAACACAGATCTACCACAGCTAGTCCTCAGAAAACATCTCTTGACGCTCATGGCATGCCAGTCAGTCATGGTGAGGCAGTTATATAAGCGAAGATTCATGCAGTAACAACATGAACCATGCCTTGGGGTTTGTGGCAAAGCTGAATCTAACACAAGCACTGGCAAAGCAAATATGTCTCGCCTTTGGGACCTAAAGGCTTTTGTTATACTTTACAAATTGAATTCAAAGATGGTAACCATTGACACACACATATTTTTGGTGGTCATCTTTGAGTGGGATTTGTTGAAGTAAAGAAAGCCCAACCGTAGATGCCCACATTGCATGAATGGCCATGTGCACGCTGAAGTCGGGCAGCCATGTTTGAAAGGTCAGATAACTATTTTAAGATAGCCGCGTGCCAATAGCACACCAGGCGCCTAAAAAGATTTTTTTTTTTAAGTTCTATGTAGGGCAAGAAAACTCTTGGTGCGAGGAAGGTAGGAGAGGCAAGAGAAGGCAATGGGCAGGAAGGAGAGCAGAAAGAGAGACAGAGGTAAAGGAAAATGTCCTTCCCATGGACTGGAAGCAAGCAAAGTCTGAAATGGGAAGACACATCATTCAACCAAAACTCTGTTATGCGGAAATGCTCCTGGATGGGACAAACACAAAAACGGGGAGGAAAGCCATCAGATCAGGAGCAGGCAAGTGAGACAAACAGCAAGGTTATTCAATTATAATCAAGGGACAGACCCAAAGCCCACTGCAAGTATATAATATGTATTGGAAACAATAGACCATGCCATTTGTTTGAACAGAAAGATCCCCTGTATGGTAAACGGGCCAGCACCCTTTCTCCAAGTACCCGACTAAGTAAACTGTTATCCCAACTTTTTATTTTGGTCCTGGCATCATGGTAATGTAGTGTATGTGCAGAGGCCTAGACCTGTCCTAGGCAAAGTGTGATCCAGAACTGCTGGGAGGGCAGACAAAAAAGCACGTAGGACTTCTGTTCATGCGTGAGTGAATAACATAAAGCAGTGGTGGCAGCGTACCAAGTTTTTTTGGCTCAGTAGTGTGACAATACCTTTTTTCTCTGTGTCAGGATAGGAAAGCCTATTGATCTCAGCCATGTAAAGTTCACCTGTTATTTGAACCCCAGAGCCTTACGTCGCTGACATTTGTTGTTTTTCAAGTGAGAGAATGTGCCGTGAGTGAATAGCACATGTGAGTTTTTAGGACTGTGTGTGTGTGTATGATGAGTCTGAGTACTGGGGCCAGAGGGATCCATTTTGGATGGCTCCTGGTATTAGCATAGAATAAGATGGCGGGTGATACAGCTTTCTCAGTTGTTGTTTGACGGTTGAGTTTTGAGCTCCAGTCCCCACATTACCTTGTTGAGAAGCCTTTGACTTCTCGCGCTTACTGCCCTGAGAGTCATGTGCTGAAATTATGCACTTTGCCCAGTGTGCAGAGCCACAGTAGGCAGACCACAGGAAACCAGTGTCAAATGAGGGTTGGCGTACAGTATCGCCTTTCAGATCTGTGGGCCACCCAAAAGTGTCTGACACCAGCAGAGAGCTAGAGCTGTCTGTCGCAAGGCCTACATAGGTCAAAAACTGAGTGAAGAACACATATGTGCCTGTGCAATGCTTGCTTACCAAGGTTGAAAGCCTTCTTGAAAACCTAGAATCCCACTTTGATAAATTCACCGGAGTGTCACAGCATCAGCCTTCTGACCACAACAGTTCCGCTGCGCTTCAGTTTCTCAGAATGAGGAATTAGAAAATACAGTTGATCAGAGTTGTGTACTTGCTATGCTCGACAAGGTTATTTTGAGAAAAAATCACAAACCACAGCTTCCAAAAAGGACCTGTTAGAGATGAAATTGAATTGGATGCTGCTCCCTCAAGCCATAATATGTAACAGGGGCCTCCATGCAAATAATAGACAAACTGATTCTGTGATATTTGCCACATTTTCAAAAATGTCTGTGGTTATCCTTCACATCCATTGGTGGAGCCAGTAAGAGCATTATTAGAGCTCAAAGTGATGTTTTCTCTGCAGGTAGGCCAGAAGTATTTACTAAGTTAAGCATGAGTTGATTACATACTTGACTGTCCACCAGGCCATCTTGGACTATGTAGTGCAGTCTATCATGACCCACCAGGTTGCCTATCATCAGATGTGTCCTTGTAGACCCTAGTAGCGGAGTCTCTGTTTGTTGGACCCGGCCTCGTGGCGTGGCCCATTCAGACCCGTAGCGACACCAGGCTACCCCCTACACCCCACACTACACTGACTAGCGTAGCCTCCCCGACCCGGAACCCGGGGTTACCCCTGTCCTCCCCTCCATCTTCCCGACAACAGGCACCCTTCCCATTCCCTCGGCCTCGCGGCCTCCAGTACCTGGCCCAGCACCCCCGATGGCCGCCTCGACCCAAGGGCAACCCCGGCCTAGTCGCGCCATGCCGGCTGGGGAGAGAGAGAGCTCCTGGTGAGCAGGAGAGGGAGGAGTAGTTTTCATTCACACCTGGCCTCCTCCCGAGAGATGGTTTCGATCGCCCTCCGGCCACCCTGAGGGCTGGCTCCACGCCTGCTGCGTGTCTAGGACCCTCCCGACCCCGCTTTGAAAGGATCAAAG
Source organism: Triturus cristatus (assembly GCF_964204655.1). Lineage (NCBI taxonomy): Eukaryota > Metazoa > Chordata > Amphibia > Caudata > Salamandridae > Triturus > Triturus cristatus. The sequence goes on from NC_140580.1 coordinate 760,663,291, forward strand.
GGCCGCGTGGCAGGAACCCCCAACAAACGACCCCCAGGCGCTAAGACCCCTACCCGTGAGGACTCCGGACATCAAAGAGGAGTCGACCTATAACAAGGGGCGCCCTGGGACCCTCGGCAGTTGAATCCTGGAACGAACGAGCCCTGCTGACGTGGTCGCGGCTGAAGAACATCCCTACCACATCCTACGGAATTCTTGGAACCTTGGTGAGCCCTGCAGACAGCGTCGCGGCTCTACCTGGCAGAGACGGACTTCTGCCTAACGACATCCGAGCCCTGCTGACGTGGTTGCGGCTCACCTTGCACCCTAGAGAACTCTGAGCCCTCCTGAGTGACTCGCGGCTTCTGGAAGATTGTCCGACTTCTGACACCCGGACTCGAGTCCTGCAGAGCAGACACACTCAAGAGACATTCCGGTCCGGCTGGACCCCAAAGATCATCTCGTATCCCCAGGCTCGAGGATTGAGAGCTGTGCGCCGGTTACGCTTCCGCATTGACCCAGATCCTAAGACTGTCCCGCTACCCCTACCCCAACCGAGACTTTGTGAGCCCTTGCTCTACTTGTACATACTCCTGCGGATCATAAAGATCCTGATATTGCTAGATAAAGCATACGTATTCCAGAATCTACGGTGTGGTGTCTCTGTGTTACCTGGTGCTGAAGCAGCGTGTACGATCCTAGGTGTGAGACCCAGTCCTGAAGGGGGTCTCCGACCGGTGCTCGGCTATTTCTCCCGGAAGGGTGGGCGCAGGGTGGTCCAGCACAGATTCTGTCCTCCCCTGGGGCTAGCCCTTCTAACACTGGTGGCAAGCGACGGGATCCGAGCCTGCAATCTAGAGATCGTATAACGAACGGCTGACGCACTACCGAACAAAGGCGACAGAAGAAGCCACCATGAGCACCACGGAAACCGACGCGAGCGCTACGTTTTGTGTACAGCGGTTAGAAGAATATACACACAAGGAGCTGAAACAATTTTGCAAACAACGGAAGATCGCTACCACTGGTCTAAACACCAAGGAAGACATGCAACAAGCCCTGAAAGCCTGGGTGGAGTCTGGGGCCTCCCTTCCCCGACTGGACGAACTCGGTGAGGAGACAGAGCGGCCGGACGAGCGCAGGAGCTTCCTGAGGACAAGCAGTAACCCCCAAGCGCAAGGCAATGCAGCGGGTGGGGGCTGGTCCCCGGAAGAAGCCACAGACAGAGAAAGGGACCAAAGTCATGAACTAGAAATGGCCAAACTGAAAATAGAGGGCGAGATAAGGATAGCCGAAAAAAAGCTAGCGGTAGAACAGCTCCGAGTACAAGGAGAGCTAGAGGAAAAGAAGTTACAACGGGAACACGAGGAAAAGAAACTTTGGCTGGAGCACGAGCGCAGTCTGAAGGAAATAGAGTTCAGACCACGGAGCGAGGGAACTCGACCCTCGGGGGGCCAAGAACCCGCACCCCTGGGGGAACCGAAAGTCCACATCCCTAAGGACGTGGTCAAAGAGTACTATCGGAATGATGACATTCAGCAGTGGTTCAAAGCCTACGAGGTAGCCATGACCTCCCACCGCGTTCCGCAGAAGGACTGGGGGGCCGGGTTGTGGGGGCGATTCCTGAGCGAAGGACGAGACACCCTCCTCGACCTACCGGCCTCCATGCAAACATCCTACAGCTACATGAAGGAGGCTCGCCTCACGAAATACGGCCTCACCCCCGAAATGTATCGGCAGCGGTTCCGGGACTGCCGGAAGATCCCAGGCACCACCTGGGTGGAATACGTAAACTTTTACAGCCGAGCGCTGGAAGGGTGGATCAAGGGCAGCAAGGTATCCACCTTCGAAGAATTGACCGACCTCATTGCCTGGGAACACTTGTCCACCAACTGTTTTGTAGAACTACGCCAGCACCTGCTCGACAGCAAACTCACAGACCCGAGGAAGCTGGCCGTCGAAGCAGATCGCTGGGTAAACACCCGGGTCCCCCGGAACCCCGTAGGAGACTACACCCGCAGCCAGCAAGGACCTCCCCGTCAGAGAGGGGGGGGAATCAAGGGAAACCGAGGGAGTTCCCATCCGGGCCCCCGCGTAGCCCCCAGGGGTTCCCAGCTCCTCCGCCAGGCAGTGCTGCCACCCCCGGCAGACAAGGGCCCCGGGTGAATATCACATGTTTTCGCTGTCAACGGCTAGGCCATTACGCCAGCGACCCTCAGTGCCCTATGGCCCAGAAGCCCCCCACGACAACTCCCCCAGCCCGACACATGGCCACCATGACCCTAGGGGAGAAGTTTGAGGACCCCGAGGGATGGGAACCTGCAGCCATGGCCCTAGTCTCTCTAGGAGATCGAGATATGATTCCCGGGGCCCCCCTACCCGCAAACACCAAGAAGTACCGCCAGATTGTAAAGGTCAACGGCCACCCGGTGGAGGCCCTTCGCAACACCGGGGCGAGCATCACTGGTGTCCTCAGCCACTTAGTCCAAGCGGACCAGATCATCCCCAATGTCTTTTGCCCTGTGATAGCTTCCGACAACACTGAGAGTCTGTGTAAGGTGGCCCTGGTACCATTCGAATGGGGGAGAGTAACCGGAACCTTGCGGGTGGCTGTCCGAACAGCACAACCCGTGGACTGCCTCCTAGGAAACGACCTGGAAAGTTCCCCCTGGAGACAGGTCGAGCGCAAGACCCACCTCGGGATGATGGGTCTACCAGAATGGGTGTGCGCAACCACCCGATCCATGGCGGCCCGACTACCCCCCGCGGGGGGGTTGAGGACGAAACCCCCAGCACCCCCTCCGTGGCCCAACCCGGAGATGATCCTGTTGAACCTCACCCCCTATCCCCAGGAGAAGAGCCCCCCGCCGACTACGAGTCTGTTCAGCCCGACCACGCGCGGATCACGGAGTTAGGTGATCTGCCCGAGTTGGCCCAGTGGCGCCACGAAGGGGGCCCCTCCCGAGAGGAGTTCTGCAGAGAACAAGCGACCTGTCCTTCCCTGGTCGGACCCCGGCAGCAGGCCGCCGCCCAAGCCGCAGGCGACCAAACGGGAACCCACTTATTGTATTGGGAGAATGACCTCCTGTATAGTGAGCAGCGGGCTGCCGAGCTAGGGTCAGCCCGGGTCCTGGTGGTACCCCTACGCTTCCGAGACTTCCTCCTGGGCTTGGCCCATGATGTACCCCTGGCCGGCCACTTGGGCCAGGACAAGACCTACCATCGCCTAGTAACGCACTTTTATTGGCCAAAAATGCGAGCCCACGTAGAGGCCCACTGCAAGTCCTGCCCCACGTGCCAAGCCAGTGGTAAAAGTGGAGGGAAGCGTAAGGCCCCCCTTCAACCCTTCCCAGTCGTCAGTACCCCCTTTGAGCGGGTCGGAATTGACATCGTGGGGCACCTGGATCCCAAGACCGCCCAGGGTCACCGCTTTATCCTCATCCTAGTGGACCATGCCACACGATACCCGGAGGCCATCCCCCTCCGCACCGTCCCGGCCCCCGTGGTGGGCCGGACCTTAATGGGGATCTTCTCCCGGGTAGGGTTCCCCCGAGAGGTCGTGAGCGACCAAGGTACCAATTTTATCTCCAAATATATGAGATCCCGGTGGCAACAGTGTGGAGTCTCGTATAAATTCACTACCCCTTACCATCCCCAAGGCAATGGTCTAGTGGAGCGGGTTAACAGGACCCTGAAGGGAATGATCATGGGTCTCGAGGAGCCCCTGCGGCGTAAGTGGGACGTCCTCCTCCCCTGCCTCCTGTTCGCCTACCGGGAAGTCCCCCAGAAGTCCTTGGGGTTCAGTCCATTTGAGTTGCTGTATGGGCACCCAGTCCGAGGCCCCCTGAGCATGGTCAAAGAGGGATGGGAGACGGCACCCCGGAACCCCCCACAGGACGTGTTCCGGTACCTGTTGACTCTCAGGAACCAGACTCGGAAGTTCCGAGAGCTGGCCGAGGCCAACCTCGAGGCAAGCCAGGAAGAAATGACGCGCTGGTACGACCAGAACGCCACGCTGGTCGAGTTCCAGCCCGGGCAGCAGGTCTGGGTGATGGCCCCCGTGAAGCCGTGCGCCCTCCAAGACAAATGGACCGGGCCCTTCAAGGTGGTCGAACGGAAAAGTCAGGTGACCTACGTGGTGGACGTCCAGTCCCCTCGGAACCACCTTCGGGTCCTCCACGTAAACCGCCTCAAGCCTCACTTCGTGCGGACGGAGTTGAGCTTGCTCCTGGCCACAGACGACGGGGCGGAAGAGGAAACGGAGCCTCTTCCCGACCTCCTGCGGGCCAGAGAAAAAGACGGCTCCGTGGAGGGGGTGATCCTCTCCCCCTCCCTCACACCCCGACAACACGAGGACTGCCGCCGGCTCTTGGGCCAGTTCTCCGACCTGTTCTCCCTCGTCCCCAAGGTCACCGACTGGTGCGTCCACGACGTGGACACAGGAGACAGCCCACCGGTATGGCACCGAGCCTACCGCGTCCCCGACTGAGTCCGGGCCTGCATCCGGGCAGAAGTATCGAAGATGCTATCTCTCGGGGTGATCGAGCCCACAGACAGTCCTTGGGCCAGCCCCGTGGTACTGGACCCGAAAGCAGCTGCCCCTGGTGTTGCCCCCGAACTACGGTTTTGCGTGGACTACCGGGGGCTTAATGCGGTCACCCGCACAGACGCTCACCCTATCCCCCGCGCAGATGAGCTCATTGACCGCCTTGGGTTTGCTCAGTTTCTCAGCACTTTCGATTTGACCTGCAGATACTGGCAGATTGCACTCACGGAGGGCGCCAAGGAGCGGTCCGCCTTCTCCACCCCGGATGGGCACTATCGCTTCCGAGTGATGCCATTCGGGATGAAAAATGCTCCGGCCACCTTTCAGCGACTGGTGAATAGGGTCCTGGCCGGGCTGGAAGAATTCAGCGCCGCCTATCTGGACGATATTGCGGTATTCAGCTCTGAATGGGGTGAGCACCTCCAGCACCTCCGGAGGGTCTTGGGGGCCCTGCGCCAAGCCGGCCTCACAGTGAAGGCCAGCAAATGCCAGATTGGGCAAGGATCGGTGGTCTACCTGGGGCACCAGGTCGGCAGCGGGCAGGTCGCCCCTCTCCAACCTAAGATTGACGCCATCCTGGCCTGGGAGCCACCAACCACCCAAACCGAAGTCCGAGCCTTCCTGGGCCTCACTGGTTACTACCGGAGTTTCATTCAAGGTTACGGCAGCCTCGTAGGACCTCTCACGGAGCTCACGTCCAAAAGACAACCTAAAAAGGTACAGTGGACCCCTGCCTGCCAGGAGGCGTTCGACGCCCTGAAACTCGCCATGTGTACAGCCCCTGTGCTCCAAGCCCCCGATTACTCCAAAGAGTTTGTGGTCCAAACGGATGCTTCCGAGCATGGCATCGGAGCCGTCCTCTCCCAGCTCAATGAGAAGGGCGTAGATCAGCCCGTGGCCTTCATTAGCTGAAGGTTACTGCCCCGAGAGCAACGATGGAGCACCATTGAACGCGAGGCGTTCGCCGTAGTCTGGGCTCTAAAGAAACTGCGACCCTACCTCTTCGGAACCCACTTCCGAGTCCAGACGGATCATCGACCCTTACGGTGGCTCATGCAGATGAGAGGGGAGAACCCCAAATTGCTACGCTGGTCCATCTCCCTCCAGGGGATGGACTTTACAGTAGAGCATCGCCCTGGCAACGACCACGCCAACGCTGACGGCCTCTCCAGATTCTTCCGCCTCAGCGAAGAGAACCCCCAAGAAGATGGGTAGTTCTCTCCGGTCTTCAGCTGGGGGGGACGCGTGTTGGACCCGGCCTCGTGGCGTGGCCCATTCCGACCCGTAGCGACACCAGGCTACCCCCTACACCCCACACTACACTGACTAGCGTAGCCTCCCCGACCCGGAACCCGGGGTTACCCCTGTCCTCCCCTCCATCTTCCCGACACCAGGCACCCTTCCCATTCCCTCGGCCTTGCGGCCTCCAGTACCCGGCCCAGCACCCCCAATGGCCGCCTCGACCCAAGGGCAACCCCGGCCTAGTCGCGCCATGCCGGCTGGGGAGAGAGAGAGCTCCTGGTGAGCAGGAGAGGGAGGAGTAGTTTTCATTCACACCTGGCCTCCTCCCAAGAGATGGTTTCGATCGCCCTCCGGCCACCCTGAGGGCTGGCTCCACGCCTGCTGCGTGTCTGGGATCCCTCCCGACCCCGCTTTAAAAGGATCAAAGGGCCGCATGGCAGGAACCCCCAACAAACGACCCCCAGGCTCTAAGACCCCTGCCCGTGAGGACTCCGGACATCAAAGAGGAGTCGACCTATAACAAGGGGCGCCCTGGGACCCTCGGCAGTTGAATCCTGGAACGAACGAGCCCTGCTGACGTGGTCGCGGCTGAAGAACATCCCTACCACATCCTATGGAATTCTTGGAACCTTGCTGAGCCCTGCAGACAGCGTCGCGGCTCTACCTGGCAGAGACGGACTTCTGCCTAGCGACATCCGAGCCCTGCTGACGTGGTCGCGGCTCACCTTGCACCCTAGAGAACTCTGAGCCCTGCTGAGTGACTCGCGGCTCCTGGAAGATTGTCCGACCTCCGACACCCGGACTCGAGTCCTGCAGAGCGGACACACTCAAGAGACATTCCGGTCCGGCTGGTCCCCAAAGATCATCTCGTATCCCCCGGCTCGAGGATTGAGAGCTGTGCGCCGGATACGCTTCCGCATTGACTCAGATCCTAAGACTGTCCCGCTACCCCTACCCCAACCGAGACTTTGTGAGCCCTTGCTCTACTTGTACATACTCCTGCGGATCATAAAGATCCTGATATTGCTAGATAAAGCATACGTATTCCAGAATCTAAGGTGTGGTGTCTCTGTGTTACCTGATGCTGAAGCAGCGTGTACGATCCTAGGTGTGAGACCCAGTCCTGAAGGGGGTCTCCGACCGGTGCTCGGCTATTTCTCCCGGAAGGGTGGGCGCAGGGTGGTCCAGCACAGATTCTGTCCTCCCCTGGGACTAGCCCTCCTAACACTGTTCTTTACCACAAATGAGGAACAGAGACCTCTGCAACGCACGGTAACTCCTGGTCGAGTAATGTGCCCTACTGGATGCAGAAGGACCCAAGGACCTTACATTGTTATTTCAAATAGTTTCTAGGCACTGCGTGGCTAAAGGGAGATTACCTTGTTCTGGATCTCATTCTGGCACAAAGTCAGAAGGTGAACTATTGAAGATCACTGTATCACAGATCAACCGTAAAGAGAATAATACAATACAAAAAATACTGTCAGAACGTTTAAATTATCCAAGGTCCTGACATCAATTTACATCTTCTGTAGTTCAACACATTACAGTAAACACTGCGAAGTTTCTATTTTAGATTTTCTTATCCTAAATTATGTTTCAGAGAGGAGTATTCATGTTGTGCCTTTTCTGAAAACAATATCTCTGTCAACCTGTGTCTTGTTCTCTCGCTCTTTCTATGGAACCGATCTTAGACTTAAGTCCCTTATGCTCTGTAATGTTTCATACATGCCACATAACAAATTTGTTCACAACTCCTGCTCAGTGCCCTGACAATTCTTCTAAGACGATCAAGGCCTCGGTCACTAACGCATTTCTCAAGGAAGGAGAACCATGATTCCATGAAATTGTTCACAATATGATAGTTGCTCATAGAAAAGGCCTCCTAAAAATAGTAGAATCACTCTGTCACTTCCAGTCCAGCTGGTACTTTTATTTTAGCAAATACACCCCTCTCACAGGCTGTATACCATCTGGGGTGTTTTGTTTCTTCATATGTAACAGCTGAAACATTTCCAAGCAGTATTAGTTTAATTCGGGTACAATAGGATCCTCAGAGCCTGGGACTCCGAACCTGCACAGCCTATCTCACCACTCCTCTAAACCACCCTCTTCATCATCTCAAAAGAAAACCCAGTCAGGCTCCAGGTTCTAAGATACTCTTGGCAGCCATTCAATCAACGCACATTCTAAATCAATGGGACAGTAGGCAACACACATCTAGCGCTAAAACGCTAACAATGCATATTGCACTCTGGGAACATTGGCAGCCTGACATACAATGACAATATCAGCACAGCTGAACCAGAACCAACACCGAGTATGAGCATTTAGAGAGGTTTACGCCAAAAGCCACTCTCAGGTCACCCTTTCACACCTGAATCAAACCATTACTGTAGAAAAATGCTTGTCCATTATATATATGCCTACAGAGAGCAGTCTTAGGAACACTAATACGGATGCATGTGCTTGCAGATAAATACAATTGTTTTTTTTTTTTATCAAACTCCGTGGTTCCATCAGTTATTCTAGAACCCTTGTACAGGATCACCGTTTGGACGGGAATGCCCCCCTCCATGGTAATGCAGACATGCACGCTTGCAGGTCACCAGGTATTGAAACATATTTTGCCCAACACACCTGCCAATCCTGTGTGCATGTGGGGACCTAGGCCTGGACCATGAAGCCCAGGGCTTGACTCTAAGGTGGTGCCTGGAGAGGTGCCCCAAGTGCCTTTACTGCTCAAATATGAGACCGCTGTTCATGTGGTCGGACAAAATATAATAAAATGTGGTGGCACAGTACAGTTTTTTTCTGATTGATAACAGATTTTTTTCCTGCTTATGTGTGTGTGGTACCCAGGAGCCACACTCAAGTAAAGTTCTACTTGAATGTAATGCCCAGACTGTACACTGGCAGTCTGCCATGGGCATGCTTTATGTTTGGTATGGTAGCAGGACGCCATGTTTATTATAAGCATATGGTTCCGAGGCCAGTAGGGTCCATTTTGGAAGCCATGGGTAAAACTTGCCACATAATAGTGGTTGTGATACAGCCTCCCCAGACATAGATACTGTATGACTTGAATTGCAGAATAGTAGGATGTAACCTCAGTCAGGGAAGTGTGGGAAGATGAAACAGGGCTGCTTTAGAACTGTTGTAGAAAGTTTTGTTTGCAAGGGTTGTTAATTGTTCCATTCTGTACACTCTCATTGGCTGGTAGTGACTGTGGGTGGTGAGAAGAGGACTCTTTTCCTGTGCAGAGTGAATCTTCTAGACAGATCCTGCCCCTTTGCATCTCCTCTCTACTCCAGAGGCTGATGACAGTGAGATGCAGAGTCTGCTCACTTCACTGTGCTTATGGATTAGGTGCTGCAGTTTGGAGACAACTTTAACACCGCTGCTGTGAGATGTGTCACCTTCAATAAAGACTGTCTACGCTCTGCAAAAGAACGTACTTTTCAAAGGGAGTAGCTTGAAACTGATCCGGAACAGTGACAGAGGAATCAACATCCCCTGTCTGGAAAATGACCAAAACTTGCCCACTTGGTTAAATTTCCATTTTCCTCATAACCAAGGGAGGGATACCTCTGCAGAATTCTCGAAGAACTACAGAGATCCACGGCTGGTGTCAGCCTCCCAGAGGCACCATCTTTGGTGGAAGAACTGTGAATCTTCCTGGATCTTGGGAACTGGCCTTGCCTTGCTGGGAGAGGTGAAGGAGTGCCTGACCCTGCAGGGAGAAGCCTGTCCAAGGAGGAGAAGCTGCACCCAGAGCGTAGGAAGGTCTAGAATAGCAGACTGAATCAAGTGTTAGTGCCCACCATCAATCGATATCTAGGGGTATGTCTCCCAGTTTTTCCTGATCAAGTTTCATATGTCTGCACAGCTGCCTGCCTGGGACATGACCGCAACTCATCAGAATTGGACCAACTTGTGCTGATTCTGCCTAGAGCATAGACCTTGGTTGGAGGGCCTGTGATCCCCAAACATTGGGGGCCTCTTTATTGTGTCAGTGAGGGGACCACGTGAGCATCTTCTGCTTTGTTGCCGGAGCCGCCATATTCCTCGACCAACACCACTATCGAGGCCCTGTAACCCTTTGGCCCCCAAACGGGTTCTGACAACCAACTTGTGTGTATAACCATAATTCTCTGTACTTTCTATTCCACTGTCAATCTTTTAGTGCGTGTAGTGGAAATGGTGGCAGATTTTTAACCACATTGATTTTTTTCTGAACAGAACCACCTTAAACACTCCTTATACCAAAAGTTTTTCACAGATTATCCAGGGGCACCTTTGGAAGGACTAGCTCCCGCACTTTATTATATATTTTGTTTGTACTTGCTTCCTAGCAGATTGTACATAGCCAAGTGAAGGAAAAGAAGGAAGTCCTTCTCCGCCAGTGGACAAGAGTAATAACATCACTTGCTGGAAGGAAAAGGGCAGTCATTTGAGGGTGCGATGACTTTGGGATTCTCTGTGTTACTGCACTCGGTACACAGTCGATGTGGACTTCGCTGGTGTCTTTCCCTTTTGCTGGTGTCTCTGACACTGCTCTACATAGGTCTTTACATTGTCCAATGGCTTTTGATCTCGAAGCACATATGACCGCTGAATTTAATCAAAACACATGGCTTGCAGTTTGCATGTAGCTCCTTGATGCCATTTAATAGCACACTTTGTGATATTATAAGGATTGCAGCTTATGAACTGGAAGTAACAAAAGGATGTCTGTGTCAAAAGCAGTAACCCACTAACCTAAAATACAAATCTGTGCTCTCCGTGTTACACTATATGCTTGCAGTAGGCTCATTAACCCTATATACTACTTTATGAGTAAAAAATGTTATTCGACAAAACACAGATGTCTCCAGCAAGCGTATTAACCAACAGAGCTATCTTACCAATATTATCCCCTGAAATGTTCCAGGCACACAAAGATCTCTGGAGAAAATACCTTAACGTAGAAGACATTTTCAAATGCAGCCTCTTTGTGGTCAATTAATTAAGCAGAACAGATTTACTGTCCCATTTTTCGTTGTTGTCAATTTGGTAGATTAAAAAAAAATAGAATTAATTGACCACCAGACTCCCCTTCTCATGACTCATGACTCCGCCCGCCTTTCCTCTTTTACCCTCAATGTATGGCTTCACAGGGTATTTTTCGAGTTCCAGCACTGAGTGTAACATATGGGGCTAAAGCCCCTCAAAGCCAGTGAGGCTGGGACACCATCAGTCACATGTCGGACAAGAACAGACAGGCAAAGGCTGCCCAGTATCTCAGAGTGACGTGTCAGTGGCTTTGGAAAAGCAAGCGGTTTCCCTCTCTACTTTTGGCCCTGGGGATTCCAGTGTGTAGTGTCTGTTCTGTGTGTCGCAGCATGGACTGATCCAGTGCAGCAGGGAAGCGGGGGTGGAATCTAAACAGAAAGAGCGATGATTATCCGTCTGTAGACGAAATATTTCCAAATATGGGAGTCTGCATTCCAGGGACCGACGGGAAGCCCTGCTCAGAGCCTGGCACGCGGGAGCTGGATGTGTCCAACAAGAGCCAAAGGAGGGGGTTACTTCCTTCACAATCACGCAGTCAAGGCACACTGCCACCGCCAGATGAACCGTCCTCCCCTCCCGCACACCTTAAAGGGAGCTTCCACACATTTGCAAACATTTAGGCGCGAGATGGCGTAGCAGCTCTAGGCAGGCGGAGGAGGGGAGTTGGGGGCGGGTGATGGAGGGGTCGATTTTACCACAAGCTCCGAGCATAATGAGGGACAATGAGGAAATATAGAACGTTAAAACGTGTCAACATTTTTTTTGCGAAAATGAGATGCTCACCTAGACAGGAACAGCGGTACGTTATCCAATGTAATTGTTTTAAAGGATTTATGGGGCCTCAGGCAAGACATATTTTGGGGCCCCCTTTTCGGAACAACTTTTATTATATTACTCTTGTTCAGCTAAATCAAGCCCTAATGAGTGGTCAGAGAGTTGAATTAAAGAGAGGGGTGAAAGAGAGAAGGAGAAACCCGGTATTTACTGATTAGTGAAGCAGAGGGAGATGAGATACAACAATATAGACGTCGTGGAGATAGAGGAAACCGCTAAAGGTGAGGTAGAAAGAGAAGGGAGAGGTAGAGAGGCAAGAAAGACAGCAGGAAGGAAGAGTAAGATAAAGGGAGGTAAAGAGAATGGGCAGTGTAGAGAGAGAGAAATGAAAATGCAAGAGATGTGTGAGGTACAGATAGAAAACGTAGAAAAGTAGAGAGTGGTGAGTTAGGGATAGGTAGAGGGAGGAAGAGGTTAAGGGAGTCGGAGAGAGGTAGCGAGCCTGACTGAGGAAGAGAGCGAGCGTGAGTCTTGTGACTATCCCAATCATTTTAACAGGGGGGGGGGGGGCTTGGAAGCTTGGGTCCCTAGGTCACTGTCAGCTTTCCCTCTGTCTTAAAACCCTGACCGAATCAGAGGCACGCTGGCTGTCAGGGGCCAGTTCTCTGGGACTTTAGACGCATAGTCACTCCTTGTGTCAAGTATTGCTGTGGCCCCAGAGCCTAGGGCGAGCTCACTGAATTGGCAAGTTCCCCATTTTGGCTTTGACTTTCAGCGGGTAGCAAGGCCGAGGAGAAGGCTCCCTCATGAAGCTTGCTTGTTGGAAAGAACTTTACTTTCAGCTGAACATGTAGTTTGCCCAGTATCTTAAATGTCCAGGCAGTGTTATGTCTTTTATAAAATAACAGAATCTTTATTTCTGTTATGCAAGGACCCATGGGAAGTATGGCGCTGTCAGTCAGTCACACCCTGCCACCCAGTCTCACCTCTCGGGTTTCAGTTATGTCTCGGAGCGCTCCCTGGGCTGGGCTACCCGGGATGTGCGAGGGAAAAGCAGCCAAAACACCGTACGTGATTCCAGAGGGGAACAAGAGCGGCAGCAGCTTTTAATCTCACTGGCACTCACAGTGCTGTCGGGGACGCAGGCAGTGGGGGTCCACGGCACTCTTGCATTGGTCTGTGCCGGAAGCAGCCACCGCTCCCCCAGTTGTCAGCAAGGGCTACAAATGCAGCAAAGGGTTTTTGAGAGTCAATGACTCTGCCGCCTTCAGTATTAGTCACACAAAGGGATAGACAGGGCCGGCTCTAGGGCGGTGCGACCGGTGCCACCGCACCGGGTGCTGACTTCGCATGGGGGCGCCTGTTTGCTAATTTACACAGTTTTTTTAAAACACTCGCTGCCGCGTTCCAGGCCTCCAGCAATTTTCAGCAAAAAATTAAAAATGTTAAGTGAACTCCGGAGATTAATGTTCTTCCTGGAGAGAGACGGTAGTTTTGTCTCTTTCACCTGGTGGAAGTTTTGATTTAGTGCAGAAGGTTAATATGACTGCTGCATAGAATGTGTACCATGCAAATCCCAAAGTGAATATAGCATAAATAGGTCAGTGGGTTACTGCTTTCGACAGAGACTTCCTTTTGTCACTTGCAGTTTACAAGTTAAACTTCTAACAGTGAGCTATTAACAGTCATCAAAGAACTGAAATGCAGCCTTCAAGTATAGATTAGAGCATATTGATTCTTTCCCCAGACTTTTATCCCAATTTTGCACAAAGGGTTCATTGGGTAGACATTAATTTTGATTATTAAAGAGAACCCCTAACCATAGTGTTACGTTTTAAATTCTCTGTCTGTGCTTTTCCAGATCAAGCCCCCTAAAGTATGGATGATATATAAATCCTACCCATTGCAGTCCTCTGTTTTATGTAACGTTTCCTATACATTGATTTACACACGTATGATTGATTGTCTCTGTAGTGTGTGTGCAATGTAAAGTGTGCTGCCACCCTTCACTTTTATGATTGACACCATAAACTAATTAAATGCATTTGGAGAGAGAGTGTTTATGAAGACTGTTAAAGAGTGGTAGTGTAGGAATCCGTTGTGGAGGTGTTCGGGGGGGGGGAGGGAGCACCCAAAAACATTGTCGCACTGGGCGCCACCAGTGATAAAGCCGGCCCTGGGATAGAGGCTGCAGAGACTGGTGCAGTCAGTTGGTTTGGGGACCCTCACGTTTAAGGGATAAAGCTCTACCCATAGCTTGAGCAGAGCTGGGAGATCCGAGGGCTCAGCAGTTTTGAGACAGCCAAGTCACAAAGTGGGAAAGGAAAAGCTGTGGTGTCTGGGTCCTGCATTGGAGCTAGCAAAATCCTGCAGGTTGTTTTAGCAAAAAGGTGCTCACCGAGGGGGGCGTGGCTAGCAGCCAGGCAAGATGGCCGCAGCCTAACGGTGCTCCGAGGGTGAGGCCGCCTTCCCGCTAATCCGGGCATCAATCCGCTACGCAAGCTGTCCCCCAGTAACACAGCCTGTGAGCCTGAAGATAGCGGCACCGTCTGCGGCAACCCTGGTGCTCCTACGTGGTCGGGAACTCGTTCCACGCTGCCCGACATCTGCGGCCTGCACCGCCGGCCGCGACCGGGGCCTCGAGTGAGCTGGAGGCCGGGCGCGGTGCGGAGGGAGCCTGGGATCGGGTGGCTCAGAGAGGCGGCCGGCTCCGAACATCGCGCTGGAGGCGGCGGCGCTGTGGAGAGCGAGGATAAACGCGACGCTGGCTGTGTGGGAGAGTGCCCCGTGTTGAAACGCTGTCCTGCAGGCATCAGGAGACGGCCACTGACGAGGGGCTGGCGCCGACGCAATTCAGGGAGGACACATCTGGTTGCCCGGCCGTTTGGCCACGCGCTGTAATCGCCGGCTGCGGAGGTCCTGCGCCTCATGAACAGCTGCCCTTGGGTGGGCCCCGGGGGTCGTGCTGCGCGGGCGGAGGCCTTGGTAGTAGGAGTGCAGCAGTGATCGACCCTTCTGGCCCCCACTGACTTCAAGGTGAGCCTGCGGCCGGTCGGTCGTCCAGGGAGGAGGTGCTGTCTGCTGGGGGCTCCAAATTCACTGCGTTCTGCTCTGTGTGGTGGCCGGGGGTGTCCATCTGGGGCCCCCCACTCCCCCGCCTAGTGAGGCGCTCAGATGACTCGAAGCGACGTCCAACTGCCCAGACATGGCTGGGAAAGGGACTCGTGCGCATCAGCAGGGCAAATTAGACAAGTTCGCCTATACTAAAGACGCCGTCGCGGTGCCGGAGAAGACTGGGAGAGCGGAAAAGGTCGGGGAGGAGGCTGGGGCGCCTAAAGTGATGCTGGAGGACATTATGGCAACTCTCACTAAAGTGCAGACCACAGTGGGGTCTATCTCCACGGATGTGTCCCTCCTCAGAGCGGATCTCCAGAAAATGGCGACCAGGGTCACGGAAGTGGAGCAAGTGACGACCGAGTTAACGAAAGACACTACTTTTCTGCTCCAAAAAGTGTCCCAGCTCGAGGCGGAAACCAAGCGAATGGCAGCAAAGATGGACGATCAGGAAGGGCGCTCCCGGCGCAATAACGTAAGAATCACGGGAATTCCCGAAAGTGAAGGGAATCCCGCTATGGACCTGTATCTGGAAGAATTAATAAGAACTAAATTGCAGCCCAGGGGTCTCTCGTCCTTCTTCTCGGTGGAGCGCGCCCACAGGGTGCCTGGAGGTAGGCCTAAGGTTGGGGCGCCCCCACGGCCGGTGCTGGCTCGTATATTCAATTTTCGCGACAGGGATGCCATTCTTCAGACAGCCCGGGTGGCACCGCCGTTGCACATACAGAACTCTACGGTGGCGTTTTTCCCCGACTTCACGGCAGCGGTGGCGGCGCGGCGGAGGAGCTTCTTCGAGATCAAGAAACAGCTGAGAGCCAGGGAGCTGCCCTACTCCATGATCTTTCCGGCGCGACTGTGGGTGGTGGCGGACGGGAAGACGCTGTTCTTTGAGACGCCAGAGGAAGCGCACGACTGGCTCGAGGGCTGGCGGCTGGTGGGCAGCTCTGGACGCTATGATGGACGGAGGCGGCGCTCGGGGGGGACGGAGGACCCCGGTGCCCAGGATCCGATAGAGGAGGACTCGGACCGGCCGTAGGATGAAGTACGGTAACATGCTTAGTGTTCTTTTTTGGTCTCTATCGGTGCCGAGAACTTGCTGGCCTACGGGGATGGACGGTGCCTACTCAGTTGTACGTTGCCAGGAGGACAGTTGAACTTTGGGACAGGGGAAGTTCCTGGTCTTCCTCGGACCGCCCGCTCCACTTCACGCAAGTACTGTTCCAGGGTTTGGGCTGTGAGCACTCTGCTGAGTTGGGGAGGCGGGCAGTTTGGAGTCCGTATGGCAGGGAGGTGGGGGGGGGGGTAAGGGGTTGTTCGTAAGTTTTGTTCGGAAGTTTATGTTCAAAATGTCATGGTTATTTCAACAAACGGTACAAGCACCAAGCACAACAGGCACGGCCAGCGCCGATCCATCCGCAATGCCAGTTTTACGTTACTCAGCTTGCAGTGATAGCTGACACAGCGCCAGGGCAGTCCACTGAGTTCCCTCTCACTCCGGTGCAGCCTCTCTCCCTCCTCACGTGGAACGTGCGTGGCTTAGGAGATAAGATCAAAAGGGGTCTGGTCCTCCAGAGTCTCAAGAGGTGCTCCCCTGCGGTGGTCCTGCTGCAGGAGACCCACCTCATGGGCACGGCTAGTAAAGCAATGGACAGGTGGGGATATAAGATGGTAGCGCACTCTGAATTTTCCTCCGGTTCCCGTGGAGTGGGTATGATGGTGAAAAAGCAGTCCCCACTCATCATACATAAAGCCAAAACAGATGGTTCGGGGAGGTTCGCGGCTATCCTTACCCAGTGGGAAGGGCGTCCCTTGAATATTGTTTCGGTTTACATTCCCCCTGCCCTGCATGCCACAGCACTTCCGGCTCTGAGTGAATTTCTGCTTGATCTGCCGGAAGGGGAACTCATAGTGGGGGGAGACTTTAATGCGGTTATAGATGACATAATCGATCGCTTCTCGGCACGGGTTGGTGGCAAAGGGACCTCCCGCCTAGGGAGTTTTTTCGACGCCCTCGGGCTAACGGATATATGGAGGTTCCATCACCCAACGCAACACCAGTACACGTACCACTCTGGGGTGCACAATAGTTTGACTAGGATAGATTACTTCCTGGGTTCGGAGGGTGGTCTCCAGAATGTGGATAGCGTTGAAATTAGGCCCAGGGGCATATCAGATCACTTCTCGATACTACTACAATATACACGCTATCATCTGACTCGACGCCATATTTATTCCATCCACCCGGGTTATCTCCAGGTCCCCGCAATCAGCAGTGCGCTTGGGAAGGCGACGAATCTCTACTTTCAAGAAAACGCCTCGTCTGTAGACTCCCCCGCTATCCTCTGGGAAGCATATAAAACAGTCCTGAGAGGGCAGGCCATTGCATCTATTGCACAAGCGCGAGAAACATCTTGAACTGCGGTCACTGGAATTAGACCTGACTGCGGCGGAGGCACAGCAGGCCGCCGACCCGACGCCGGCGACCTCCAGAGGCTTGAGAGTGGCGCAGGCAAAATACAAGGAGCACCTGGCAGGGCTCACCAGGTAACGATTGGAGGCCACAAGGCACAGAATCTATGATGTTGGGGACAAGACCGGGAGGCTGCTGGCATGGTTGGATAAAAGAGAAAGAGGTTCTAGGTGGATAGCACGGATTAGCCCAGAGACAGGTCCGGTAACGACTGACCCGCGTGACATAGTGAATATCCTTGCAGAACACTTTCAGGCGGTCTACTCTTCCACTTCCTCAATGACGGTGGATGAGGCGCTGACTTATGTTAAGGATCTGGCCATGCCCAAATTGACCCCAGAAGCACTGACGGCCCTGGAAGCCGGTCTCACGGTGGAAGAAATACAGGTTGCGGTGGGGGCATTGCAGTCGGGTAAAGCGACGGGTCCGAATGGCATCCCGATCGAGCTGTAGAAGAGGGCGGTGGGGACACTTGCCCCCCACTTGCTTAATATGTTCTCAGACAGTCTGCAGAGAGGCGAACTCCCGCCTGATCAGCGCACAGCCACCATTGTGGTAATCCCAAAGCCAGGCAAGCCGGCAGATAAGTGTACTTCCTACCGCCCTATTTCGTTACTTAATGCGGAGGCAAAGATCTTGGCAGAGCTGTTGGCGACTAGGCTAACACCGCACCTGTCCGAAATTATATATCCGGATCAGTCTGGCTTCATGCCCGGCAGAAGTACGTCTCACAACCTAAGGCGCTTGCATAGCGCACTGACTCGGGCGGATCGCGTGGGAGAACCAGCGGTGCTCCTATCACTGGATGCACGGATGGCGTTCAACATGGTCGAATGGCCCTTTTTGTTCGCAGTACTACACCATCTGGGATTTGGGCCCAAATTTATTGCCTGGATTCTGCTTTTGTACACCAAGCCGATGGCTCATATTACGGCCAACGGGCATATGTCCACAGACTTCCCCCTGACGCGGGGCACGCGTCAAGGCTGTCCCCTATCGCCGTTGTTATTTGCCCTTGTGATCGAGCCTCTGGCGGCATGGATACGCTGGGAACCTTCGATAAGGGGACTCAAGTGGTCGAATGGTTGGGAAGACAGAGTCTCGCTTTACACGGATGATGTACTGCTGTATCTGGCCTCCCCGCGGCGCTCCATCCTAACACTACTCAATATTTGCAAAGTCTTTGGTAGGGCATCGGGGTATACGATAAACTGGTCTAAATCTGTCCTGTATGTGCTGCGAGGCCCTCCAGCGCAGCTACCGGCGGATTGCCCCCTTAGGGTGGCAGACGGATCATTTAAGTACTTGGGTATTCACATCACAGTGGATCAAGCAGATTTTTTCCAAAAGAATCTTCGGCCCCCACTGGACCGTCTCAAGCGGGATGCCCGCCATTGGGGTGCTCTGCCACTGACCCTGTTGGGGAGGGCGGCGCTTTTTAAGATGATGTCCCTGCCTCGCTTCATCTACGTGTTGGAAAACACACCGTATCAAATACCACTGGCGTTTTTTCGTACAATTGCGGCGCAGGTGACGGGCCTTCTGTGGAGTAATGGGCCAGCGCGTATTTCGCAGTCCAAGCTAACCCGCAGCTGGTACGACGGGGGGATAGCACTTCCCGACATCCAGCTTTATTACTGGGCGACACAGCTAAAGGTCATTAACCAGTGGCTCCACGTCTCACAATCTGACCCCGCATTCAAAGCAGACAGGGACATACTCGGTACACGGGGTATGTTATCGCCCTTATACGACGGTAGGCTAACCCCAGACCTAATTGGCCCCCTGAGGCAGACTGTGGCCATATGGCATGCGGCCCAGGCTAAGCTGGGGTGGAGAGGAGTCCTGACCCAGCTTACGCCTTTGTGGGATACGAAGCGGCTCGGGAGGCTTAGGCACAATAAGGGCTTTGATAATTGGGACGACATTGGGATTTCCACGGTGGGTGACATGTGGCATGGGGGTGCGGTGGTCTCATTCTCGCACCTGCAACAGCAATATGAGCTGGCGCCCTCGGAATGGTTCCGTTATACCCAAATCAAACATGCACTGCTGTCACAGCTAGAGCCTGGCGCCGAGGTCCCGGAGGCGTCGCCAATGGAGGATAGGTTGCTCACAGACTATATGCCTAAGAGGGCCACATCGTTCACATACCGTAAGCTCATAAATAACCTGCCTGACCCTATGGGACCCTTACGGGAGAAATGGTCCAGCAATGTGGGGGACTTTGATGACCCGGAGTGGAGGGAGGCACTGGCGTCCCCCCGGGAGGCGGGGATACCCTCTAGGCTCCGGTTGGTACAGCTCCGGATTCTGCATCGGTCATATTACACCAGATACACCCTACACAAAATAGGTAGGGCGCCCCACCCATTCTGCTTGCGCGGCTGCGGGGAGGAGGATACCTTCTATCACACCATATGGGAATGCACTGTCATCCAAGAATACTGGAAGCGGGTGATGCGGACACTGTCCCAGTCGGGGGGAGTGTCGCTGGTGCCAGAGCCCAGGCGTTGTCTGCTAAACGTGTGGGAACCCAACGACCTTAGCCGACAGGCTCAGAGCTGGGCCACGCTGGGGATTGTGCTAGCTAAGCGGAACATAGCTCAGAAATGGGGATCGGGAGAGGCACCGCTGCTGTCTGTATGGGGAAGGGACATGGATAGGGCTATGTTGGCTGAGAGATCGGTGTTCATCGGGCGGGGGTGTCCACAAAAATGGAATAAAGTGTGGGGGGCATGGAACAAATACAGAGGGGGCATATGTGAACCACCGCAAGCACAGGAAGATGAAGCCTCCGACACTGACTGAGGAGAGGGACTCGGGAGCAAATATCGGGGGTAGGGATGTCGGACTTGGAAACTTGGGCGGAGGCGCTGCAGGAGGATTGGATGTAGGGTTAGGGGGAGTGCTGGTTACTGCTGGGGAATGACTTTGCTATTCTCATCTAATGTACTGTACCGTTATGTGCGAAAACAATAAAAATCTTTTACAAAAAAAAAAAAAAAAGGTGCTCACCCACAAGGAGTCAGTGCAGGATGCGTCAGGCCAAGGAGGTTAGATACCTTGGGAGAACCACCACTAGTAAGACAGGTTCTGGGTGAACCAGTCTGCTAGATTACACCGAAAGGGGAGAAAGTGTTTTGATAATGCGCATCATACTCGCCAGTCTTCCCCAACGTCTTCAAGACTCTGTGGTGGTCATCTGGGTCGCGATGGGCAGTGGTCACAACAACCGGTCCGGAAAACAAAATTCCTGACAGCAGCATATGACAGCTGGACTTAGGGCTCTGGGTTGAATTAAGGCATGTTTTCCACTGCCAGGCCCTTTTCCTCTTCCTCTTCTCAGGACGCCGCAGCAAATATTTGTCATTAGTCCGGAAGTATATTGCCTTCTCCATCAAGGGAGGAAGACACGTATCCCGACTCTGGTCAAATCCTCTCTCTGTACAAGTATATAAAGCTTCCTCAAGTGCAAAGATTAACTCAGAGCTGACATACAAGACCTGTATATATCTAGAAGCAGTGGTGGATGGATCCAAGCCAACCTGTCACTCACATTCAAAGTTAACCCCAAACTTTTGGAAGTAACCAATGGTTAAAATTGCTCCTTTCATGTAGGTATTGTTCATTACCATTTTAACCAATGAACAAAGGTGCACTGTCACATTGATTTCCCTGGAAAAAGGATACGTTCCATAATGTCCACCCCTCGTCCTAGTCGTAACTCATCATCTCACCAGTTTCTTCCAGCACCCCACACTTACTGTCTCTTTAGCTCGCTCATGCAGGCTCATTTTCATCCCTGGATTTTCCCTGTGTCACTTTTATTGCAGCTTTCTGTTCCTATATCTCTTTTCTCTCTCTCTCTCTCTCTCTCTCTCTCTCTCTCTCTCTCTCTCTCTCTCTCTCATTCGTGCTCTGGGTCAAAGTGTGGTGATGAGAAAAGAGTCCAAGTCTTCAAAAGGCAGTGCCGGTGCCTACCACCTGCAACCACTTGCTCAAATCAAGCAAAACACCTTTTCATCATCATAGAGCTATTTCGACCCCAATGCTCGCCTCCCACCTTTGCGTCAACATCCAACATAATAAAAGGATTTCATTTCATTTGGCACATATCTACTCCTCAAAGCATGTCATGCGTA
Source organism: Triturus cristatus (assembly GCF_964204655.1). Taxonomy (NCBI): domain Eukaryota; kingdom Metazoa; phylum Chordata; class Amphibia; order Caudata; family Salamandridae; genus Triturus; species Triturus cristatus. The sequence continues at coordinate 760,684,616 of NC_140580.1, forward strand.
TTCGAGTACTTCACAAACTAAAACTCAGCACAAAATTAAATCTAACACAATTGTACAAGTTAGAAGGTAGACAACAGTACAAAACCAAACTTCACCCAGGAATCGGAAATGTAAACTCGTACATTTGCAAGTTCTCATATAAGTGCAAATACTTTGGGAGTAGAGGTTACTCCGCAGAGAGGCAATTCCGGACCCTAATTGCTGCACCACGTGAAAGAGTGAACTAAAGTCTTTCATTTATAAACCCAGGGTTTCGCCAGATGCAGGATCCTCTGTCTCCATAAAAGTCGCTGACTCCCTTGGATTACTACCATATATAGCAAAAGTACTTTCCTGACACGATGGATTGGCATAATAAATGCCTGGCCCACTGTTCTCAAATCATCAGCTCACATGTAGGACTTCAGGTTCAGTTACACTGAAACTGAAGATTTCTCAAATTCTGGATATAACTTTATAAACTGAGACCTGAATCCAGTCTATGACCAAGCGTCTTGTTATGACGGACTAATGTGGGTCCCATCCATAAACATCTTGCTCAGCCACTGCAAATTTCATGAGAATGACACAGATAAAAAGAGGCGTAGAAACTTCTTGTGGGGGCTTAAATGTAGATGATGTAAGGCCGCCCAGACCTTGATGACAAACCCAATAATCCCAAAAAATGGAACCCATAGAGATGATTGGATATTATCCACATATTGATGTACCAAAATGTTGACGGAGTTCAAGAAGACTCATGGGGGCTCAGTTTGCATTTTGAAATGGGATGGAGCAAGAGGTGAACCCTGATGGATGCAGTAGGGAATGGGAACAAGACCTGCACAGAAATTACACATCCTTAGCACCTGAAAGTGACCAGCCAGAAAGCAGGACAGAGACTATGCACTGGTCTATCAAATTCCAACCAGACTCAAAGATTTGCAACAAGATTCCATTGGAAATCAGATCGAAAGACACAAGAAATTCAGTAACAATGACTGGCATACATTTCCTAAATTCAGTATTTGGAGCGCATCACCAAGCATCTAAATGGTGGCTGTGCCTACACCTGCCTAAAAAAGGTTTTGGGACCTTAGCAAATTGTTACCAGCCACATGTGTACTGAACTGAGTAGGGACTCAGCATTCCACAGAGTTTACCAGCATAATGTGGCAGGCAGCAGGTCAGAAAATTATATGGTTTCCATTGAATGTACACAGGGTCCCTGTCAACCAGGTCCCCTGTGCCAGATCGTCTTCCCTAAGACTGTACCACAATTGGCCACTTCAGTCCCCCCCCCCGGAAGTCTCAGTAAATGGTACCCTGATACCTAGGGCATTGGGACTGAAGAGGATCCCCTAGGCACCCCCTGTCCAAGGGTATGCAAACTGCCACTGCAGCCTGCATGCCTTGGCGCACAGAAAAACGACAAAGTCGACATGGCACACTGCCTGTGCGCCATGCCCAGCAGCACTGCTTCAAGTATAGGTAAGTCACCCCTCTGGCAGGCCTTACAAACCCTAAGGCAGGGTGCACTATATCTCAGGTGTGGCCATTTTTACAGGACTAGTTATGCCCCTACAATATTTAAGCCTATTCTTCATATTGTAAGTGCCAGTGAAGCCATAGAGATTACATGGGCTGGAAACTCGACAACTCATGTTCCCCAGCACCATGACGGCTTTATTGAACCCAGGAGTGTTTAGTACCAAACACTTCCTCTCAATAAATCCACACTGATTACAGTGTGGGATTTATTGAAACATGTACCCAGAGGGCACCTCAGAGGTGCCCCCTGAAAACCTACCAACCCTGGTGTGGTCTCTGATTGGCTTTAGGCAGCCTGCCATGACCAGACATGTTTCTGTACCCCTGGGTCGAGGGCCCCTGTTCTCTGAGGCCAAAAACAAAGGCCATCCTGGGAGGAGGTGTCACACTCCCTTCCACATGATGAGCACAGTGCTCAAGAGGGAAGCTTCAAAGGCCTTGTTACCTTTGTAATGCAACCCCAGCCTTTGCTGCTAGCGGCAGATGGCAGCCCTCCAGTTCAAACCCCCACTTTTAGCTGGAGAACCGTCTGGAAAACTTAGTGAGAAGAGGAGCTTTGCCTCCCTTCGCCAACTCCACCCCTTGGATGCTGGAGGTGAAGTGAAGCACATTTTTCAGTGCCCACCATCTTGAAGATTGTAAAACGTATCCAATCAGGGCTAGGGCTATGCCCCCCTACCACAGGAGGGTGGCATAATAGAGGGTGTAGACACCCCAGGTAAGGAACCCATTGACCCCTACCTGTCACTTTCCTGTAATTCCCCTAAATCTAGTATTTAGGTGGCACCCCCAGACCGTGAAATCAGACTCCTGACGACCTAAGAAGAGCCGGACACTACAGCATCACACCAGCAGAGAAGGCTGCAGAAACCAACTGACTTGGCCCCAACCCTACTGGCCTGTCTGCAGTCCTTGGCAAACCTGCATCAAAAGAGGACCTGCCCTGCAGCCCAGCGACATCCAAAGCCTTGGGAGGACTGCCTGCCTTCGACAAAGATCAAGAACTCCAGTGGACAGCAGAACTGTCCAGAAGAAACCAACTTTAAAGAACAAAGAACTCTGTCCTCAGGAACCGCGAATCCACCACCAGACCCATCCCTGCACACAACGCCCACGGCCCAAGTCCAAGTGGCCTAACGGCCCTGTGAAGATTTCACAGCACTTCTGAGCAGGAGTCCAACGTGGGCTGACCAGAATTCATTTTGACGCCTGCTGCCTCAACTTGAAGACTCCCCTTGACCGCGACCTGCCCGGTAAGTCTTTTCCAATGCCTAAGGACACCCCTGCACCCAAAGCCCTTGGGGCTTGAGGAGAATGACCAATGGTGCCCCTACGTCCTCTAGCATCTCTATTTACCTGGGCAGCTGTAGGTTTTCTTCATACGGACTCCTGGCCTGATCCTGCAGCCTTTCTTCAAAACCGATGTTCCCCACTGGTTTGCATTGGGCGCCTGACCCAGTGATACCACTCTGCACCAGTCACCCCTGTATTGCTCAGGGTGTAAGTTTGGTGCTGCCTTTTGGCACCCCCTTGTGGTTACCTTAAGCCCCGCAGACTGAGATACCAAACCTCTTTACTCACCTGTGATTAGCATCTCTTTGATTACCCCCTTACTCCATTGGATAACATTGGCGCCAGAGTCTGAATTTGAACCCTGCACCCAGCCGCTCCTGTGCCGCTGGAGGTGCAGATTTGCTTCTTACCTGAACCTTGTTTGGTGATGATTCTTCATCCTGAAAACCAAGCCTCTAAGTGGTATGCTTACCTGCAAAACAACATTCTTGTTTTCCTCCCATGGGTTAACATTGCTGAACTGAAAATTGCACTGTGCCCACTTTTTAATGTGAAAAGTATTTTTCTTGAAAAACGTACTTACCTTTTTAGGTATTTCTTGGTCTTAAAATGAATATTGGAAGAACCTTATTTTTCTAAAATTGGTGTGGATCTCCTTTTTGTCATTTATTAGTCATTGTGTGCATAACAAATGTCTTACACTCCTCTGTGTTAGGCCTAAGGCTGCTTGACCACGCTACCACAAATAGAGCACTTTGGGGTTACATTGAGCCCTGTACACTTCTGGGGAAATCACTGGACTCTTTACACTATTTAACCACTTAGTGGTATATCACATAAAGTGCAAGCTTCCTACACAGTCTTAAACGCCTAGGCTTGAATACACCCTCAAAATATCCAATGGACGTCGTAACTGTTCCCATTAAGGACAGATCCTCCAAGGAACCCAGATTAAAAGACATACAGAAACACTCATTCTTTGAAACAAGATCAGGAGATCAATTTACAGCATAGATATCAATATCTTTCTTGGTCAAGGGTAACTTTCTGGAGAAATATTAGTACATTTCTTTATTTTTGTGATCACCAAAGAGAACATTAACTTTGTTTTATTTCCATCGTTTTCACCTTGAAATTCTTTATTAAAAAAACACATTTTACCTGTCTTCAGCATCACACTACGATTCTCTCATGTCTCCAGGTTTGCATTTTCACTTTATGGATTTAAGACTCTTGAACGTGTAGTCCTTCTTCAAATATGTGTGCCTTGCAGAAGCCATGAGTTATGGCGTGTGTTATGTGCAATCATAACCATAAGTGCCAATTTTAAGTAATTTTGCATGTTTCAGCCAGAACCATTGCTCAGTTGTTAACTGTGACTACATAAATAAGGATTTGGTGCTTGACTATGGGTTCAGTGCTACCCATTCAAAAACACGGACTTAAAAAATAACTCCAAGCACCTCGCAGTTACCTGGGTTCACCAACTTTATTTCAGACACGACAGAGGTTGCGTAAAAAATAATACGTTCAAAGAACCCCACTTAAGGGCCGATTTACAGTGAGTGGTTGCCCTGAAAGACAGGATGCACCATATGTTATGTTATGTTAATTATATTTAATATAGTGCTCAAATCGCCCTAGGGCATCTCGGCGCTGCCTACAGCAACAAGCAAGTATCCACCATACGACAACTTATTTGCTTTATAAATTTCTGATACAGGATAATTTTTCTTGTTCCATAATTCTGTAGATCTTAAGGCATTTCCAATATCTATGTTTGGAGGCATTTGCAGCAAGTTACTAGCAAAAGTTTTAAGGCTGGTGATTAATTTTAAAATACAACGGACTAAGTGCTGACTCTTTAATGCTGACGAGCCTTCACTCCATTTGGTACAAATGTCTCAAAAATGGATATTGGCATTACAACCTGGAACACATAATTAAAAGAGTACCCAATGATGGGTGCTAGGCTACTGTGGGAAAGTAGACAACACATTCTTCCAGAATCCCCCCAATTGCCAACCTTTCATGTTTTCCAAATGAAGTGCTGGAGACGGCACCGCGCGGAGAGTTGCCGTGACTTGAAAAGTGACACCGGTTAGTTATGGTTGTCGAAGAATGTGGCAAGCTTCCGCTGAGGCCTCAGGGGCACAGCTCGTTAGCAGCTTTCCAGGGTGCTTCTGCAATGCTAATAAGATTTCACTTCCAGGGCTTCAGTCTCGGTCTTTCTGGCAAACCACTCTCAAGAGCAACTCAACATCTTAAAACTTTATTTTCGAGATTCCAGCGCTTGGACCCTTCTTCGGACCACTATGTCAACGCACTTTTTTCATAATTTTATGAAACACTTTATTTTAAAAAGTGCTGATCGAAGGATAGCGGACCACATATCGAACAAAAAACTAATAATGCACCAGAACACACAGACGACGCTACGCCAATTAAGCAAGCTCAGTGGCATATATTATTATAACAAAATACAAGGAATATCACCAAACTTTATATTTTTTGTGCTGTCACCACATTACTAAAATGAAAAGAACAGTAAGGAGGTGGGGAAAAGTAGAGAGGAAAGGGAAAGCATTGCCAACGGATTTTCAATTGGAAGCAGAAAGTTTTTAGATATAAGGATTGCAAGCAAACACTAAAAACTAATGTGGTTTATTAGGACTTCGCTAACCGTTCCTGAAGCTAAATGTGGGAGTTCTTTTTTGCACATTTGCAGCTACAACTGTCCCTCACTTATACAGAATTGGAGCAATGTTGTTGATTGAATGAAAGGGCTGGTTTATCTAGTTATTCTGTTGGGGCTATGGGTGTTTGTATGTGTTGGGTGGTTCTAAGAGCTCTGATATCATGGTGGTGTAAGTATTGAGGTGGAGAATTGGTGGGTGCAATTGCATTCTTTTTTGCTGTCTTCTGTTAGGTTTTCTTTGGGTATGGATAAGGGAAGACAGTTTTAGTGTCTTCTAATGGACCTCTCTGATCGTTTTGTATTTTTGGAAGGCGTTTCTTGAGTGATCTATGGTGGTGGTGGTTAAGTGTTGAAAAATCTATTACATTTTTGCAGTTTAAGATAAATGGGTATGCTTACTTTACCCCCATAGGGCTTGTGTGGGGGGAGAGTGTGTGTATATGTGTATGTGTGTTAGCGAGAGAGAGAGAGAGAGAGAGAGAGTGAAATTGATGGTGTGCAATGTGAAAGGTATTCTGTGGAGGTCCCTTTGAGTACCCGCACAACATAGTGGTTCTTCTCTGATTTGTTTTTGTCCTTCCCCTTGGTGTGGCAACATCTATATCGCTACCACAGGGCGTCAGCACTAGTGACCCTGTAGATGATTACCCATCAGAAAGGCCAGCAGAATATACATCTTTTCCGAGACAAGCGCACGTCGGCTTAGTACCAGTATCTGAGCGCAGTTTCAACTTTATGACATGCTGACTGTCACCTTGCAAACCAGAAATGTTGGCCAATGTCAGTCAAAGCTAATTCACATAACTTGACCCATTGTTATTAATGTTCCCTCTGGCCTCCAGGAAAGCCCAGAAAGATGCACCCATTTCTGATTTGAAGAGAGTTGACATTTGAGAATAAAGCTTGGGGCTCCATTTGTCTTGGTTTATTGCCATTACTCTAGAAAAATAAGAAACAATGACCCCATCCATCCAGGAAATTGTACTTCATCTGGACTATGAGCGCTAGCCCAGATAGGCCCAGCACGTCGCATTGAGAAGCAGGAGTTGTAATGCATGTAGATTGCATAGTTCTGTGAGGCACTAGATGTGTTGCCTTGCTCTGCATGGTAGTGTAATACACAAGGAAAACTGGGACACTGTATGTTGGCTGGGCATGCCCCCCCATGCTAGGTATAGAAACAACATGAGGCTGGATCCATCATCTGCACATGGATACCTATGTTGAGAGCAAACCATCAATGGAGCTGGTGACGCTGGTATACATATATATTTTTTTAAAACACAGAATGTAGAAGAGCAGCCTGATGTCTGTAGGCTTGAGAACCTCAATTTTGGCGAATTACCAAATCACCAATTTAGTGGTGAATCAATGGGCCCTACATGAAGTCGCAGTCCCACGGGGAAAAAAAAGTAACAATCTGACAACTTCTAAAAAGTCAGGTATTTTAAGTGTATGCCATTTTGCTAAGGAAATTGAGCTATCTAGCCTAGTTACTACTAAGAATTTTTCTACATCTAAGTTTTCTGCAAAACTTCCAGTCTACCTTATGCTCCACCCTACCTCATGTTCACAATGCGAATGGACCCTACCAGGGATGGGAAGCTCTTTCTGACCCAGAAACTGCAAAGATTCTCAAATGCAGAAGCAAGATAACTTAAACATATCCATCTGCAGCACCACATCTCACCTGCCCTCCAAGTGCATCAATAGCTATCCTCTGTCAGACGCTCGGCCTTCAGAACTCTCTTTATTCATCTAAGACAAGGGATCCTACTTCACCCAAGGAACGCTACAAAAAGATTCAAAGAAGAAAACACTTTGGTCTAGATAGACACCCTAGCTGACCATCCATCCCTAAAAGAAGAAAGGATTTTAGTGGAAAGACCTTTGTAAAAGTGACAAAACGTTGGAATACTCTCCTGGCAAAGACAAGGAACATCCAAGACCACCTGGAATTGAGAAAAGCAACAAAGACTTGGCTTTTACCAAGATGATCCCACAGTAGGCAAACAGTTATCATTACTAGGATTGTTGTAAGTAGAACTATGCCCACACTGACCCAAAGTTTGACTAAATGTCCCTAAAGATCTACCTCATGTGCCACCATCTGTCACTATGCCTTGTTCTACTTCACACATAAGTGCACCTACAATTTGCAGCACCATGTGAACAGCCTCCGCAACACAAGCACATCAATAAATACTTCCACATAGGGCACACTGCATTCCTGCCCTTTCTTTCCATTCATTAGCATCAATGAGCACAAGCAATCCATCTCTCATGCTTTTCACTCCACTGCACATCAAGGTGCAGCGACAATAGCAAGAGTGCAACTCGGGGCCAAATGCACAAAATACTACTAACATAGATAGGCCTGGCGCTTTAAATGGGCAGATACTGAGTAACCTCAATTCTTCAATTTGAAAGGGTTAGTATCTGAACTCGCAGAGGTTTAGTACTTATAATAAGATAGCAATGGCACTTCTCAGAGATAATGCGCACCTGCACTTTCATATTTTCATTTTAAGCACTGTATTGCCGCAAACCAGACACACACTCTCCCATTCAGGCACTCCAGTGCAATAGCATGATTCCTACAGTGGGACGTTTGAAGTCCAATATAAATGCAATTTCACTACAATTCAGTTCTTCTGAATAGTCATTAAATAGTAGAAACGGAATACTAAAAATTAAATGGCCACAATGTGATAAAATATTAGTGCACAAACGTGCCTGTCACTGCTTTAATACAAGCTATGTATGGGAAACAGCAGGAAAGTGCCCCTTTGTGACATGGTCACCCCCCACATTTTGCCTAGAACATGATGTGATTTCAACTGGAAGTGCACTGGGTTCCTTCTAACCAGGTTTCCAGTGGCAGATCGCCTTCCCCCAAAACTTTACAATTGTGTCCCCAACTGGCAATACCTTAAGTACTCTCTGTAAGTCCTTAGTAAATGGTACCCCTGGTACCTAGGGCCTGAGGTACTAAAGAGGGTCCCCAAGGGCTACAGCACGAATTGTGCTACCCTAAGGGACCACCCACCAAACTCATGCAGGGCTGCCATCGCAGGCTGCATGTTTTGGTGCAGACAAAAGTGAAAACAAGACATGACACACATCCCTGTGTGCCATGTCCCCTAACACTGCATGTAATATTTGTAAGTCACCTCTACAGCAGACATTACAGTCCTAAGGCAGGGTGCCTCATGCTACACGTGAGGACATATCTGCATGAGCAGATATGCCCCTGTGCTGGTCAGTTACATTGCTGCCTGTACAAGTGATCAGGGAAGCCATTTTAACCCGTGTGCTGGACACTGGTGAAAACGAGTTACCAAGCTACATGATTGCTTCACTGAAAATAGAGTTGTTTGGTATTAATTATCTCATATTCACAAACCCACTTTGATTCTAATGGTGGATTGGTGAGTACATGCACATAGAGGCCACCTTAGAGGTGCCCCCTGAAAACCTTCCAGCCTCTGGTGTGTTGGCTGACTGGTCTCTGCCAGCCTGCCACTGAGACAGATTTCTGATCTCCTAGGGTGAGGGCACCTGCTCTCGAGAGGTCAGAAACAAAGCCTGAAAGGGAAGAGGGTGTTCACACCCCCTCCCTCAGGATGACCTGCTAATTAGCATTTAGAGGCACAGAGCATCAAAGAAGTCCCTGCCTTTGAAATGCAAATCTGTCTCCTCTCACAGAAGGGTCAGGTAGGCGTGCCCATCTCCAGGCCAGTACCAACCCTAAGGTGGGCTAACTGACGTGACCACAACTTTGTAAAAGCAAATTTAGGAATTCTGGGAGAGGGTTATGCCCATTACCCACAGGAAGTAGTCATATAGGGGGCATAGTGGCCCCATGAGTAAGTAGCCCATTAGCTACTACCCTACACTCCCAAAAAAAAACTAAATTCAGTATCCAACTGAGCTAAAAGAAGAAGACGAGTTTGAAGTGTTGCAAAGAGCAAGAACTGAAGCACCAGCAAGTGACTTGGCACCAACCCTGCCGGCATGCCTGCTGACTTCGACATTTGCACCAAAAGACGACTTGTCCAGTGGCTGCCGAGCCCCGAAAGTACGGTAGACCTGCCATCATTTCACCCAGGAACCAAGAACTCCCAAGAATTAGGGGACCTGCTTCCCTGCAGGCAACCTAAGACCAGTGACCGCAAAAACCCGACGCCTGAAGACCCCACTGCACCTGTTGCTCAAAGCCTGAGTTGAAGTGGGCCAAGGGTGTTATTGTGGTCCTCCAGCCCTCCAGAGACCGAGTCCAATGTGGTTTCACCCCCAGTGAACTCTCCAACGCCGCCTGCAGCCTCTACATGCAGGCCCCCTCTACTGCGAATGCTCTTGGTAAGGAAAACCCGGCACCTAAAGACACCTCTTCACCCGTCGCCCCTGGGCCTGGAGAACAGCATCATGAGGACCAAGCCCCCCTGTTGGTTCAGCCAGACTGGCCTCCTAGTCAAAGCCTGCAGCCTCTTTACACAAAGACTAATCTCCATAGAGTAACATTGGGAACTCAATGCTGTTTTGCACCGCTGCATTCGGCCGCACTAGTGCCGCTGGTGGTTTTCATCAGGTTCTGCCTTGGACCTTGCCCACCATGCACTTTAACTCCTGGAGACTAGTCCCATACATCACTGTATTGTACCTACATGCCATACTAGCTTTTTATCCCAATGGATAACATTGCTGCTTCTGAAAATTGCACTGTGTAGACTTTTTAAATACAAACATATTTCTGTTGAAAAAATGAACTTACCTGATCACACTGGTTCCGGTGTGGCTCTCCTTATTGATTTGTGTGTCTCACTTGTTGACTATTGTGTGTATTTGTGCATGTCTAACACTACCCTCTGATAAGCCTACGGCTGCTTGACCACACTGTTCCCTAGAAGAGCACTTTGGGATTGCTAGAGCAAGCCCCTGTCCACTTACAAGGAAACCCATGACTCTTTGCATGATATATCTCAGTTTGAGATATCATTGTAGGAATCTGGCTCTGTATATATTATACCAAAAAGAGGTATAGTGTGCACAGAGTCTAGTGAGTCCCCAAAGGTATGGCAGAGGTTTAAATAGATACTACCTTAGTCTCACTTTAGTGGTAGCTGGGCTGAGCAGTTAGGCTTATTAGAGGGTAGTGTGAATGCATTTAGTCTACATACCATACAAAGCAGGAACACACACTCAATGACTGACTCCAGGCCAATGGTTGTAGAAAAATATGACTTCAGTTATTTTTATTTCTAGGAACCAAGTTGAACTCAGTTACAGGCAAGTAGACTTTAATGCAATACTTTTAAATGACTAGCAATAGGTTTGTATCAAACTATACTTTGCATGTGCATGAAATGCTTTTCAGTACAGTAAAAGATACTTTTTATGCAGGATCACACTCAGTACAATACAGTGAGAGACTAATGCAATCCTATGGGAAAAATGCAGGTGAGTAACTTACAGATAATTAAGTGGTTTTGAAGGTCAGTCTCCAGGCGTTTTGGTCAACACTTGGTAAGGGTCGGACCAAGGTAGGTACCGCACCATCATCAGCACTGGGACAGCCGGGTGCAGAGGTCACTAGGCCCAATGTTATCCTATGGATACTGGGGCACCTCGAAAAGGCACCGGTTACAGGTAAGTACCTGTGGTCCAGGGAAACAGGCCCTGGGGGTTAAGATCAGCACTGGATGGGCCACGAAAGAGCACAGAGACTGCACCACCAGCGGCGCAGGGGCGGCCTGGTTCATAGTGCAAAGGAGGCATCAGGGGCCCCTTTAAAGCCAATGGAGATCCTCGGTTGGAAAAAACAATTGCAAGCTCGGATCCGAAGGTTGGCGGAAGGAATCCCATGACTGGAGAGCTAAGTTGGACAGTGGGGGGATGCCAGGACACCGTCGGTTGGGCACACCAAGGCCAGGGGCGCCGGGTGCAGGTGTGTCTTACGGCATCGGATTTTCTCAGGTCGTGCGACTCTTTAGTTTAAGGCTGCAGGCGTCGAGGCGGAGGTCATGAGAAGTCGTCCGACCTTGGATCCCAGGTCAGGATTGCCAGGAAGATTTCACTTAGTCGGTGGGCCACCTTGACTTGGGAAGTGGGTGTTGGGTAAAGAGTGGTGCAAGTGTTGCGGATCCGCCTGGATTCGGAGCCCTTGTGTTAGTTTCTTGGCTGGACAAATCCAGTGTCCACAGGAGACAAGAGTCTTTGTTGAAGACCTCCGGTGTTCTTAAAGGTTGCGGCCTGGGGCTGCACTGGTTTCTTGGAGCAGGATAGCCGGAGGAGGAGACAGGCTGGTAGGGCTGGGGCCAAGTCAATCGTCGTCTTCTTCTCCACTGCTGCACGGCTCTCCGGTCCTTCTCCTTCGTAGGTCATACAATATGAGAAACAAGATTCATAGAAGCCCTCAAATACTAGATTTAAAGGGCGTTACTGAGGTCGAGGGGCAGTAGCCAATGGCTACTGTCCCCACGGGTGACTACACCTGTTGGGTGCCCGCTCCCTTTGGGGAGAAGGGCACATCCCTGTTCCTATTGGGCCTAATTCTCCAATTCAAAATGGAGAATTTCTAAGAGAGGTGTTCACCTCAGCTTCTGGCGACCCTAGGGGTGTTCCATGCCAAGGTGGACACTCCTACTCTGCTTGCTAATTTTCCCGCCTGTCCTGCTGACAAAATTAGGGTCTGGGCAGGGGGGCGGGCATCTCTGCTAGTTGGGGCTGCCCAAATCAGCACATCACAAGTTGAGAGCCTTTGAGGCCCACCGCCAAGTGTTGCTGTCCCTGCCGGGGGGGGGGGGGGGGAGGGGGGTGAAGCACCTCCACCCAGAGCAGCCTTTGTTTCTGACCTCTGACAGCATAAAGGCTCTCACCCCATAGGGTCAGAAGCCTGCCGGGTGGTGGTTGGCTAGTGGGGATCAATATCAGTCAATTCACTAAAAGTTGGCAGTTTTTCTGGGGGCATTTATAAGATGCCCCCTGAGTGTAATTTATAATAAATCCAACACTGGCATCAGTGTAGGTTTATCATGCTGTAAACTGTAGGAGCATAGGGCTCATGCAGCTGTGCCCTCACCCGTGGTATGGTGCACCCTGTCTTAGGATTGTAAGGCATGCTACAAGGGAGACTTAACCATGCCACAGGTAGTGTTGGTAGGTATGGCAGACAGGGATGTGTGCCATGTCGACTCTTCAGTTTGGTCTACACCAAACACGCAGCATGCAATGGCAGTGTGTGAGCGTTAAGGTGAGAAGTCTCCGATGGTGGAATGTTACATGCTGTAGCCCTCAGAGGCCCTCTCTGGTCACAGGGCCCTTGGTACCAGGGGTATCTTTTACAAGGGACTTACATGTGGCTCAGAGGTGTGACAATTGTGGAAACAAAGGTACAGTTTTAGGAAAGAACACAGGCCTCAGAACCTGATTGGCCCAGGGGACACTCAGTCAAGTTAGCATCAATTATCTGAAAGGTTAAGAGGTAACCATGCAAAAATAATCACTTTCCTACACACAGATAAATAGTCAACTTCCTATAGAAATGCTATGATTACTACCTCCCCAATATAGGTGGGTGAACGGCTGAAGGACTCAGCCAGAGGCCTAACTCTGACTCGGCTTTAGGTCCGGTTAGGCCCTCAAGCACTGTAAGAAAGTAGGATCTGCTTTCATGATCACCCCCACTTTTTGCTGCTGTCATTATGTTTTACTGACTAGTCTGACTGGGATCCTGCTAATCAGGACCCCAGTCTCTATGCTTCTTCCCTAAATTGGACAAGGTGAGTACTTAGGTACTCCCCAGATTGGCTACTGATGTAGCCTTGTAAGTCCCTAGTATATGATGCTAAGGTACCCAGAGCATAGGTACACCAAGGATCCCCATAGGCTGAAGCATATATTATACCACCCATGGTGTTATGTTTTGTAAAGTACCCCAATATAGGCCTGGGTAGTCCTCTAACCGTTCACTGCATTTTCCCTGCCATTGTACCACATAACGGTTTTTGGTATTGACCTTTTACCTAGTTAGTTGCTGCATAAATGTGTGGTTTTCCCAGAAAACTAGCCTTGTTTATTATGCATGAGGATTCTTAGAATCGTAGTAGGATTACTATAGTCTGAATAATAACTATCTATAAGGGTCATCCCTTTGGCATCCTCGGCCGACATGACACAGCAAGGTAGAAACCCTGAGGGTACCTTTTTGGGTATATAAACACCATATCTTTGCTGAGGCAGGTAAAGGAGAAAAGACTTCCATGCTGAAAAATTAACGGAAGGCGCTGAGGTTCCTGCATGCAGGCACTCCAGCACGGAGTGGTCTGACATCCCTCGCGGGGTGTCCATCTCGAGACCAAGACGGGGTCCTACAGTTTCTCACTTCAGGTAATGGGGTTGGCTTCATCCTAGGGGGATTCTTGGCTATACACCTACATACATGCTAGCTACATTTAGGTACATCTAGTTAGGGTTAGCATCGTAAGAGTATGCATTATTATTGTCATGTATTTCTATATTTGCCTATATTCATTGTTTTAGTACTATGGTAGGAATCTACCATCCATTTACTCTATTGGTGCTTTTAATCATTTATATCTGTTTCTGTCTCATGGTTGTTTCAGCACACCTATTTTTCACTAGAATGACGCTGCCTCAATAAATGCTTATTGCAAAACATCACCATTGTTTATTCTGTGTATCTCTCTGAGATAAAGTGAGTAGCAGTGACTAAGTGAAAAGTACTGGACTGTTTCCACGATCCCTGATGGAACAGGGTTGTCATGTTCGATAGTTGCCAGAAAATATTCTCTCTTTGGTAAGAGGAGTTCATAGTGGCACTGTGAGCTAGCTTGTATAAAGCGAACATATCTGGTGGGGTGACTAGAATCAGTCTGGACACCAGTCCTGCAGTGTATGTTGTCTAAATGTGCAGATCCTATATAGGTTTTTAAGAACTACACGACAATGGGAGACCACTCAGATTGTGACTACAGGCCTGCCATTGCAGCCTGTGTAAGCTGGTGCTGGCACCACTTACAACAGATATCATTTCCTTATATCTGAGGCCACTGCACTTAAAACCTATAAGTCACCCCTAAGGCAGGCCTTTCAATCCTGAAGGCAGGGTGCTTGGTTATAAGTGTGAGGGTGCCCCTGCATAAGCAGGACACCCCTACAATCTACAGAGTCCATTCTCCCGGTTTGTAAGTGCATCAGCCATTACGATATATAGAGTGGCCATGCATCATTACGCAATGGCTAACTCCAAACTGGCTGTAACGAACACTGTTGTGTTTGGTATTGAACATGTTGAAACCATACCTCCAACACCGTAAACTGTGTTGGAGGTATGATTCCATGCACTGTAAAGCTCCTCCGGGAGGCCCTCAGTGCTCCCGGTACCAGTCTTCTAGACCAGGACAGCAAACTATGGCTGCTGCCGATCAGAGACATAAGTCTGCCCTCCTGCTGCTGAACCAAGCTTGAGCAGGGGAAGGCAAGACAATAGGTTTCCTGTCACAGGGAGGTGTGGCCACCCCTCAGACAGGACTTAGTGTATGAGACAGGGTAGGGGTGCATGCCAGCTCCACTAGACTGCTTTGAAGGGCACATTTTGTGCCCTCCTTGCATACTACAGTTGAAACCAGTTCAGGCAGCCATTGGCTCCCGCTCTGGTGCGAAACAGAGATCTACGGGCTCCAAGATGCTCCTGCATCAAGCACACCCTGCAGCCAAGATCTTTGCCTGCACCGCATCCTCTGCACCGTGGCCCTTAATCCTTTGGAGAGCTGCTCGAGGTCTTCTTATGACTCAGATGTCTCCGGCCCGTGGGTCCTCTTGAGGGTCTTCTTTGGCTCTAGTGGGCTCCCCTGTTTGCTCAGGGCCTGCTCTGACTTACTGCTCATGTTGAGTCACTTGGACTTTGCTGGTCCCGACACTGCACCTTCTTTGACTACTACAGAAATTGCCGTTGCCAAGGCTTGTTGGTGCCCCTGCCGGACACTGACCCGTCTTTTGTGCCTCCTGGTCACTCCTGAGTGGCATAGACTCTGTCCTCTCTGCTTGCAGGTACTTCTCATCTTGAATCCACCTTTGGGTTCCACTGGACTCTTTTGTCTTCTTCGCCAGCAGCATCTTTTCTGAAGTCCTGCATTGAGATCCATAGCAGTTTCTGACATCACTTCGCACTCAATCACCCTGCTTCCCAGGTGTAGGTATCCTGGTTCCTGGGGTATCCACGGGTGGGGTGACTCTCCAACCTTCCATCTTCCACAGGGTGTCTTCAGGGTCCACTGGGAAGGGTCCTCTTTCTTTAAAACTGCAACTGCCTCTTACCCATTGACTTGTATTGAGCACATGGTTATATTCCCACTCTGCAAAGGGCATCCGTGGGGTTCCTAGATACTTACCTTTGGTGGTTCCTTGGTTCCCCGACTCCTCTGGGTCCAATCTTGACTTAAGTCGTGGTACGCATTCCACTATTTTAGTGTATGGTTTGGTCTCCCCCTGGAGACCACTGTGTATTTGTGCTATTTACGTGTTCTATTATCCAAGTATTGTGTGTATTATGGTTATATTTTTGGGTAGGAAAGTTTGCAGTGTATTAGTGAGTGTTTACAATAAATACATATTTGTATAACTACCCTGTGTGGTTCTTTTTCACTTAACGTACACCATAAGATTACGTACTAGTAAAACAAGCTGCTTTACACTCCTTCTGGACTAAGCCTGAAGGCTGCTCTCCACAGCTACCACTTAGAGAGCTTTCTAAGGTTGTCTAATACCACTAAAATCACCATAAGGGTTATCTGGATTAATGCAGGGTGCTACACTTACATAAGTGAGCACCATATACTAAGATAGCCTTCTACAAGCGCAAAACAGGCATAGCTTTCATGTGGCGTTGGCCTTCCTCCCATTATCTACCCACATGTGACAAGAATTATAAACATAGCATACGCCTTTGATGTTAAAAAGGAAAATATGAGTTAGCCATCTAGTGGCTGACTTCCATAATGTGAAACCAGAAAACTTGGAATCAATCCTGGGTTCCCTGCTTCATCAAATTCTATGATCCTAGGCAAATACTTTATTTTACATGCCCTCTTTTCTTCCTTATCACATACAAGAGCACCTTCAAATGTGTAAGTTCAGAATATGCGCTTTATAAAAAACTTGAGTTTGATTTAATATACTATAATCAGGGCCACTGGAGTGATGCGGCAGGAGAGCACCAAATTATGCAGCAGAGTTAACTAAATTATGTTGCAAGAAAAGGCAAATTCTGCTGCAAACTGCGGAACATTTTTTGCTAGGATTACTGCATTATTTTAAAATGTTTACACATGGAAATATTGTCTGGGCATAGATCACACCTCATTAGTACCAGTTTACCAACAAAATACAGAAATAAACATCTGAAAGTTGACCAGCTAACCTTTCCAAATAGCCTTCCAGTGTGCGCAAACGCATTGCAACGTTTTAGTATCTTTTGTTCCATTTGAGCTAGAAACAATTTTTTTGTTACAATCTGCATACTATGCAGCCAATGATAAATGATGTGCCATGTGCGGCCAATCCACTATTATGCAAACACAGCCGCGGCCACAGAATTGCATAATTCTAGTGGCCCTGACTATAATTTTGCTCCATGTATAATAAGAATACAGGCCACACATTTAGTACAGATGACAACGGACGTGCCTCTTTGTTCACTAATGGCATTGTCGTTATGGCAAATAGGAGGCACGAATGTTTAAAAACGATTACTTTTAATAAATACCTCTTAATGCAGTGGTTTGATCTGAGGTACAGAAGTGAAAGGCTTCTGTATGTTAAATACACTTTTCTGAATATTGGTAAGACTTTATCATATTTTTAGGTTGTTAGACTGGCATCTTTTGACGTGTTTCCCCAGAGTTTTTGCTTTCTGACCTCCCGGTTTTGACTCTGTTTTTGCTGGCGTAGTGTTTCTGCGCACTTTTCTCACTGCTGATCAGTAGTAAAGTGCAAGTGCTCCTGTGGTAAAATGTGTTATAGATTGGTGTTTCCATGATTGGCCTGGAGCAGGAGTGGTCACGGATAGTCTAGGTGGGTCAGGAAAGAGCTGAATAGACCTGGGCTTCATTTAGAGTAGGGGGAGGAGATTTCCTTGCACCTGAATGGGCCTGGTCTGCCTCTGACAATGCCGTCTCCACCTCCTGCCAGGAAGCCACACCAGAGAAGGCAGAACTGGTTCTGGCTGGGCGCAGACTCTCTCTGCCTAAGAAATCAAAGGATTTTGGGATATAAATATTGGGGCCCAGACCCCTGAACTTTAGAACTCTTTTGGACCAAGACAACTGCCAAGAAGAAGAGCTGGAGAAGCTGTGAGGAGGAACTACCACTTTGATGTGTGCTTTGCTGTGTTGGCCAGCAGTGGCTGCTTCTGTCTTGGGCAGTGAAAGGACTGGACTGAACTTTCGGCACTCTACTTTTGTGAGTTTCTCCAAGGGCTTGAGGTAGACCTTGCCCCCTGTTCAAGAAGTCTCAGGAACAGCAAAGACTTCAAGTTCTTCTGCCCTCAGCACTGGGGACTGTGTGTTTTGTGCTGCAACAGAAGAAAAAGCAACCCGACCCCGTCTACAATACCCCGACTCCGTGTCCTGAAGGCACCGCAGAGGGCACCTGTTCTCACCGACGACGCCTGCTGACGCCACCACCGAGCCTCTGCTCACACCACGACCTGTGGGCACCACACTCCGCACCACCTCGCTTCACGATGACGCCTTGGTCCTCCACAACGCCGCTCCATGACGAAATCTACACCGCTGCTTGCACCATGGTTCAAGGGCACCGCTCGTAAAGTTACACAACGCCCCACCCTCATCCCGCACAGCAGCCTTGGCCCACCGACGCCATCGACTCCAGTTCACAGCCGACAACAGCGCTTCAGCAACGACGACGAAGCTGCTTGCACCGCGACCTGCCAGCACCACGATAAGCACCGCATTCACTTCGCACCGCGATCCTGGTCTCAGTGACAACGCCAACTGACGCCACCACCGAACCGCTGCTCGCACCGCGACCTGAGGGCACCGCACGCCGCACAGCTGCACTTCGCACCACAGCACCCGACGTCTGCCGACGCCAGCACTCCTGACTTCAACAGAGAGGAGTGCGATCTGCAACGCGTGTGGCCCCGACGACTCCTGCATCGACCTCCAGAACCGACGCCTGTGGATGCCGTGCTTTCGGAAGCTCAACGAGAGGTCTCCGACGCCCTGCATTTCTAAAAGGTACTGTTTGCAGGTCTTCCCGACACTGTAGATGGCCTGCGACGCCATAGTCAGCCAGAACTGTTTGGATTTGTTTGCTCACAACGTCGTGATAGCTCCGGATGGAGCTATCGACATCAAGGAACTGTTTTTCAAGCCTATTTTGATAACTGATGATTTGTAAGTACTGTATTGTGGATTTTTTGCGTTTTTGGTCTTGTCTTAAGTATATAAAAATATTGGATATTTTTCTGGTGTGGTGTCCTTTTGTAGTGCATACACTGTATTACTGTTGGTTATGTGCAAATGCTTTACACACTGCCTCTAAGATAAGCCTGACTGCTCGTGCCAAGCTACCAAGGGGGTGAGCAGGGGTTATTTTAGAAGTGTAACTCCCTTATCCTGGCTAGGAAGAAGGGTTCCTATTTGGACAAAGGTGCAAACCCTTGCCAACTAGAGACCCCCATTTCTAACATTGGTTGTCAGCGGTGAGGATAGGACTTGCGTTTACACTTGACTTACAGTGATTGGTGTGCACTACTACCATATCGCAGACCATTACGTGCCACATACTGGTTCTTTTTCTTTTTGGCCTATTTTTGATCTTGCCAGTTTTTAACTTGCTACATCATCATGCCGGAATCATAAGCATCATCTGTTGCATCCCTGGAAGTTGCCTTTGAGGCGGATAGGTTGGAATCCTACAGTGTTAGGGAATTGAAAGCGATATGCAAAAACCTAAAAGTCCAAGTCAGAGGCCTCACTAGAAAGGAGGAGCTACAAAAGGCACTGAGGGCCTGGGTAGCAGCCAGACATGCCAGCAAGCAGTCTGATGATCTCAGTGGTGAGGCGGAGGAGCCCGCTCCTAGGGTGGATGTGCTTTTAGGAGGGGGGGAATTCTCCAGGCCAGGCAGCAGTGGCCTGTCCCCAGAGGAGCTGGAGGACAGGCGGGAAGCGAGGAGAGTTGCAGTAGAACTGGAGAAGCTTACGTTACCCATGGAGGAGAAAAGGATGAAGTTGGATCATGAGATCAGGATAAAGGAGCTGGATCAGAGAAGTAGAGCCAGCTCAAATGGTGGCAGCAACCTGTCAAGACAGGCAGACAGGATTATACACATTCCTAAGAATGTAGGCAAGGAATTCAAGAAAGGGGGTTTCAGGGTTACGAGGCAACGATACACATGAATGGGGTCCCTGAGAGGAAGTGGGAGCAGGATTGTGGCCTCTGTTTCCCGAAGAAGCAAGTGATACTTTAGTAGCTTTGGGTAAGGGGTATAACTCACCTATGCTGACATGAAGGACGCCCTTCTCACTAAGTATGGTCTTACTCCTGAAAAGTACAGAGATCAGTTCAGGTCCAGTAAGAAGTCTTGGTTGGAGTGTGTAGATTTGTTTTACAGGTCACTGGATGGCTGGGTGAAGAGCAGTAATTTGACAGATTTTCAGGGGCTCTACAATTTGATTGCATGGGAGCGCCATGAGACCTTGAGACCCTCACGGGTGAGTAGCGCGCTATACAAACCCCCGATTGATTGATTGATGGGAGCACTTGTCTAGTCTATGTTTTGCAGATCTGCGCCAGCACCTAGTTGATAGTAAGCTGACTGACCCCAGGAAGCTTGCTATTGTGGCCGACCGCTGGGTGAGTACCAGGGTCCACAAGAAAGCGCTTGGAGGAGACTCAGCCAAAGGTGGGCAGGGTCCCCAGCAGAAGAGTGGGGGAGAAAAGGGTAAAGCACAGGGGTTCTCTAAAGGGCCCCAAACTAACACCCAGGGTAAAGTTTCCCATCACCCCGGAGATAAGAAACAAGGGGTCTCTTCAGGAAAGCCTGCTGAGACCGGCCCCCGCAAGTGTTTTGCATGTGACTAGGTGGGTCACATGAAGGGGGTCCCCAAGTACCCTAAGGGGGCACTGCCACCCACCGGTGGGCAGTCCAAGGTGTTGGCTAGTGTTGTGCTTGGGGAGGAGGAGTACCCACAGGAGGGTGGGGATCCCGCAGAAATTACCCTCATCTCACTAGGGGACAGTGAGATGGTCCCAGGAAACCAGGAGCCCCCTAACACAAAGAAATACAGCACTTGGGTGACCATCAATGGGAAAAGGGTAGAAGCTCTCAGGGATAATGGAGCCAGTGTGACCTCAGTCCGCTGTCACCTGGTCTCTGAGAAGCAGGTAGTCCCAGGGGCATCCTACCAAGTAATTGCTGTGGACAATTCTGAGTGCCAGTGTATGGTGGCGCAGGTTTTGTTTGAATGGGGGGGTCTCAGGTCCCTTGAGGGTGGTTGTGAGCCCTACCATGCCTGTAGATTGTCTGCTAGGTAACGACCTGGAGCAGTCCTTGTGGAAGGATGTTGAGCTCAGGTCTCACTTGGAGATGCTTGGGTTGCCAGAGTGGGCATCCCTGTCTACTCGGTCAATGGTGGCCAGAAAGGGTGATCAGGAGGACTTGGAGCCTGAAACAGTGGCCCAAGTCCCTGCCAAGAGAAAGGGCAAGGGGCATGGGAAACCAGCCCCTGAAGTTCCCACGGACCGGGAGGAGGCGGACATTGAGGGGTACGCCCCGGTACCTACAGGGGAACAGGTAGCTGACCTGGGGGACAACTCTGAGCTAACCCATTGACAGCAAGAAGGGGGTCCAACCTGGGAGGAATTCTGCAGGGAGCAGAAAGAATGCCCTTCTCTAGAGGGTCTGTGCCGGCAGGCTGCAGACCAGGTGGCTGGTTATCAGTCCGGATCACATTGGATCTATGCCCGAAACTTAAAAATAGCTGCTACCACACCTTGCAGGCTGACTCTTTACCTTTCTTCTGTGAGACCTGTAAGTACACTCCTCAATTCTTGAAGAAAGGAAAAAGGGAGACAGCTAAATTAAAAATGTTGCTACTAAACTGCAGATCCATGAAGAAGCCTAAAACAGAGATTTATGATCTACTAACGGAAAGAAGTCCTGATGTACTTTTTTTAACCGAGACGTGGCTAGACGTTGCTTCGTCGCCTGAAGCTCTCGAAGCCACTCCTCAAGGATATTGCCTACTCAGATTAGATAGACAGAAACAGAGAGGTGGGGGGCTAGCTCTTATCTATAAAACTGAGTTAGAGTGCACCTTACTGAAGGCTACGCTACCTAATAGCGAGAGCGGCTTTTTGACAATAAAAGCAGGATCCAAAAGCATCATAAACGGACTACTTATATACCGCCCGCCTGGAGGGGCTGCACAGTTCGGCGAACAACTGACAGAACTGATAACCCAGCCAGCACTTCGGTACAAAAAAATTCTCATCCTAGGTGACCTCAACCTTCACTTTGATAATACGGATTGTGGGGAGGCTCAGGCTGTGGCAGAAGCACTGAAATCTCTAGAGCTTAACCTTCAATCCAGATCCCCCTCGCACCAATTAGGGCATCTTTTGGACCCCATATTTGCTAACTGGGAGGGTGTCAACGTCTCCACCCCGAAAAGAATAATTTGGTCCGATCACTTCATCATTCCATTTGAAATAGAAGGTATTCCTTCTGATACCAGAACAAACAATCCCTTACCCCAGAAACATAGAGACTGGAAAAAGTTCAAGCAGGAGACATTCAAGCTTGCCCTACTTGAGACATCCCCGCCCCCTAGCAACACCTTGCAGGAGGCGTGGGACAATTATGAAAGTTGGGTGTCCAATGCACTAGATACAGTAGCACCCTGGACACTCACACCTCCAGCAAGATTGACCAAAACTGCCCCCTGGTTCTCTCAAGAACTCAAAGGAGCTAAAGCAAAATGCAAAAATTTGGAAAGACAATGGAGGAAAAGCTACAATTTAGAAAGTAAGTCACACTATAGAACAGAACTAAAAAAATATCACAAACTTGTAAGAGCAGCGAAAGGTGACTATTTTAAGGGCAGAATAGAATCTGCCGATAACCCCACCAGAGAACTCTTTGCCATTTATAAAGAGTTAACGGTCCCGACCAGACTCGAAGCACAAGACACCTACTCCAGCGAGCTATGCGACTCCATAGCCGATCATTTTGTCGGCAAGGTCGACAAAATATATGCCACTTTCACAGACGGAGCTGATTCCTCCAGTAAACATATGGTAGTCAAAGATAACTCCACTGTTAAACCCCGTCTGACATGCTTTAAAGTACCGGAGAGACAGGAACTGCTGAACATTGCTAAAAGCATACAGTCTGGCTCCCCTTGTGACGTGTGCCCCCCCAATCGCTGTAAGGGAGTCCTGGAGAGTATGATCGATCAGCTCACTCATATCGTTACTCTCTCTTTCCAAGAATGCCATGTGCTTGATGCATGGAAAACAGCCCAGGTTATCCCTTTGAAAAAAAAACCTAACGTCCACATCTCCCAACTTCAAAATCTTCGTCCCATCTCCCTTCTTCCCTTCTGTGCAAAAATAGTGGAAAAACTGGTCAACGGGCAACTCATGAAATACCTGGAGAAGGAATCCCTCCTCCACCCTACTCAATCGGGGTTTAGAGCCGGCTACTCGACAGAGTCAGCCGTCCTCTATTCCACTGAGTGCCTCAGACAGATGGCAGACGAAGGACAGACAGCAGCGTTGGTTTTATTAGACCTCAGTGCAGCATTTGACACCGTGCTGCACACAACGCTGCTGTCTCGCCTCTCTGACATGGGAGTGGAGGGACCTGCCCATGCCTGGTTAAAATCTTTCCTGGTTAACAGAAGTTTCCAGATGCACTGTCCCCCTTTCAAATCTTCCCCCCGGAAGCTGAGCCATGGGGTTCCACAGGGCTCCAGCTTAAGCCCTACCCTGTTCAACCTTGATATGGAACCCCTGGCTCATATAGCTGAAGCTTTCGGGGTGGATATTGTCACTTATGCTGACGACACCCAACTGATGATCAAGCTGTCGCTCGACCATACGGAAGATGCCAGTAACTTTTCCAAATGCTTGTCATCAGTGGCATTATGGATGAATAACAACTGTTTACGCCTGAATGGCGAAAAAACTGAACTTTTGGTTGTTGGTAAATCCCCCTCTGCCTGGTCGCACATGTGGTGGCCGGCGGAACTGGGCAATTTTCCTTCTCCCGCGGACTCTGTCAGAAATCTTGGAGTAATGTTCGACTTGGATCTCTCATTCAGGTCTCAGGTCAATAAAGTCACGGGCAGGTGCTTCAGCACACTAAAAACCCTCCGTAAAATCCTTGACCTTCTCCCCATCAACGCCAGAAAGACACTTGTCCATGCCCTAGTCACACCCCATCTTGACTACGGCAATGTCCTACTCCTAGGTCTAAGTAAAAAAGGCCTACACCAACTGCAGTGCGTGCAAAACGCTGCTGCCCGCCTGGTACTCAACCTGCCTCGTAGAGCATCTGGGAAGAATGCTCTAGCGAAGCTTCACTGGCTTCCGGTCAAGGAACGCATTAAATTTAAAGCCTTATGCTTTACGCATCGCATCGCCCAGGGCAAAGGCCCAGGATATCTGCAAAACTCCTCACAATTCACTGCCCCACCAAAAACCTGAGGTCGGCCGGAGCTATGCTGTTTAAACTCCCCCGTACCCGCAGAGCCAAGATGGGTGGCCGTTCTTTCAGATACCTGGCCCCTAAACACTGGAATGAACTACCACTCGATCTTCGAATGGAACCTTCAGAAACTAGATTCCGGGCAAAACTTAAAACTCATCTGTTTCCAGTCATCTAATTCTCTCTCCTCCCTCTGACCCTTGTTTCGTTCTCCCCTACTTCTGTCTCTTGAGATATAGCAGTATTCTAGCGCGGGGATACACTATTTTTAGTGCAGCCAGGTGCTTTAGAAATGGCCTTATTATTATTATTATTATCTACTCGGAGAATGGTCTCCTGTACAGTGAGCTTAAGGTCGCTGAGCCTGGGTCAGCCCGTGTGCTGGTGGTAACCTAGCGCTTCAGGGCCTTCCTACTAGTTCTGGCTCATGACGTGCCTTTGGCAGGACATTTAGGCCAGGACATGATCTTTGACAGGCTTCTCACCCACTTCTTCAGGCCCCAAATGCGAAGGCAGTCAGATGGACATTGCAGGTCTTGCCAAACTTGCCAGGCAAGTGGAAAGAGTGGGAAGAAGGTCAAAGCTCCTCTCCAACCATTTCCAGTTGTTAGAACAGCCTTTGAAAGGGTAGGGATGGACATTGTGGGGCCACTGGATCCCAAGCCATGGGCAACAGGTACATCCTGGTCTTGGTGGACCATGCCACCCGGTACCCGGAGGAAATCCCTCTCAGGACAACGAAGGCACCAGTGGTGGGCCGGGCGTTAATGGGGATCTTTTCCCATGTGGGGTTCCCCAGAGAGGTGGTTTCTGACAGGGGGACCAATTTCATATCCAAGTATAAGACATCCCCGTGGAAGGAGTGTGGTGTAACCTACAAATTCACCACCCCTTACCACCCACAAGGTAACGGTCTGGTGGAGAGATTCAACCAGACCTCGAAGGGTATGATTAAGGGTCTAACAGAACCCACGAGGCGTAAGTGGGACATCTTCTTGCCATGCCTTCTCTTTGCATATGGGGAGGTGCCACAGAAGTCTCTTGGGTTCAGTCCCTTTGAGCTTCCGTACAGTCACCCTGTGAGAGGAACTCTGAGTTTGGTAAAGGAAGGCTGAGAGGCAGTTCCTAGGAAATCTCCCCAGGATGCGTCAGAAACCAAACTGCCCGTTTCAGGAAGCTCGCTCAGGCGGACCTAGAAGCAAGCCAGGAAGAAATGAAGAAGTGGTATGACCAGAATGCCACTCTGGTCGAATTTCAACCTGGGCAAAAAGTGTGGGTCATTGCCCTAGTGGAACTTGTGCCTTGCAGGACAAGTGGACTGGGCCATTTGAGGTGGTGGAACGCAAAAGTGATGTCACCTACTTGGTGGATTTGCGGACTCCAAGGAACCCTTTGAGGGTACTGCACGTGAACCGCCTCAAACCTCACTTTGAGAGGTCCGAAGTGAGCATGCTCTTGGCAACAGATGATGGGGTGGAAGAGGAGAGTGAACCTCTCCCTGACCTCCTGTCTACCAAGGAGCACGATGGGTCAGTGGAAGGTGTGATCCTCTTCCCTACACTGACCCCAGAGCAGCAGAGCGACTGTCACCAGTTGTTGGGACAGTTTTCCCCACTTTTACTCGCTGGTGTACCCATGACGTGGATACCGGTGACAGCCCTCCTGTGAAGCACAAGATTTACAGGTTGACTGACCGGGTCAAGGCCAGCATTAAAGAGGAGGTCTCTAAGATGTTGGCGTTAGGGTTGATCGAGCCTTCCAACAGTCCTTGGGCCATCTCAGTGGTCTTGGTACGAAAGGCTGCTGCACCCGGTGCCACTCCAGAGCTGCAGTTTTGTGTGGACTACCGTGGGCTCAATGCCATCACCAGGACTGACGCGAACCCCATCCCCAGAGCTGATGAGCTCATTGATCGGTTGGGAGCTGTCAAGTTTCTCAGCACGTTTGATTTAATGTCTGGGTACAGGCAGATTGCCTTAACTGATGGGGTCAAGGAGAGGTCAGCATTGTCAACCTCAGAAGGACATTACCAGTTCCGGGAGATGCCCTTTGGGTTGAAGAATGCCCCTGCCACCTTTCAGAGGTTGGTCAACCAGGTGTTGGCTGGGCTGGAGGATTTCAGTGCCGCCTACCTGGATGACATCGCAGTGTTCAGCGCCAGTTGGGAAGAACATCTGTGCCACCTCTGGGAAGTGTTGATGGTGCTGCAGAGGGCAGGCCTCACTATCAAGGCGTGTAAGTGACAGATCGGGCAGGGTTCAGTGGTGTACTTGGGACACCAGGTATGAAGCGGCCAGGTGGCGCCCCTACAACCCAAGATTGACACCATTCTGGCTTGGGAGCCCCCCAAGACCCAGACAGAAGCGAGAGCCTTCTTAGGTCTCACCAGGTACTACAGGAGGTTTGTTAAGGGGTATGGTACCATTTTTGCCCCCTTAACAGAGCTGACTTCCAGGAAGCAGCCCAAGAAGGTGATCTGGACTGAGTCCTGCCAGAAGGCTTTTGATGCCCTGAAGGCCGCCATGTGCACGGCGCCTGTGCTCAAGGCATCCGACTTCTCCAAGGAATTTGTCGTGCATACTGATGCTTCGGAGCATGGTGTGAGAGCGGTGCTCTCACAACTGAATGAAGAGGGCCTAGACCAGCCTGTAGTCTACCCCAGGGAACAAAGTTGGCGTGCCTTTGAAAGGGAAGCTTTTGCTGTGGCCTGGGCACTGAAGAAGCTGAGGCCCTACTTCTTTGGGACTCACTTCCGGGTTCAGACAGACCACAGGCCCCTCAGATGGATGATGCAAATGAGGGGTGAGAATCCAAAACTGCTGAGGTGGTCCATCTCCCTGCAGGGAATGAACTTTACGGTGGAACACCCTGGCACAGAACACGCCAATGCAGATGGTCTGTCCCGGTTCTTCCGCCTTAGTGAAGAGAACTCCCAGGAGGTTGGGTGTAGGAAGGTAGAATCTGACTGCATGGTTGCCCCACTTTTTTCCTGGTGTTTTGCTGGTTTTCGACTTAGTTTGGCTGGGATCCTGCTATTCAGGACCCCAGCCTATCTGCTTTCCCTTTTAAATTGATTACATGTACTTTAGGTACACTCCAGATTGGATTCTGGAGTACCCTTATAAATCACTAGTATATGGTATGCTATGTACCCAGGCATAGGTACCCCAGAGGCCTACCAGGGGATGCAGCATGTATTATGCCACCCCTGGGAAGCCTTCCAAAATGACACCATAGGACTGCTACTGCAGCCTGGGTAAGGTGGTGCATGCATCCCTTACTGAGATATAGGTTCACTATATCTCTCCATATCACTGCACATATAAACCTATCAGTCACCCCTATGGCAGGCCTTACCAATCCTGAGGGCAGGGGCTGGGTTTTATGTGAGAGGGTGCCCATGCATGAGCAGAGCCCCTCTGCAGCCTTCCGAACCTTTATTCGGGGGTTGTTTGTGATGCCGCCAAACCATATACTCTTAAGTGCATTATAACCCAACGGTAAATGCTAACTTTGGGATGGCTGCACAGAAATATGTTGTGTTTGATGTCAAACACCTTGGAATCATACCCCCACACCAGTAACTGGTGTGGGATTATGAGCCCACCCTTCTAGACGGAAGGACATGACAGCACCGGTATACCCGGTACCAGCTAACAGAGCCCTGGCATCACAAAATGGATGCTGCCAGCCACAGACACGAGTCTGCCCTCCAGCTGCTGGACGAAACTCCGGCAGGGGAGTCCTGGACAATAGGTTTCCTGTCACAGGGAGGTGTCACCACCTCCCAGACAGGCTTTAGTGTATTGGGTCTGGGTGGGTGCACTCCAAGAGTGTTTTGAAGTCTGCACTGGGGGCACATTTGGTGTCCCTGTGCATAGTCCAGCTCAAACCGGTTGCAGGGGCTACCAGCCCCTGCTCTGGCGCAAAACAGGACAAAGGAAATGGGTGTAGCCACCTCTCTTTCCTGACCCTCCTATAGGTGGGTCCCTAGAGTTTGTCCCACCCCTTCCTTGGGTATAAGATAGGAATCCCTGGCTACAAGACTTTAGATTACACCTGTACGAAACTCTGATACTGAATCCTGGAACTTCGACGATCTACATTGAACTAGATGACTGAAGAATCTCCCTTGGAGTAAAGGAGTTACTCCCTGCAAGGCAGGCACCAAAGACGCATCTGACCGGTTTGCATCTCCAAAGCTCCTGCCGGACTCCGAAGACTTTTGCAACACAGTAGGTGGGTTTCCGTGGTCTTAGAAGTCAATCAGCGCCCACAGCAAGTCTGAGGCCCGTATCCCTCGTGGCGACCGTGCAACCCGAACCCCTGGACACCGCGTCACTTTGCAGAAGCATCAGCTTTCCAACAACTCCTGCAGCTGAGCTTTGGGTTGCTTGTAGCCCTGACCCCGAGCAGCATTTGCACCGAAGATTGTCCGCCTACACTCCATGAGTGTTCCGTGAGCTGGCCCTTTGTGTTTTCTCTCGAGGTCCCTTCACGATCCCTGTTCCA
Source organism: Triturus cristatus (assembly GCF_964204655.1). Taxonomy (NCBI): domain Eukaryota; kingdom Metazoa; phylum Chordata; class Amphibia; order Caudata; family Salamandridae; genus Triturus; species Triturus cristatus. Next base: position 760,713,409 of record NC_140580.1, read on the forward strand.
TCGGCTGGTGGGTCCCTGTGAAGGCAACTTTAACTTTAATTAGGCTTACCTAGTTGCTCCAGACATGCCCTGACTCTCCATTGCTTGGGGAGTCCCCAGGACCTTGCTGGTTCGCACCAAAGCATCTTTTCTCTTCCTGCGTGGGTTGCTGTTCCCAAGGCTTGTTGGGTCCAGTCCGAGCACCGACACTGCAGCACTCAACATCATTCGTGGGACAGCTCGAATCCAGCTCCTGGTCGTCGTCGACGCCTCCTGGTCCTCGTGGCTGCAGAGTCAAGCTTCACCTCTTCGCACCTGAAACACACCGACATCGCTGAGCATTCGTCTATCGTGCCCCTGTGCACTGGCAAGTGACACAGACTCTGTCCCCTCTGCTTTGAGGTTCTTCTGATCTTCGATCCCGGCTTGGATCACACCGGACACTTGTCTCCTTCCCGGCAGCAGCACTTTGCAACAGATCGCCATTGAAATCAACAACGATTCCCGACACCATTTGACACCTTCCCTGGGTGAGGTAACTCGAGTACTCCGGTGCTCCCGTGGGTGCTGGCCCTAGAACCCCCTAAGTCTAAAGGGGTTTGCTCAAATTCCTCTTCTAAATGTCCTTAACTTCTAAAATTCCAACCATGACCTTCCCATAGAATAGTACGGGGCTCGCGCCTGTGTTCTCACACTGCACGCGTCCCCTGTGGGTCTACTGTGTCACTACCTTGGGTGGTTCCTTTGGGTCCCAGCGATTCTACGTGTTCTAAGCACTGTGTCTAGTCAAGTCGTGGTTCTTATACCACTTTCTTAATATATGGTTTGGTCCGCCCCTAGGGCCCATTGTATATTGTGCTATTTACTGTTGTTTTAGAACTGTATCATTGTGTATCTTGGACTCTAATATCATGAAGAGATTGGTAGTGAGAGTTTAGAAATAAATACATATAATTTATATATACCGTGTGTGGTTCTCCTTTCATTTAGTAATTCAAGAGGTTATAATCTGGTAAATCAAGCTGCTTTACACTCCTTCAAGACTTGGTCTGAAGGCTGCTCTCCATAGCTACCACTAGGATAGCTTTCAATAAAGGTTGTCTTTAAACCTATCATCAATAAGGGTTGTTTGGACTGGTGCAATGTACCCACTATAACTAGTGGACAGCATATGCCAGGCCAACTTCTGACATTGGGTAGTTCTCCCTACTTTCAGCTGGAGAGGACGTGTGTTAGACTTGGCATCTTTTGGCATGTTTGCCCTGAGTTTTTGCTTTCTGACCTCCCGGTTTTGACTGGGGTAGTGTTTCTGCACACTTTTCTCACTGCTGATCAGTGGTAAAGTGCAAGTGCTCCTGTGGTAAAATGTGTTATGGATTGGTGTTTCCATGATTGGCCTATTTTATTTATGTGTCAGTCCCTAGTAAAGTGCACTGCGTGGGCCAGGGCCTGTAAATCAAATGCTGTTGGTGGGCTGCAGCACTGGATTGTGCCACCCACACAAACAGCCCGTAAATGTGACTCTGGCCTGCCATTGCAGAGCTTGTGCGCAGTCTGGTACTGCCATGTCGACTTGGAAAGTGCACCCACTTGCCAGGCCCTAACCTTCCCTTTGCTTACATGTCAGCCACCCCTAAGGGAGGCCCAAGGTACCCATGTGGGCAGAGTGCAGTGTATGTGAAAGGTAGGACATGCCCTGGTGTGTGTAGCATGTCCTGATAGTGAATTACTGCCAATTTCGTTTTACACTATTGCAAGGCTAACTGTTCCCCATTGGACAGAATGGGGAGTTTGTTTATAATATCTTATAAACATAACTGGCCCGGGGAATTAGGTAGAAAAATAAAGTTTAGTATGCCTGAACTCTGAATCTAAAGATGCATCTTTTAGTAAAGGTGATTTTTACATTCTGTGGTTGAAAATACCACTTTTAGAAAGTAGGTATTTTCTTGCTCAGTCATCCAATGTGCCTCTGCTAGAATGTGGATTGACTGGGTTTTGGATGACAGAGGGCTGGGGAGCAGGAGTGGCTCCGGATAGTCTAGGTGGGTCAGGAAAGGGCTGAACAGACCTGGGCTGCATTTAGAGTAGGGGGAGAAGATTTCCTTGCACCTGAATGGGCCTGGTCTGCCTCTGACAATGACGTCTCCACCTCCTGCCAGGAAGCCATACCAGAGAAGGCAGAACTGGTTCTGGCTGGACACAGACACTCTCTGCCTAAGAGATCAAAGGAGTTTGGGATATAAATATTGGGGCCCAGACCCCTGAACTTTAGAACTCATTTGGACCGAGAAGACTGCCAAGAAGAAGAGCTGGAGAAGCTGTGAGGAGGAACTACCACTTTGCTGTGTTGGCCTGCAGTGGCTGCTTCTGTCTTGGGCAGTGAAAGGACTGGACTGAACTTTCTGCAATCTACTTTTGTGAGTTTTTCCAAGGGCTTGAGGTAGAACTTGCCCCCTGATCAAGAAGTCTCAGGAACAGTAAAGACTTCAAGTTCTTCTGCCCTCAGCACTGGAGACAGTGTTTTGTGCTGCAACAGAAGAAAAAGCAACCCGACACTGTCTACGACGCTGCTGCCGACTCCGTGTCCTGAAGGCACCGCAGAGGCCACTGCTGCAACGCGACCCTGGTCTCACAGACGACGCCTGCTGATGCCGCCACCGAGCCAATGCTCGCATCGCGATCTGTGGGCTCCGCACCGCCTAGCTTTGCGACGACGCCTTGGTATCCCCGACGCCACCGATCCACGCCGCTGCTTGCACCGTGGGTTCATGGGCACCGCTCATAAAGTTACACGACGCACCGCCCTCATCCCGCACCGCAGTCTTGGCCAACCGACGCCGGCGCCATCGACTCCAGTTCGTCAGCCGACGACAGAGCTTCAGCAACGACGATGCCGCTGCTAGCAACGCGACCTGCCAGCACTGCAACGAGCACCACATTCACTTTGCACCGCCAGCCTGGTCTCACCGATGATGCCATCTGACACCGCCACCGAGCCGCTGCTCATACCGCGATCTGAGGGCACCGCACGCCACACAAGACGTCTGCTGACGCAAACGCTCCTGACTTCAACAGAGAGGAGTGCGATCTGCAACGCGTGTGACTTTGAGGGCCCTGACGACTCCTGCACCGACCTCAGGAACCGACGCCTGTGGACGCCGTGCTTTTGAAAGCTCAACGAGAGGTCGCTGACGCCCAGCATTTCTAAAAGGTGCTGTTTGCGGATCTTCCCGACACCGTTGCTGGCCTGCGACACCGCGGTCAGCCAGAACTGTTTGGATTTGTTTGCTCACGACGCCGTGATAGCCCCGGATGGAGCTATCGACATCAAGGAACTGTTTTTCAAGCATATTTTGATAACTGAATATATTTAAGTACTGTATTGTGGATTTTTATCGTTTTTGGTCTTGTCTTAAGTATATAAAAATATTGGATATTTTTCTAAACTAGTGTGGTGTCCTTTTGTAGTGCTTACACAGTATTACTGTTGGTTATGTGCAAATGCTTTACACAATGCCTCTAGGATAAGCCAGACTGCTCGTGCCAAGCTACCAAGGGGGTAAGCAGGGGTTATTTTAGGAGTGTAACTCTCTTATCCTGACTAGGAAGAAGGGTCTCTATTTGGACAAAGGTGCAAACCCTTGCCAACTAGAGACCCCCATTTCTAACATAGGTCTAGCTTGAAGCACAGCTGTCACCAGACCTTATGTGATCAACAAGAAAATAGCTTTCAGTGCGATCTGTTCATAAAAAAAAAGATACAACAAAGGAAGTAAGCCTGACTTACCTGTTGTGAACAGCATGTGTTGAGAGGAATACCTTTTAGGGGTGGATTGTTATTATAGTGTTTAAGTCTATATGTAGGAATTTTGTAATACAGAATGTTGCAGTATACAGTAGTAGACAAGGGTTGTGTGGTTGGTGACACATACGAACAGACCCAGGAATAGAAGATTTGTACTCTGCTATATCAGGAGGGATTTTATATTGTTTTGACACCCGTAATTTTGTACACGTTTGTAATTTTATTCTGGTATACCAAATGGTTGACTTCTGGAAAAGTTATGATGACAAGCCAATGGTAAACGTAATTTGTCTGTTTATTAGGAAAAGTTATGATAAAGGCAGTAGGCCTGACCTATTGATTGTAAAAAGTCAAAAGGCATTTAAAGGTGAGTTATTTCTCTGAATTAAACCTTCAGAGGGGTATTTTGTTACAAGGAATCTCACAGATTACGGTAGTAGGCAAGAGTTTCGGTGTTGTTTTCACCTCTGACAAATCATGGGTATAGAAGATTTATGAGAATCCTTGTTCAAACCTCTTTGGAGACATAGTAGTTTGCTTTACCAACTGCAGTTTTACACACATATGCAATTTTATGACTGCATGCCTAGTAGTTGCCTTGTGATAAAATTTACATTCACTGTAGTAGGCGTGGGTTGGTTATCGTGACAAGCTTAAAGTAACAGCTATAGGTCCGATTGGTGTGCTGGGAAACGTTAAGCCAGATTCCATAGGTCTGATTTGTTTATTGTGAAAATATATCAAGTTATGATAAAAGCAATAGGCCTGATTTATTTACTATAGAACAGATGAGTTAAATATACTGGGACTTCAAGGGTAGATTGCTTTTACATCTTATGAAAGCCTTCAGTCAGGTATTTTGTTATAGGAAATTTCACAGGTGACCTTTTTATGGGAGGATATTGTTGTTGGTTATGCCCTCGGACAAACCCTAAGATTAGAAGATTTGCAGTGTAATGCTTGCTGGAATCTCTTTGTAAGCCCTTACAGGCTTATATCTATAATGATGTTGCAATAAAAATAATTAAAGAATGCATACATATATATATATATGTGTATTTATACATTTATAAATAAATATATATCCATAGAGATACACAGACAGACTTTGAGTCAGCCCTTTTCTGCCTTTGGTCGGTCTCAGTGTTATTTAAACACTGCTTCCATCCATCACAGCATACTGCATGGTGTAATGGTTCAGTAATTGACACTCTTACCCTGTGAATGACAGCATTTTCTGATCACATGTGCACATCCACCATGCGCTTCAGTGTCAGGGCTGGTTAGCCTGTCCTTTAATTTTCAATTTTCTTTTTTTATAGTTACCCTTTCAGTTCTTTGACTCTCCTCTTTTTTATTTTTTTGGGAGGATACTACAGCTCCCCTATACTGCTTACATGCCGCCTGCTTCTCGCTCTTTTTATCACAAGCATGCTGCATGGCCACTCCTCTAAACCAGGTTATCAGTATGGAATGCTGTTGTACTTAGTGTATAATTGTTTTGCAATTCAAAGATGGCCAACATGTTGGTTCTCACCATAGAAGCAATGCATGAACTTAAAAGCAACAATCAGGCCTTAAAAAAATTATAAAACATTTACTAAACCTGTAGGTCTAGTGACATAAATAATCTACTCAACCTAACTGTGATAAACTTGACCCATAGGCATGTTTCTTTCAGTTCACGTTTGAAAACTCACTTTTAATAAATGTATTATTAAATCATGATTTGGTAGCACACTGTTATTTACAAACAGCACTTTTTCCATTGAAATGGCCACAAACTTTCCCACTAACATGCAGTTTTACTGGTAAAACTATACATTGTATAAACAATCTGTGGAAACTGGGCTTCAGCAAAAATGTTTATCATTTGCATATCCAGAAGTAAAGTGTTCTGATTTGTTTATAGCCTATTGTCTTTTGTCATCACACAGAATTACAAAACAAATGCTTTCATAGCGACTAAAATAGATTTGGAAATGTTTCTACAGTTCATTTGCAAGCTATTTAAATGATGTGTGTTAGGAAAAAAACTGACATCCTACAGCCTTTCATTTCACACTCTTTGCATAGCACAATTGTCAGACAGTTGACTTTACCAAATCCTTTAACTTTATTGCTTATTTTATCCTGGAGGATGTGTTTAGTTTTCTTTCTTTGACTGCAATTTTTAAGACACAAACTGACATTTGACCTCTGTCTCCTCACCCTGACCGGAGTGGACTATGTAGCTCGCTACGCTGACTAAATGGAACAAGGGCATATCATAGCCCAAGCATATTAACGTCTTACAGATTAAGCGTATATCATAGCACATTAACGTCCTACAGATTAAAGGGACATACTATAGCCCCGCTTTAGAGCATCACACTACGTATTAGAAGAGTACACTGTCTGACATTGTATTTTTACAATAGATACGTTACTTCAGCACAGAATTTTAAATTAGAGAACTCCTCCATTGTACTGTCATTTGACACGCTTTTCCTAGGAACCGGTCCGCCGTGATTGGCTGAGGGCACAGCTTACTCTTCGCCCGCCGCCTGCCCATTAAGGGACAAAGGGGCTCCTAATGGCATGCGCAAGTCAGTGAAAACACAAGTGCGCATGACTGGGCATGGGCAAAAAATGTGGGCACCGTCCCCACTCATGCGCACTTGTGCTGCAGTGCTGCCTGTCCCTGCCTGGTCTGACAATGCATGTCAGTCAACATGACACCGGACCGCCCACGGTCCGACGTCATGCTGACTGACATGCATTGTCAGTTCTCCCTCGGCATCTCTGAACTTAAGTAAACTAAGTTCAGAGAAGCCGAGGGAGCTACGGGCGTGGGGACAACGCCCCAATGGACGCACCGCGCTGCTGAGATGTAGGGAGGGATAGCAAGCAAGATGGATGCGACAGCAACAAGATAGGAAGAGATAGCAAGACAGGGAGAGGAGAGCATGGGGGGTTGCGAGACAATGGAAGGGGCAGCAAGAGACAGTCACCGGGCAGTGTCAGCAGCACCCAGCCAGTGACAGAGGAGGGGAGATGCTGAGATTGTGAAAGAGATAAGTGAGGAAGGGATACTTAGATGATTGGAAAGTGAGAGTGTCACTGGAAGAGAGTGACGCCGATAGAGCAGCTCGCAGCCAATAACAGGTGAAGGTGGTGAATTCTGGGAGAGAGACAGGTAAAGAGAAAAGTGACAGTTCACAGAGGCACTTTCACAATCGCTTTATTAACCTTACTGCTTTCTCAAATTTGCTTGAAAATGCACCATTTTTCTTCTGTTTTTTCAAAATTTTCACGGGAAGAGAATCGCAACGAACCCCCCTAATGGTGGTTCGGGCTCACTCGCAACGGTGCAGTATGCCAATCATTTTACGCCTCACCACTTTCAAATGTCACCAGCTGCCTCTGATGCCAACCCAGGCTAGTATGCCTTAAAAAAGAGTGCCTTGATAAAAACTAACTCGCCATAGTAAGTGGGAATACCATTGCAAGATAGACACGAATTGCTGTTTAGTTTTGTTATTACAAGCATATGCTCACTGTGTTTAGACAGCATGTTTTCTTTAACCTACTTGTATTCCTTTAATTTAACTTGTATATGTTGTTGAGTTTGTGTGTGTTTTTTGTGGTTGTCACAGAGTGAATACAAGAATGAGTCAGTAGATGGATGAATAGATGCAAAGATGAGAACAACTTCCTGTCTGATTACTTAATCAGTGCCTAAACTAATCTGTCACGTCAGACCTATTGGCATTGCTAGTGCGTGTTAAACGATGTTTGTGCCATACATGCCAACTATATTCAGAATGTGACAATAATTTTCAAATGGTAGTGGTGTTTTAATGGTAGCACAAAACTCTTTGTACGTGGCAAAAATTAGAATACGGTATTGGTGCCCCTCGAGGTTAAGAACATGCACCCCACTACCTCAGGTGTCAGCCCACTGTGGTTCAAATGAACCCAGTTTAAGTATCCAACATGAAAGTAAACTTCGGCACTCTTAATCAGTTCAAAATTAATTCATGAATAGTTATCCGATTCCTACGCAAATCAATTTAGACAACAAATGGTATTTGACTTGTTATTCAATTTAATGCATTTGTGAAACACACCGATTTGGCAATAGATCTAGAAACAAAAGAGTTTTTTAAAACAATAACATTTATATTTCAAAATTGGAGGGCATAATGGAGGATTACTACATTATGCCCTCCAATTTTGAAATATAAATGTTATTGTTTTAAAAAACTCTTTTGTTTCTAGATCTATTGCCAAATCGGTGTGTTTCACAAATGTATTAAATTGAATAACAAGTCAAATACCATTTGTTGTCTAAATTGATTTGCGTAGGAATCGGATAACTATTCATGAATTAATTTTGAACTGATTAAGAGTGCCGAGGTTTACTTTCATGTTGGATATATTCAGAATGTGACGGCTCGTGCACGGGCTCGAAGAACCAAGGCAGGACCTTAGCTCGGCTCGGCTCTCTCCTCTTCCTACGTGTGGACTTGCCCAACTCTTCTATCCCGCCGTAGCCCTCAAGCACATATAGGTGCGGCACCCCATGGGAAGGGAAGGCAAATCCAGTTCCGCTCCTTCCAAAGATCCCCTTTCTCTTCCTCCGTCCATGCCCGCCTAATGTAATCAACTCACACCACCGTCTGTCCTCAAGAATCCTGGTGGAAAAAACGCAGAGCACTGAGCATTGCCTTTTATGGCGAGCAGAAGAATGCAAGACGTCAGGCGCGCTGGAATCTCGAGTGACAGAACGTTTGGCCAATTGCTACTAAGAGGCCGCACTGTAACTATGATAACCCCTTCACATCAGCTGCCTCGCCTCAACGACAAGAAGGCGTGCGTATGTTAAGAGCGAGGCCTGAAACGCAGGCGAAAGAGGTGGGCTCTGCTTTGATAGGCAGGAAAGTTCCTTGGAGCCAGCGAGAGTCCGGGAGATGCCCCGCCTCTGTGCCAGGCTCGCAGTGACGTAGCTCGTCCGGAGCGCGGCACCTTGGAGGCTGAGGGGTGTGGGTAGCGAAGAGCCCAGGAGAAAGCAGGGATCCCGGGAGAGCTGGGGTTCCCGGGAGAGAACAGGCAAGGCAGGAGGGTTCAAGCGAGGAAGGTCCTCCAACTCCCAGAACGTCCCGTGGACAGGGTCGCGACGTTCCAGGAAAAGGGAAGGATAATTCCAAATAAGGAGGAGAGAAGAGAAAACCAGGGTAGAGAAAGAGGAGCTTACTGGAGGGAGGGGGCATCCTGTCAAGCTGCAGGAGGTAGATAGTAAGTGCAATCAGACTTGCATTTCACAGTGCTTGAAAGAGAAACATTAACGCTTGGCAACCGATCGCTTGTAGTAGTGAAGAACACCTTGTCGCCAGTTTAGTAGTGTTGGAACCTCTATGAGGGTATAGTTAGACATTTAGGGTGTAGGAAGAGGACCCTATTTGAGTGGTGGTACGAGCAGTATATACGTAGAAGGAAAATAGATTATTTGATACCTGAGCGTTCATCCTCTTGAGTGAACAAAACTCTCTACGTTGGATAGTGTTTAGATTTTTCCCTGAAGAGGCCATACCTATTCCCCAAGCTCAAAGTGAGTCCAGTAGAAACATCAAGAGTGGGCAGCACCACCCTTCAGAAGAACAGGGCGAAGATTCTGCAAGAAAAGTTGTGAAGTATCTTTTGGGCTGAGTTGGGCACTCTTTTTCTGCTGGAGCCTTCGGGCATCACGGATCCGCCAACATGCCGGTCTTCCATACAAAAACCATCGAGAGCATCCTGGAGCCTGTGGCTCAACAGATCTCGCACCTGGTCATCATGCACGAGGAGGGAGAGGTGGACGGCAAGGCAATCCCCGAGCTGACCGCCCCTGTAGCTGCTGTGCAGGCAGCAGTCAGCAACCTCGTACGGGTAAGTGAGTCAGAGAGAGTGGGGGTGTGGTCGCCAAGGGGCCTATGGACAACTGTTTAAGACCTAAAATGCTGCGATTAGGGAGAAAGTGCAGAGTGTTTCTTGATTCCTCACTTTGTATTGTTTGAAGGCAATGTATATATTTAACCCGATCAACAGTCAGAAAAGCTCCTCCTGTCCCCTTACAGGAGGCATAGATGGTGGCTCTGGTAAAGGATAAGAGCAACTGATCGAAAAGTTAACTAGGAGATTAAATTGGGGATAAGGAAGGCTGATGGAGGAGAGACCAATTGCTGATGCAGTAGAGACACTGAAGAGAATGAGGAAAGAGTTGTAAGGCTGGTTGAGGGAAAGAAGTATTACTGATGGGTGCTCTGCCTTGTAAAAGCTGTCCGCTTACCATGAAACTGCCTTAAGTAATTTAGTGCTTGCTGTATGGAAACATTTTTCAGAATTTCATTTGTGATTTTCAACCTACAAAGCAGATGATAGAATATAAAATATTCTGTAGTTATGCATGCAAGACTAGAAAAAAAAATCTTCTTTAAGCAATAGGTGTGATCTTCGCAAACTACACAGTGGCACTGACTGGTTGATCTTGGTAAGGTTTCTGTGTGGAGCAGTTGCCTTTAACTTACTCTTCTCAAATCACAGTTAGAGTTTAGATTGAACCGAAGAGCATTGGGTAATATTTTTAGTTAACTCTTGATTGTGTCTGGAACTGTAGAGTTGGTTCGGGCCGAGTTAAATGTGAGAGCATTCTTTGCCCAGTAACTATACATGCTGGTCAGTTTTGTATTTTTAAAACTGGTTCCTAAGTTACTTAGAGAGAATAATATACTGAGAGTTACAGCAACCCCATAAATGATTCCTAGGTGGGACAGGTAAAAGGTTGTGAAAAAGCTGATTGTAGCAATTTGCTGTTTTGACCACGTCTTACCCTGTCACTTATTTGTTCAGCCTCGACCAGTGGTAGTAATGATGGGGTTACCAACCAGAAACCAAAGGAAATGATGGACGGAGTGTTGAACATTGCAAGCACTCACCCCCAGTCAACTGATCTGGGTTTAATCCATCGCCGTTCTTTAGCCCACTCTGCCTCCCCAGTTCAGACATGGCCATATGCAAATCAGTCTGACCCTGAGCCTCATGGGAACAGTCCAGCCCGAACTGCCAAGCCATGTCTTCCCTGGACCGGAAACAAGCTTCCTAGGACCGGTTTCTGGCATTTCAGCCGTCTTCAGCCAGGCTTGCTTGAATCCAGTGGCAAAGTGAGCAAGGGACTCACGTCTGAGCATACCCTGCCAACTTATGGCGAACAAAGCAAAAACCAAAGGAAATGATGGACGGAGTGTTGAAAATTTTTCGGGCTGGACTGTTCCCATGAGGCACAGGGTCAGACTGATTTGCATATGGCCATGTCTGAACTGGGGTGGCAGAGTGGGCTAAAGAATGGTGATGGATCAAACCCAGATCTGTTGACTGGGTGTGAGTGTTTGATTGGTTCTGATGCTCCGTCCATCACCACCCCCTTTTGTACCGCTTTGTTCGCCATAAGTTGGCAGGGTATGCTCAGACGTTGAGTCCCTTGCTCACTTTGCCACTGGATTCAAGCAAGCCCGGCTGAAGACGGCTGAAATGCCAGAAACCGGTCCTAGGAAGCTTGTTTCCGGTCCAAGGAAGACATGGCTTGGCAGTTCGGGCTGGACTGTTCCCATGAGGCACAGGGTCAGACTGATTTGCATATGGCCATGTCTGAACTGGTGTGGCAGAGTGGGCTAAAGAACGGTGATGGATCAAACCCAGATCTGTGCACTGGGTGTGAGTGTTTGATTGGTTCTGATGCTCCGTCCATCACCACCCCCTTTTGTACCGGGGTTACCAACCAGCAAAGGGTTTTAACCTACAAGTAGCTTTGTAGCAAGAGAGAGCTTGCGGGGACATCATATATAATAAGTTAACATAACACAAAATTGCATTTGGTCTAAGAAGTGAAACGTATGTGAAATGCATAAAGGCAGCCATGGCCATCCACCTTGCTTGTCAGGCTGCCTATCCCGTACTGCAATCTGTAAGGTCTCTAGTGTTAATTTCTTACTTGCCCATCACTAGAGATATGTAGCCACCTCGCCTCCACTGGTGGCAACTCACCCATCTGCTTCATTTTCATTTAATAATTTTAATTTAAAAGAAAAACAACTCCCCTCAAAGGATGTAACAGTGTACGCTGCAAAAAGAAGTGTTCTTGTCAAATAAAACGTTGTGGAGAGCAAATGGAAGAAATATTTGTTTCTGATCTGGCATACAGCAAGCTCAACACTGGGTAAGAGACCAGGTTAGGTCCTGGTGGAGGGAGCAATTTTAAATACCAGTGAATCCACAAAATCCTGCCTTCCATGCAGGATGTGATATCTTTAATCAGGGTAAGTTGACTGTGGGGCCGCAAGACCACTGAAAAGTAAAACCAAGTCTCATAACTCTACATGCAAAACTCTACAGAGGGTGGTTTCCTCCATGCACCCACTAACTTAAACTGTAGGTATTTATTATGCTGCATGGTTACTGACGAAATTGGTCGCGATGTACAATTGCGAATAGTAACAGAGTGTTCTTTGAGCAGCTGTTTTGATGGACTCTAAAGTTCAGTCTTTTTGGATGCACTTGCTATAAAATGGCATAGCACCCGAGTGCTGCTCTGCCCCTTCTTGCCTGGCTGCATCATGTCAATGGTTTATATGCACTACATTATGATGTGAGCAGTTTGTGCACCTCTCCATTTTTGTGTAACTGGGGGCTGCTTTCTTCAGCTCCCTGCCAACCAGCCCTGGAGCTACTCCCTGTGCATGCTGTTCCCAGTCACATATTGTACTGGAGATCCATCTGTTTGGGCGCTGCCCCTTTATTTTGTATTAAGGTGTTTTCTCCAGTGGTTTGTGTAGTGGTGATAACCCTGAGGGCATTCAGACTGTAAGGGAGTGTCGCAGGACTGTAATGAGAGGTGGCTGCACTGGTCACCTCAGGTGATGTCTCATTTTAGCCTTCACCGCGTGGAATACCATGCGAGGGCAGGGTTCGGAAATCCCAGTGTCTGCATATGCTTTAAAGAGATATTGTGCCTTGATGAGGCAGTGGGCACAAAGGTCTTTAATGCACAGTTAAAGGTAAAACACCTGCAAGGCGAGGCAGCAGGTGCGTTTGTGCCCTGGTTATTTCAATGGGTTACCGTTGGTCAACCTTGCTACCATTTCATAGTTCTTCAAAATATCATGAAAGTGGTGGGTGAGGCCTTTAATGGCTGCAGGCACTTTCTTTAAAAGCAATAACTTTAACCCCTCCTCTTGTGTTGGGCACAGCAATAGCTTTTTGATTCCTTGGGCTGCCTTTTCAGTCTACCAGACTGTTTCTTATGTGCTTTCAGCTTGTTCTTCCGATTTGTCTTTTTGGTTCTCTGATCTTTCAATGTGGTCTTATGGACTTACTGTTGGTCCTCTAGGTTGTGTCTTCAGTCAAGTGTCTGGTCTGGCTTAGTAAGTGTTTGATCAGAAAACATGTGCTCTCTTCTCACTGTCCGGTCACCTATCTGATGCTCTAGACTTTTGGCCTCCCTTGCCACATTATACACAAGCAGATATAACGCTGAGAACATGCCCAGCTTTATGACCTGTGGGAGTATTTGCGACTCCTCACACCATAAATAGTCTTCAAAAAAGTCTTAAGACACACAAGCGCATGCCCCCATCTTGAAGGTGCTACATCTGCAAGACTTCAACACATCAAAGACATGCTGCATTGCCTACAAAGTGGTCCCACCAAAGGCACCTCCGTATTTCACTAAAAAAGTACTATAACATGAATCAACCACAACAGGAGGAGCAATCACCAGAATAGAACTAAAGAAATACTGAAAATAAAACTTCTGAAGGCAAGTCTTCTCAGGCTGTGATCCAAGGGCTTGGAGTAACATCCCATCGCACATCAGGCTTGCCCAAACATTAACTGATCTGTTAATGGAGTATCTCTCCACCACTTATGAGAGGTCGGGCTTTTCCCTTAGCAATCCTAAATCAACAGATAGCTTTATTTTTACCTAGTACTCCATACTAATCTGGTTTCCCATCCTACCTGTATTTGATCCTTCTTTTTTGGTTTACTCTTGTAGAACAGGTCCTTACATCACAGCTATGTCTGTGCAATGTACAGGTCTATCCATTGTATAGACTGTGAGCGCCTGTGGTAGTTTCCAAGTACTCCAGCTAAACGGAAGGCTACTCTTCTACATGTTGGTGTTGAACCTACGACATGGAAACCTAGATTCCCCACTATCAAAGCTGCTGTGCATTATGTGGTTCCCACTCAACCAGTTGTTTCACTGATGGTCACTGGCTCCATGAATAAGGATAGAGTATGCGGTTCCCTCTATTTAGAGGTCGATTGTAAAAAAAGAAGTGATTGTAAAAAATACGTGAAAAAAATTATTGTTGCTGGATGATGACAGGAAGTGGCATCTCATGATCTCTCGACTGCCACAAGTAATTGATAATAGAATAATATAATCTGGAAACGGATCTTTCAATCGTGTACAGCAGATTTATCCCTTCGATCTCACATATTTTTCACACTCAAACACCAGGTCTATCTCTCAGGTTACACACATTGTGCAGGCACAGCGGCCACAGGCCTTCCTCTTTGATTTCGTATTTTGCTGTTTTAAATCTCAGATGGCAGAATCGCCCCCAAGGTTGCTCAGATTATGACGACTCGGACATCAGACTGATATGGCTTCTGATGGAGCCCTCTGCAAGATCGAGCTTCAGATGGTATATAATGAGATACTGTTATTTGTATAGCGCATGACTGTTACAGATGTAGCCTTTTAGCACTCTGTTAGTTGGTAGGACTGGAAGAGAGATCCGTAAAGTGAGAAAATTCGTATTTGAAATGGCAACTAGTTTGGCTGAAGGTGGTGGAAACTTTAATCCGAATACTGAGCGGTCCATTGTATCCAGATGAACAATATGACGTTGTTTTCTGCCTTTTCCCCTGTTTCCGGTCTCTTTCGCTCTCCCCCCCCCCCCCTCTTTGCCATTCATCTGCAGTCAGCTGTTACTGCTCATTCTCGCACTCTAAAAGAGCAACGATCTCGGGTGTCTGCTTCTGGGAGTGTGGTGCTGTGAAATGCTTGATAACTTTGGGGTTGGGGGGATAGTGCTTACCGGCGCCCCTGCCCCCTCATTATCAAGGGAAAGGAGGGGGGAAATGTCAGGCCCTGCCCTGCCTTGTCCCGGTGCCGAGTTGGTCCGGTTAAGTCTGTGGTTATAAGGGGCAAGAAGTGGCGTTTGTAGGGCATCATTCACGGGCATTGAGACCGAACTCCTTTTTGTTTTGCCTCATGTATTCAGATCGAATTCTTGATAATCCATTTGAGAAGCAGACCTTTCTATCTGTTGCATATAACATTATTTTCTCGCAGGTCTTGGCTCTGCAGTGCCAGTAACTACATTTTGAAAACTGCTGATTTAACACAGTGCCAAAGAAATAGTTTGCCAGCAGGTGGTACAAATCTGTCATGAGAGAAAGCAATGTATTTGTTCTGAAGTAGTTTTAATTTACCTTTTCTCTGCCCTCAGACTTCTGCCTTTTGACAGGCTCTTAATTTCTGGTTTATTTTTATTAGGCTTTGGCCTTAGTGACTCCTTTTTTTTTCTTTTCTTTTTTTTTCTTTCAGAAAAGCAAAAAAAAGTCCCAAAGATTTTGTCTATTGCTACCATAGTTGTACATTATGGAGGCTGTGACATCGTATTTATCTTACTATTAAAAGATGCCACACATTAGCTCACTTAGCAAGAACACCTAAAGGTGTTACCCCACCTTACCAATGTGCAAGGAGTTGTAACAGTAAGAATGTGAAAATAAAAACTCCCAAGTTTAGCTGACATCACCAAGATGGTGCGAACTCCGTTTCATAGGACTACATCGGTTGCTGTTGTAAAAGGGCAAGCCTAAAAGCCGGGTATGCAGTCTTATCACTTGCAAGCATTGAAAATAATTTGTTTAGTTAAAGCTGTTCTGTTCACAGACACACACAGGCGTGGTGGCGAGAGTGGAGGAGAGGCAGTGAAGGTTGGGTGGGCTTTGAGAGGGTGGTGTCGGTGGCTCTGCAGCATGCACTCTGGTTATTACTGGTGTTTCACCTGTTTGTGAGTGCTACAGTTTGACAAATAGCACAGCTGCACAACTGAGGTAGAGAATGGTGAGGGATAGGCTAGGATGTGTATCATAGACGGACATACATCTGGAGTGTTCACAAGTGTACTGCTCTAAAACGCAAAAAGCCTTGCTATAGAGAATTGTTTTCAATAGTGAAAAGGTTTTCTGGAAGCTTTACTAACACAAACATCGTGGCAGCAGTCTTGCAAGCTTCCTTCATACAACATAGCATCACGCTTGTCTCTCTCACACATGCACACAATAGATATTATGGTGCATCTCCAGTGCAAGAATACTTTAGACACAGAACAGGCATAGTACTGAAAGCTTCAGAACAAGCTTCCATTGCATGCACACAATTGGTACTATCGTGTAGTTCCTAAAAATACATAGGATCTGCGCGTTTGCTGGACAACAAAAACGAAGGGATTGGTGTCTAGACTGATTCCGTACACCCGCACAGGATATGTTATCCTATAGACCAGCTAGCTCACAGTGCCACCATAAGCCCCCTTACCTTGCCAAGGAGCGGACAGTTTCTGGCAACCCTTGACCCTTTAGGGATCGTGGAAACAGTACAGTTATTTCACTCAGTCAATTGTGCTCACTTAGTCTCAGAGAGATACACAGAATAAACGTTGGGGACGTTTTCAATAAGCATTTATTGAATCAGTCATTCTAGTATAAAACATGTTTTCTGCAACAATCAATAGACAGAAGCTATCATAAGAGATTACATGCACCAACCTAGTTAATAGAAGGTAGAATTCTACCACAGTGTTAAAACAGTGAATACATGCCAGCATAAAAACATGACCGTAATCAAGCATACTCCTACAGTGGGGACCCTATCTAAGTGTACTTTGCATGTATGTGGGTGTAAAGCCAAGAATCACCTAGGAAAGAGCCTGATGGGAGAGAATGAAGGACCCTGTCTTAGGGGCATATGTATCAAACGATTTTGTATTCGCAAACGCTGCGAATCGCAAAAAAACAGCATTTGCGAATACAAAATCGCAAAACGCGATGTATGTGACATTTTCGCATCGCATTATTAAGGAATCGCTAATTTTGCGATTCCTTAATTTTGCATAAGCATTTAAGGAATCGCAAATTGCGATTCCTTAAATGCTATGTAACACGCACCCAAGTTGTGCGAATTCTCCTTAAGAAATCGCAACTTACCACCAACTTCAAGTTGGTGGTAATTTGCGATTTCTTTGAAAAATGCAATTTTTGGCATTTTTCAAAGTGCCATGTGGCGCACATACATGCCCTTAGGGCATGTATGTGCGCCATATGCGCACATATGTTCATTTCAGGGGTGCATCAGGATGTCACCATGACACCCTTGCACCTTTGAAATTATTCTCAATTTGAGATTAGCAAATTGCAATTCGCAATTTGAGAATTACTTCCCATTTATTCCTACGGGCCTCCTGGCCCATAGGAATGAATGGGAAGGTATTCCTTAATTGCGATTTCACAATTAAGGAATATTAAGAATTCGCAAAATATGTGCGAATTTTTAAATACATCCCGTTTTGCAATTCTCAAATAGCGATTCTCAAAAAATCGCTATTTGAGAATCGCAAATACGGTTTTTGATACATATGCCCCCTAGTCACAAGTTGGACACCCCGCAAGGGATGTCAGACCACTGCGTGTTGAAGCTTCAGCGTGCAGGGACCGCCATGTCTTGTCGGTGTAGAAGCGTCTCCTCTAGTTACCTAGTGAAGATGCGTTTCTTTTATACCCAAAATGTAGCCTCTGGGTTCTACCTCAATCGATAGGTTATTAGTACGATTATGTAGATGACCCTAAATCAATAATTGTAACTATGCAAAATAGCCCTGTCGCCCTCGGGTAAAGATAGCATTGACTTTTGTACAGAGTATGTTAATCTTGTTATGTATTTCATGTGCAGGGGATTTTACTAAGAATCCTCATGCATAATAAATTCGGCTAGTTTCAAGAAAACCAATCGACATTTATTCAGTACATATCTGGGTAAAAGGTCAGTGCTAGAAACGTTATGCAGAGCAAGGTAGGACAAATCTGGGTAAAAGTCACTTTGCTACTTAGACCTAGGTTAGGAAACATAACAGTATGGTTCAGACAGCAGCAGATTAGGTTTCCCTCATGCATATAGAGCATATACAATTTATACCTCAGAAAGTAAGTTACCTTTGTATGCACAAAACAGGAATGGCTTTGGAAGGTTCAGTCACACGCACAATACGAGCACAGTAGCAGCGGTTGTGCCAGCTTTGCTTTATCTGGAGTATCTGATGATCTCAAAGTTGATATGCAGTGCGACACGGCTGTGTGGTAAAGCAAGGGAATTGCGGGGATGCTGGGGAGGAGACTCAGCTAGCAGATAAAGAAGACTGTTTACCATTGTACATTGTGCACTGCCACGGTAAGGCTCTATCCGAAGTATTGTGATCAGGTTCTGTGTGCCACATCTGGAGTCCTGTCCCATTCTGGACCCTTCACCTACATTGTCGTCACAGGAATTTCCTGGGTTCTCCCAAGTGGTGGGAAAGTGTCTCAACTTTGCAAGCCCTTTGAGGCTTAGTCCACGCAGTTGCTTCATGTATTCTATTAAATCTTTTTTCTTCTTCTGGTGTTTCTGAAATCTAGATCTTCTAATTGCATCTGTCCTAGTATCTCCTCCGTGCTGCACGGTGGAAGAGCGCTTCAACCACAGAGTTCATGCTACCCGTGGTAATGTGAATACAAGGCACTACCAGCTAATAAGCCAATCCCCCGGATGTTTGTGATCAGTGCTCAGCGCAAAGTCTATCAGATTTATGTTTTAAACTTTTTTTTAAAATAGTTTTTCAGTGCTTACACATGCTCTTGTCTTCAACCCTCCTGTCATATAGGAACCAGGTGCATATTTCAAAATACAGTACGGAAGAGTAGAACTTTGAAAAACGTATTGTGAAACTCCCAAAACTGAACTTCTCTCCCAAAAACCTCCCCCAATGACTGGGGTTTAAGCCCCCTGCGGCCAAGGGTCATTAATGGTTGATCCATATTGTGTAAAAGCTCTTGGCCCCCCAGATCTGCTATCCCATCAGGTTTACAGCCTGTCTGGTATATAGAGGAAGTGACCTCCTCTGTCACTGATATGTCTTAATTAGCTGTTCCTCACCTTTAGCTCAATTGTTTACTTCTGGAAATTGTTACTGTTGCCTTTGACGTTCAGAATCTCTACTGAGAGTTGAACGAGAAAAATGTGTTTTTGGAAACGTTGGCAATTTTATGTGACTTGCTGGTGACATTGTCTATCTAGCAACTCCTTGATTCGTTTTGTGTTAGAATAAACACAATAAGGCACCCTTCAATTAAATCTGTCATTGTATGGAAACGCATTCCATCTAGATTAACCTTCACCATGATTGCCCTTTATAAATAAACTGAGTGATCATAATCGATCAGTCACCCCTTTACAGTGCTCTGCCTTCAGAGACGGGGGTGCAGATGTCCTGCTTTGCGACCTGCTGTTGAGTACTTGCTGCTGATGTGCTAATAAGTTGGTGAAATGCGATGTGGGCTTCAATCACAGGGCTGTAATGGATGAAGTGAAACGTTAGGCTGTTCCTTTCACTGGATGAGCTGGCACAGGGGGTACTGGAGTATCCTGCTTTCCACAGAGCGGAGCGTTTTCTGAGGAGTCGCAGCTCTGAGAGGTCTTTATATGTATTATTTATCAGATTAGTCCTTTCCTTATCAATGGTGCTTTCAAGTTCATGCATTCACATATCCTCAAAAATTGTTCTCACTGCTGGAGTACTTACCAACGTTACAGCATTCTCTCCATGCCGGTGGCAAGGGGGCCATAGCTTCAGTTCATGTCTGAGGCTTTGCCTCCTACACTGCATCCCATCCCTGTCTGATGGGGATGCTTTTCCCCCTCAACTGCACTCCACCCATGCCTGCCCATGTACTATTTGCCTTCTTTACTTCTAGTTTATTCCCTGCTTTTTGGGCATCTGTCATTTTGCGAGTATTAATGATGACTGGCCTTGGAGAGTTTGCTCCCAGTGCTATACCAGAAAGGAAGGAATGTGTTTACCCCTTAGCAGTTGTGTGAAAAACATATAGGAAACTCAATCTAAAGTGGACTAATTAGTTAAGAACACATGTGGTGACCCAAGGACCAATACAACAAAAAGTACATTTTTAGTTTTAATTTTATTATATATAGATAGAGAGAAATCAACAAATTCACACATATATTCAAAGACTGTATATTGTTCTTTGCATGAGGATAAATGTCCTTTGATACAATTCTTTATGCATTGATCTGTACATATAAAATCAAGTTAATACATTAAATGTATATGAGATTGCAACTGATGACAAGCAAACAGAGGGTAGGAAAAAAGGGCAACAAATATCAAATGTAGTTATCTTGCAAGGCTAGGTATGGACCATACCTAGCCATGCAAGATAACTATATTTTTTCACACAATTGTTTTGTAGACCCTGATATAGGAAACGTTATTAGGGGTACCCCTGTTGTACTACATAGTGTTTACCCCTTATCAGTCACAGAACTGTGAGTGGGGAACACCTTACAATCGCACCTAGTCTTGTTACACCAAGGGGAGTTTTTAGAAAAATCTCTTCTTTGGACTATGATTTCACTATTGCTGAACAGTGGATGCTACCAGCCATCTCGAGTCAAACAGACATGCAAACCTGTGGTGAATGAACCACCTACAACCCATTCACCTTCCGGCCTAAAGAGCTTGGCTAACCTTCGTCATCCTCTCTCCAAGAAGGAATATAGTGATGATTTTGTTTCCCTTATAACTAGGGTGAATCTCAAGTTAGATAATGAGATGTCTTTGTCAGGCGTTCACTTCTGTAGGTTTGGCTCGAATGGTAAAAGGCACCATTGAATTAAACTGTCGCGTCTAGACTTTGGTAATGGAATATATACCTCGCAGCCTTTCTCCATGTGATTCAGAAGTTACAGTAAAGACAGAAAGTATCTGCGAGACAACTCCTTTACCTTCATCTCTCATCTCGTATGTCAACAGCTCTCCAATCTCAACCCTGACTACCCTTCCTCAAATATTTTTTTCAAAGCAATGTGACATTCATGTCCCTGGGTTGCTCTTTCTTCAGCATGGACTCTGTATCTGTGGCTCTTTGTTCTAGATTAATTCTCCTGTTTAGCCACCCAATCCTTCTAAACGAAAAAAATATTCACACTTATGGAAAGTCCTTTCAGATAGCAAAAAATATGGAAGGCAATCTCTGTAAGAATAAGAATAATGCTACTGGGTGACTCCATATGTTAAATTCATACCGTGTTGCCATTGGTTGGACCGCCGTCGCTCATGGCTGGACTCCAGGGGCACAACTAGACCCGAACTTCGTGGTGCTAAGTCTCCCAGCCACGGCTGGCCTATCGCCGGTTGCGCATGGTGCAACAGTCTTTTATTTTTGCTGCCCCTCTCCCATTTCCTTCTTCTCCACGAATTCCCTCACTACCACTCGCCAACAATGCACATCAACTATCTCAAGCACCTCTCTTACAAAAATTTCATTTTTTTATGGGGCTAATTGTAGTTTACTCACACTCAGTTCTGTGATCTGCATGGTACACGCTCTTTGTAGCAGGCACATTAACCATCTGCGCTGTGTGTGTGACAGGAGTGCCCATGTGAGTGCACGGTAAACGATGCAACAGTGTTAGAGTAGGGTGAGAGGAGTGACTGCAGGGTGAGTGAGGTGACCATATGAATTTGGGTGAGATGCAAGTGCAGAGTTGGACGAATGAATTTATGATTGGTGATGGGCTTGTTTGAGTGAGATTGCAGAGTGAGCAGTGAGGGGGAGGGGTGAGTGAAGTGTTTCATGAGTGCAGGGTGAGTAGTGTGCTTGTGTGACTGCAGGGTGAGGTACAGAGTGAACGGCGCAAGTGCACTGTGAGTGCAGAGTGATCACCTTGAGTGCAGAGTGAGCGGTGTGCTCATGTGACCGCAGGGTAAGTGGAAGGAGAACGGCGTGAGTTCATGGCTAGTGGCATAAGTGCTGTGTGGTCATTGTGAGTGCAGGGTAAATATTGTGAGTGCATGGTGATCAGTGTGAGTGCATTGTGATCGCTGTGAGTGCATGGTGAATGTGAAAGTGAAGGGCGAGAATGAGGAGTGAGTTGTCTGAATGCAGGTTGCATTCCCAGACACTTGAAGTAACTCAGCATGTTATTGACGACTGGCGTAGGGTTTCAGATATAAGTTCATCTATTGCTATTATTGCATTATTCAGGGACCAGGCCGGACTGGTTATAGCGGGCACCAGGCGTTTTCTCGTGGGCCGGAAGGGTGGGGCCGGTTTTGGACCAGTGAGGACCATTTTTAGGTCTCGCCTGACTCAGCGCATGCGCTGGTCTGGCGAGACTTTTTGAGAGGGCTCCAAAAAGTGCTATTAGGCCAGCCTAGAGCTACAGTGCATGTGCGCGGGCGCGCACGCCGCACTGGCCGCTTTGACGTTTGATCGCGATCACTTTCGCGGCCTCCGGGGGCTGGAGGACACATGGAAATCACTTGCAGCTGCTTTTGGTACGGGGGGCCGATATTGCAGCACTACTGCAAAACCGGCGCCCTGTACCAACAAGCATTGGCATAGCCAATAGGTCTCGCTTTTGGGACCTTATAAGCATTTAGTTATGCAACGGTTGCATGGCTAAACGCTTATAAGGTCCCAAAGGCGAGACCTATTGGCTATGCCAATGCTTGTTGGTACAGGGCGCCGGTTTTGCAGTAGTGCTGCAATATCGGCCCCCCGTACCAAAAGCAGCTGCAAGTGTTTTCCACGTGTCCTCCAGCACCCACCATCCTTTCCTGTGTCAGGTTCGACTCAATTGGCAAGGCTGGTTTGTGTACCCAGTCCGGCCCTGTTCAGGGATCGAGGGTGCAGGAAATCAATATTGTGCTCATCCTTCAACAAACTTCCAGTCTTGTGATTAGGGTTGCCAGCTCAAGCCCTTTCAGCCCTATGGGCGGTGCGCACCTGCTGGACTCCATACACTACACCCTGGTTGTTTAACAGTGGGCCTTTGCCATTTCCTAGGTATTCACAATGTTGTATTTCACTTGTGGACTATGGACCACTTCAGTGGTTGTATCTAATCTTAGATTCGAATAACTTCGAAAGATGATAAGAATCCATGTGCATAACACACCATGCAGTGCTTATGCACAGCACTGCTAGCTCACCTTGATGAGTCCATGTTTTTAGACTTGACACATTTCACCTAACATATAAGCCAAACTGCAACCAGTGCCTTCTTTCACCATGCGGTCCACAAGCGTGCTAACCAACTTGATGCAAAGAAGAGTGCTTTACAACTTCATCAGGGTTCACAGTGGTCTATATATTCATTCTTTGTTTATTTGGGTGATGGTGCCATTTACCTTTAAGTTATGGTCCTTGTGACACTGCCTTTGGAGGCTTTCAGTTCCGTTTTGGGGATGGATGGTTTTACTTCACTGTTGGATGTTGTTTTACTTTTGGATGTCATAGCTTTCACTTACCCTTTTATGGTGGGTGTCTCCTCGCTTGGCATCATCTTCAACCTCTTAGTAAGCAAAATTCCAGCTAGAGTTTTCAATTGGATGACCTACTCTGAAAACCTTGTTCACCTTTCAAAGAATGTTTTATCTCCATTCATTTCAATTGGATCGCTCTCCAAAAACCACTTGCTCTCACCCACCTTAAAGAATCAAAGGGCTAAGAAATCCTGTTTGGGATGTGTTTGTTGTCGGTGCTTTAAATGTGGTGACTTTGAACTAGGTTTCTACTGCGCCCTATAGTCATGACCTTAAATTTGCAGGCAAAAAAACAGTCCTCGACATGCAAGTATAGCAGTTCGTGTTTATATTTCACATTTTCACCTCCTCTTGCCTCCAGGTGTCTAGGTGATTTCAGGTTGTGTGTGGTTGTTCATGATGGGGCACGATGGAGAGCCCTGAAATTGAGGTCAAAAGCTGTGTGAATATTTCACAATGCCTGTAAGTAGGTGAGACTACAAACACATCCAGTCCTGGAACTCTCTGCAGAGCGCCCAGAGAAAGGATCTCCTAAGTGACAATTATAATTTTGGAAAAGTGTATGAAGGTGGTACACAATTGTCTTAAATATAGGCTGTGCATAAGGAAAAGAAAATGTGTTTTTAGGTAAGGAAGGAGGGAGAGAGAGAGGTTGTGTATGAGAGAGAGCATGGTTAAAGGCTGGTGACACAAGTAAGTTCATGGAGGACTGAGTGAAAAGACAGTGATGAAGAGGAAGGATATTTGAGGTATGCCGATTGTGGATGTCAGAAAGATGTCATGAAAAAAAGGTGCAAGTGTCTATCAGAGGAAAGTAGTGTGACGGGGAAAACTGGTCATGAGAGATGCTCTTAAGTCTACTACCCCTTACACAGACCTTAGTACTTTTTAATTCAGGCTCATATTTTCTGAAGTGAAACATTTTCAATTTAAATTATTCACAAAAACATTATAACTCGTGTATCTTATATCAACCTGCTTGTTTTAGGCATCTGCTCATTGTTGGGTAATATGTCTGTATGCAATGAAAGAGAACTCAGAAGGGCAGCGATACCGTGATCAGGGACCATGCTCTGTGAAGCACAGGATTTTTGTTCACTTATTGTAAGTCCCACCTTTAATTTCATAGGCCTCACTTCATGGAAAGCATTCCTAGTTACCCTTTGGCCACGCTCCTTTTATAAACCTCCTATTTAGGGCACTGGGTGTTTTACACTGGGGTTTGTGATTTCTTTTCTTGATGTTGTGATTGTAACTTGTCTCCACAGAGCATGGGCAAGGAGTTCGTTCCTTTGTGGCAATTGGGATTTTGATTGTCTCTGAAGGTGGTTATATCTTTTTTTGGATTTATATAATTTCCTGGGTCTGAAAAGTCCTCTCTGAGAAAAGTCTGTAATGTCGTCCTTTTTTGATATGTCATTAATTAGGGACATTTGACCTGAGCTTGTGTTAGTAATGCGCGCGGAGTGGACCAAGGGTGGTTCCCCCTCTGGCATTTCGTGAACCTAGAAGAAGCTGCTGGGTCCAATGCACCTGCAATGTTCAGAAAAAACAAATCTCTCCCTACATCCTGAAGGTGGACCCCATCTTCCAAGTAGTAGCCAGGCCCTCTGATAATCCGGTTG